>NW_016107345.1:7676796-7709575 GCF_001604975.1 Cebus imitator
TCATCCAGATGTGCTGGGCTAGCTTTATCATATTTGTTTTCACTAAATTTTAAATATCATCTTAGTCCAGGACTGCCCTATAATATCCCCAAGCATTATTTTAAAATATACAAATTCAAAAAGAAATGAAGCAGGCAGGATTTTTCAGAAAATATCCCCATATAGTTACAAGACTGGCATAGAGTTCTTTGTTGAAAAAACAAAAACCCAGATTCTCTCTTATGTTGGTGTATTTGGTCATTTATGCAATTAATATTTAATGCTGCCATGTTTCATTCAGTCTTTTAACAATATTTAAGATTATGCTTATTTAAAACTTTACTTTTTTCCAAAAATGTTGATCGCTAAATATATTATCTAAATTAATATTAATTTCTTAGTCCAATAGCGGCAGGGCACTAGAAGTAATTAGTGCTCATTTTTCCTTCAGGAAGAGAACAGATTCTGCCAATCCACTCTGCTGAAAACTACAAAACATATCTGAGCTCTCATGTAAACAGAATGCTCAGTTTGAAAATAGTGAATTTGTAGCTATTACATATTACAATAAAGCCCCCTTCCTCATTAATTTTACTGAAGTGTCCAGATGGGAAACAAAATATTAATTTTGTTCACCCCTAGGCATTGTTGACTGTTAAGGTACTCACTAAATTACTGATCTTATTCACATTAATATTAGATTTCTGCTATAAAAATTTAGGACCCTTGGGTATGGGGTTCAGTTTGTCATAAGTATAATTAATTGTTTTTAAAAATGATTAATTTGTCAAAATGCCAAAAAAAAAAAAATTGGGCAGACAAGGCTCCTGAGCAAGCTAGCCTACCTTAAAGTCATGGTAATACTCATGAAATTATGCAAATTAATTGACTCTTTCAATGTTGCATAAAATGCTACTTCTAGTACAATGCATGGAACATTAGGCTGTTCATCCAGCAAAAAAAAAAAAAAAAAGAGGGGGAGAAAAGTTGCATTTCAGAGGCTGGAATCTTCACAAGCAAGGCCTCATGGTTGAGGATACTCACAACTACAATCTATTTTTCTACAAAGCAATTAGCTTTCAACCATTGCACACAGAACTTACACTGTTTATTACAATTTTTTCCCCAAGCAACTGTCAAGAAAAATTCAGATATGACTTGTGTGTTTTTCCTCCTTCTAATACAAAGAAAAAGAAGAGACTTTTATTATTCAAACACACTAAAGAAAAAGTGATACATGTTCTAAAATTATTCAGAAATACCGGTTTTTCCTGATAAAGGCTCGTTTAAGGGCCCCAGAAAACATGATACATTATATTGAAAATATTAATGATTAACTTAATGATGTCAATTTAGTTTATTTACTAAAACAGTAAGAATTAGTTACGACAGCAAAATAACAAGCAATGCCTGCAGAATAACTTTTGTGTCCAAAAGTAAACTCAAAAGTCACTTTTAAAGGCTAGAGGAAGAACAGCAAATTTAGAACATCATACATTACTGAATTTCTTAATATCATAAATGCATTCTTATTTTAAATGATCTCTAGCAAATGAGTGGTATAATTCAGGCATATTCAACAGTTAAATTTTTAAATTAACAAAATAGTCCTATGAAGTTATCAGACTCACTTTAAGGAAATAACAGAATCTCCCATGTAAGATTTAGGTCTGAATCAAAAAAAGACCATATTCCCTGGTTTGTAACTGTGCTTTCCATTAGACAAATGAACTCATGTAATCAATTATTATGGTTTGCGGCAACAACTCCAGCCTTTGTCTAACAGACGTGTATTAATTTTCAACTCTCCTCCATCAATAATATTACATTAACAAAGCACTACTGTTACAATAAAATATCTTTCCTTCAAAGTTCTATTTCTTTAACGATTCTGATTTTTATAACAGATTAAAACTAACTAGTTGATTGTAAATTAAAATAATTGATTTTTACATTATCATAATTTTATCTTAATTTTAAATTAATTACATTAATTCTGTAGGCAGAACTTCATGGTTTGATATATTTTTAGTAATATGTTTCTGAAGACCACATATTTGACTTACATATAATGAGAAAATGAAGACATAATAGAGAGAGTGCTTCCCATAGTAACTAAGCCTCTTTGTAAGACAAGATGTAAACCTAATTTTAAAGCTTCTCAGTGACATAGGCAAAAGTTTTCACAATATTTTTTTAATCACATATTTAAAATTTTTTTCTAAATGAACATAATTTTTAGGGGGAATCGGCATTTCATGGTACTATGGTAATCATTAGTATTTAAGCCATTTATTTACTTTTAAATGCATATTAATCAGGCAATGTTTCTAACCTTGCCCTCTTCATGGTAAGGTTGTGTTGCATAGGTGTCTAAACAACTCTTGAAAGTAGACGCTTTAGTAAAAATGGCCAAAGTTCCCCACACTACTTTCCTATCTATACAAAAACAAATAAACAAACAAACAAAAAAACAATATATTGAGAGTATAACCTGTGTTATCATTTTACTTTTTCCTATTTTTATAATACAGAGCTTTTTAAAACTATAAAATCAGGACAACATAAACATGCAAACACACTCATTTCTCAAAAATATGATGATAGAAGTATCTAAAGACCAACATTCTGCTCAATGAGTACACTGGTTTGTGAAAATCAGAAAATAATTAAAGGAAACACCCTTACTTCAAGTAATTATGAACTATCGATGTAATTACACATTTCTGTCACCCAAGTATGTATTAATTTATGCACACTTATAACTATAGCCTGTGCATCTTTTTACATAGTTCAACAGTCCTCAGCTAAGAGCCTTGAGCTTATTGGCCCAATTAGACAAACACTGTGCAGAAGCTGTTGCAGTTACTTCCACTATTATTCAGTTTACTGTGTGGATTCCAATTTTAATGTGCAGTTAAAAAATGGCTTAAGCTAATATATGCAAACAGGTGTCATATTTAGCAATGTCTGACTATTACCCTCATCATTCCTTAGATGAGCCTTAATGAGCCTTTCTGCTCATTAAGAATCCCCAAGTCAGATTATTTCAAACACTCATTAAGAACCCATCTTTCGCATGTATACAAATAACTGCTAAAACTATGCGCTAAAGGTACCACAAAATGTCATGATGATTTCTTATATATACCATCTCCTCTAACTGTTTTTTCCTACAATTGTTTCTGTACTGTGAGCAGCAATTTTGGAAATATAGTAAGTAATAAAGCTGATTATGTGTATACTTGGAGAATTCTCAGAGAAAAACTGCTTAGATGAATAATTACTATTAGGAGAGATTACCATGATTGACATGAAAGGTATATGAAACTTGAAGTTGTAAAAATATTTTCACATTTCTTCATTCAAATAAAAGCATAAATGTCAACACACATTATAACAGTTGGCAGGACTACTCTTTATTGAGTGTTTACCATGTGTTAGTCCTGTGATCATGTCTACATTTGTTTGCATTGAAACTCCGCTACCAGCCTATGAGGTAGATATCTTTGCCTGTATCTTATAAATGAAGAAGGTCAAATATCTTGCTGTAGGGCCTCAGCCTTATAATTTATAAGTATCGCAGCTAGAATTTGATATTCCATAACCGTCTGTTTCCAAAACTTGTTTCTTTATCTACTGACCTTTACTACCACCTCTGTCATTTTCACCTAGAAGCCTTGCTGGCCACCATTCCCCATCCCAAATCAGCGTGACTTCCCTGACCCTAGCTAGGCATTATGGTAGCACTTTATCAGTAACTTCATGTTTCTTGAAGGCAGGAAATTGGTTCTGGTTTGTTTTGTTTTTTGCAAAACTGGCTCCTGCCAGAGCATCTGGCATATAGTAAGTGCTCACAAAACATTAGAAGAAAAGGATCTACAATAGAAGTCAAAATCAAATATTCATCATTTTCAGTATTATTATTCATTCTTTATAGTCCAAAAATATAGCCCAGAATGTTTCTTTTATGTTAAAAAGAAATTTAGCAACCTATATTATCAGTTTTCATGAGCCACCAAAAATGTAAAGGCTTCCTGCTTCTTAAGAATCCCAGAACCTAGGAATGTAATATAGGTTTACCCAAACTAAGACCACTGCCATGTTCCACATCCATAAAACTCTTCGAGGAAAGACAGTAGAAATCAGTCGATTCTGCCCTGGAAGCTCTGGCACTAGAAAGCCCAGGTTTGTTTCAGAAGCAGCAACCTGTTATGGATTAATAATCCACAAAAAAAAAAAAAGAAAGAAAAGAAAAAAAAGACCAAAGCAACACATACTCAAAAACTTCATTTGCATTACAAATAGGTAACCTGCCATGGTATTTTGCTACCCCACTGACACGTTGCCAGGGAGCAACAGAAAAATAAAAACCGGTGTGTCTACTCACAGGTGAGGAGCAGAGCTTGAATAAAGTGAAGCTGCTATTCAATCTGTTACTCAGTTGGCCACATAAACATACACCCACTCTCCTCCCCAGCTAGGAGGAGGAAGATGACAGGGGCCACCACCTCTGCCTACTGGAAGTCCACAGCATGGAGGGACCCTGAGGTTCTGCACATGCTGAACAGAACGTTGAAAAAGAATGAAGTAAAGGGGTTAGTGGCATGGAAAACAGTCACTGTGATTCTCATCTGGAGAAAAGACATTTTAAATCTAATACTAGCACCCAAAAATAAAGGAGTGATAATTGGTTGTAGCAATTGCCATCAGTAGATTTAGCTAAGCCAGAGAAGGCTATTTCGAAGTGCCAAGGCAAAGTCATTTAAGAAAACTCATTCAACAAACATTTATCAAATGTGTTATAATCTGGGTTTCTTTTAATGTCCATTGTTACAGTGCTTGGCAGTTTGTGTTTGCTTTTGTTTCATCCCTGAATCTATTTATCCTATAAAGGCAGTTACCCTACTCTCTTGTTAACTGAAAAATTAGTTGTGTCTGAGAGGGCAGTGACTTGTCCAGGTTTACTCACTAGGTTAGCAGGAGACCAAGACATCCAAAACTAAATTCAAATATACATAATTCAAAAGCCCTTATGTTCTCTGCATTCTGCCATTTGCCACGTGAAATCTCAGTCCCCTAGCCATCATTTTCTTTCTAATTCCTAAATCAGATGCACCATGTAGGCTTGTGTTTACTCTGTCTTTACTCACATACCCTTCCCTCTTTCTCTGGTTACCATCTGAACTCTATGAGGCCTCCACTTGCCCACACCACCTTCCTTGCTCTTCTTAACTCCAGGGGAATTATCTTTGGGGGCAAAAAAATATGCTGTCCTAGACAGGGCAACAGGAGACACCCTACATGTGCATATGATCACCGACTCTTCACATTACCCACCATTTCTTCTTCAGTTAGCCAAACAATGAATCAGGAGTGAGAGCAAGCCTAGATTTCACTGAGATCCAAAGTCCCTTTCTAGTTGTTTCTAAAAAAGAAAGAACTTTCCCTGCTACATAAACCAGCAACATTGACATCACTTTGTTAGGAATGAAGAATCTCAGCCTTCCAAACTTACTGAATCAGTAACTTTTTTCTCTATCCCTAAGTGCAGGTTATTCATATGAACATCATAGTTTAAAGTGCAATGCTCTCTAACTCAGGACCATTAGAAAGAAAAGACCTTCTACCTCAGAGAAAGGCTTGCACCAGTGATAGCTACCAGAGGGGTAAGCTTAGGTAGTTGACAAACCTACAAAAGGAGGAGGTGTATGGAATAATTATTGTCCTTGTTTATTCTGATCAGATACTATGATACTGTGTTCTTGCTTACCAGAAAAACAAGCATGCTGGATCTGAAATGTCATCCTATGCAACGGCTTCTTGCTGTGTTAATAGGTTAGAGGATTTCTTAGCTGTTTTCAAATTCCCTGGAAAAAAAATGCTTTCTTATAGCTGTTATTCGAGAAAGACATCAAGACCCCTATAGATTTTAGAATCAGATAGACCCTTAGGAGAATGGGGAGAACCCTGTAACAACTATACAGTGATGACGTTTTACCATGTCAAAGAACATTCTCAGGCCTACAGACATATATAATTTTATCTTTTATATGATATAAAATCTTTCTTAGAACAAGAAATACATGATTAAAATAGCTAGTGGATTTGAATGAACATTGATAGAAATGAACTGACTCCACTACAAGTGTTTTAAGCAAACTCAAACTTACTAGACCAGAAACTACAGAGGAGGGATAACATAATTTCTATTATTGTGTGAAGGGCTACTAAAGTGTAATTTCTACCTTGAAATTATAATTTAGAAAAACAGATCTAATGATATATAAGGTTTGACTTTTTTACTATGTAAAGTCTGACTTGTTTTGGCTTTTAGTAAACAATATAATTTTTAAACATTGTATCATATTGTTTTCACAGTTAATTTTCTGGAAAAATAAAATCTGTAAATAGCTATATCTGTAATTTAAAGATACTTCAAATTATACCTAACATATCTTTTTCTGGATCTGCATACACTTTTTATGGTTAATTGGTTTTGGCTAGATACAGATATAATAAGACTATCTTCCTATAGTAAACAATGAGTTTCCCAGATGCAGTTTATAAGATCCAGGTTGACAGCAAATGGAAAAGAGGTAAATCCTACTATGACAAAACTAATTTTCACATAGGTTTGGCTAATACCATGAATAGAATTGCATTCCTTGAGTCATAATCATTACGTATTTAGTGAAGCCTGATTCATCAGTATTCATCTATAACAAAAGCTATAATGCTCAGAATATGTTGACATCATTTACAAAATGTTTCTTGCACAATAAAATACACAAGAGAAAAACATGATAGAAAAGGAATAAAAGAGTTAAAGAGTATATTTTCTCAGGACTTGAACTTTAGAAATACTATAATTTATGCCAAATACAACTTATTTAGATGATACTTTTCATGACACTCTGAAAAGTGTCAATTTCTTGCAAGGAAAAAAATGTAATTAATATCCTGTATATGTATGTATATGAGCATAAACATAATATCTAATATTTATTAAGTGCTGAAAAGGTGCCAGACACTTTCCTAAGAACTTTACATATAGTAGTGCATTTAATAGTTACAAGGAATCTATAAGATAAGTACGATTATTATTACTATCCTCTCTTATAGATGAAAAAGCAGAGACCCAAGCATGTCATGTAACTAGCCCGAGGTAGCCAAGAAGTAAAAAGCAGAACCAGAATTTAAGCAAAGAAAATCTGGCTTTAGCTGCTGTACTCAAACACCTAACAACTGCCTCTCACTTGCAAGTGTGAAGTATTTTAATGATTTTTTTTTTTACCTGTAACTTACAGTATTCCTGTATACTTTATTCTTAAAGTTTTAAATCCAAAGATTTAAATGGCTTATTTGTAATAAAGTTTTCCAAAATAAATGTATTGCTGTTTCAAATACGCAGCAATTTGACTTGCTCTAGAATCTCTACTCTTTCCCAGTATGCACATAAACTAGCACAAGTGTATATTCATATACTCCCAGCACATCATGTATATATTTAAGACAAAGAGACAATGCAAGCACACATTTTGTGATTAGTATTAAAAAAATTAAAATATGTTTAAAGAATTTTTAAGTTCCTTAATGATACTATTTTCTTCAAGAGTAAATTTAGTGCTTGCTATCTTCTGTATTAATCCTGTCCAAATCTATGATTGTTTCTGTTTCCAGAAAGTTTCCAAGAAAATGGAAGCCAAGAAAATTAATAGCCAAGTTTTATTTCTTCATGAGATGGTAGAGAACAAAGTAGATACAACAGAAAACATGTGTTGGATGAGGGATAGGGAGGCATAATTATATTTACTTATTGAGTCTAAAATTTATCCTTATATATTTGACTCTGGGTTTATGGCTGCTTATGATTAGCTCAGGAGACTTGACAAAACATTTTCTCAAAGATTACTAAGATACTACAAAGGAAGAATATTTTGCTACCACATGCTAAAAGGATATTATCCTTATGAAAAAGAAACACAACTGCTGAGACACTACTGAATTTCTGAAGCTCCAAAGTTAAAAGCAATAATTTGGAATGGTGAGATAGTTCATTTATCTCACAATGTTCAAAGGTAGCTGTCACAGTGATTTAAATTTTATATAAAAAATATGAACGTCTGGCTAATTGCCATGTTAGTTGTAAATGGTTTAATAAATCTCTATTGACTTTACCATTCTCAGTGATTACACAGAGGCTCTTAGTAAACAGGATAGATTTTATATTGAGGATCTTTAAAGTGTATAAGTAAATCACGTTGTATTAAATAGCATTCCCCAAACTTGTCTGATCATCAGAATCACCTAGATTGCTTGTTTAACATACAGGCTTGGGAGTCCCTTCTCAAGCCTATTAAATCCAGGAAAGGTATCTGTAAATGCGTGCTTCTAGCAGTGCTACTAGGTGATTCTTAGGATTAAGGACATTCGGGAAACCAGCTACATAATAGAATTCAACTTAAACCCTCTTTATATGATCAATTCTTGAGTGAGTTCGACATCATCTTTGGAAACAGTTACTTTCTGGAACTACAGATGCTTATGTTGAGAAGTGAGGCTGCTAACTACTCAGTCACAAAAAGGAACAAAACAATGGCATTTGCAGAAACCTGGGTGGAATTGGAGACCATTATTCTAAATAAAGTATTAAATAACCCAGGACCAGAAAACTAAACATCCTATATTCTCACTCAAGTGGGAACTAAGCTATGAGGGTGCGAAGGCATAAGAATGATACAATGGACTTTGGGGACTTGGAGGAAAGGTTGGGAGTGGGGTAAGGGATTAAACACTGTACATTGGGCACAGTGTACACTGCTTAGGTGAGGGGTGCATCAAAATCTCAGAAATCATCACTAAATAACTTATTCATGTAATACTAAAAAAAAAAAAAAAACAGAAATATCTAAATCAATTGAATCTCTGGAGTTCTACACTAGAACAAATAATAAAAGTTGAACACTTTCACCAACATAAAAACTATGACTGCAAATACTATCAATATTTCCCATTGCTTCTCTTCCATGTTAGAATTCAAACACATTAAATAATTTTTACTAATATTAAAATTTAAATACATTAATTTTACTAGTATTTAATCATAAGAATTCTATAATATAAATAGCAAAATCAAAAGACATTAAATACTGTTAATTTAGTATTCTGTGCAAATAAGGGCTCAAGATTTCATTTTTTAACGCTTTCCCCTTTTATTCACTTTTTAAAAATCCTGCACAATTCTGGCTATTTTCACCCCTAGAATCCTGAATATGTCATACTGCCATGTTTAAATAAAATTAATTTTTCTATCAAAAATGTATCAGTTTTTTCAATAGGAAGTTTTTTTATCCACCAAAAATTAATACTGCTTTTCATATCTGTGTCTCATACATATAAAATGCCAGTATAGTGTTATGGCTATAAACACTGTTATTGAACTCAAATTGTGTGGAAAATCCCACAACTGTTTGTAAGTTGGGGAGAGAAATAATTAAATTGGAATAAACTACATCATTTTCCATGCCAGCATTTAAATTTGTTTGGAATTTATAGGAAAATAATATTTATAAACAATAGCTATAAAAGTAACATAAACATGGCTGCCTCATCTGAGATATAAATTTGTTTCTTTTTATAAAGAAGATTCTGGAAATAAAAGACATTATAAGTCAAACTTCCCCATGTGCATAAACAAAAAGCTTGATCCATTATCATTCTTTCTGAATTAATAAGTGTCTTTAGAACAGAGGGCTTTGGGCTCTTTAGAAAAGCTCAGTCGTTTTTTACCTTCGTGGAGGGTAACCTTGGGTTTCTGATATGTTACCCAGATAAGATGTTAGCAGTCCACTTAGAACAGAAAGCTATCTCTGTCCTTCTATTTTATAAAATTGAAATGCACTGAATTGTAGAACTATATATATTATATATCCCTTCTGTGAGGCCCACCAGGGCATCCATGAAAAGAAGATGTATCTCAGTAGGATTTTCCTTGTAAAATATTTAAATGAAAAATTGAGCATTTTAAGGCTTTCACAATCATTCTTTTCCATCATGCAATAAAATATTCATACAACGCAAAAACACGGCAGTTGTAACAGCATTTTAATTTAAAAAATAAACAATACAATAGTGATTTCCAAGAATGCCATGCAATAGGGTAAGAGAAATACCGAGAGGAGGAAAGGAAATTATATTTTTAATCTCTTAGAATTTAATATTTAACAAAGCTACTATTCACTTTTATTTCAAACAAAAGCCTTTTTTATTAGAGAAATCAAGACAGATTTACTAGGCACAGCACAGATTATTTACAGGTTTTATAGGTTCTCAGTCTGGTAAAATAGCATTATCACTTTCCTCATTGCTTTAGCTTATCATATGACTAAGTCTGCAAACCCAGAAATACTTTTCCATTAACTTCTTAAGAAGCAATTTGAATTACTTATTGGGTTTGGGTGCTGGAACATTTGATTATAAGAAGAGCTGGTGAAAATATTTCTACTAAAAGCTGAAAAATTATACAACAAAAATATTTTTAAAGTTTCTCAAAGGAGGTTCTTCAATAGATATATTTTGTACTTTCTAATTGGCATTTATAGAAAGTGTGCGTGTAAACATAACCGTATGATGAAATGTTATAATGCAAACATTTAAAGAACATAAAAACGAATGTTAATGCATATTCAACCTCCACAGGGAAAAGTAAGGAACTCATGGTCAAATGAATTAGATTTCAGGAAAATTAAGTCCATAGTCGCTATATAAGTAAAAGAAGAATTCACCTATTTCATTTTTTTAAAAAATTAGAGGCAACACCATTGTCGTATACATCAAGTAAAGGATATACATTGTTCTAATTAAATTGGAGGTCATTTATTGATAATGGTCATCCCTTTAAAAGGCACTAGCATTCTTCAATTTAAATATATGTGCACATATATATATGCGCATATATATGTGCATACACACGCACACACACACACACACACATGCACACACATATATATTTCCCTGGTCATTTGAAGAAAATATCAGTTATTTGGATGTTTACATTTTATTTCTAGAAATAATTTTTTTAGAATGTATCATAAAAGACTAAGATACTTAATGCTTCTTCACAGAAGTAAAAACACATAAACAAGAGGCTACAGGGCTTGAGGCTGCCTTTGATGTCACCCAACTTTACATTAAAATTAAATATTAGAACTCTGTAGGAAGTAAGCATACTGGGCATGCAGGGGTTAACCAAAGAGCCAGGGTCAGGAGGAATTAAAGTCAGCAGGAGCCACCAGATGTTAGAGAGCCCCAGGCATCATCTCCCAGTTGGTGATCTGCCTCTCTGTCCCTACCTCATCCCAGCCTGTGTGCTTGAATCATGACACTTCCCATTGCCCTCCTGACTCTGATCTCCAGGGTTCCTGACCTTAGTTTACAAACCTGGCTTTACTCGGTGGTGAGCCTGACTTTGACCTGACAATCTGACTCTAATATTCTGCTCTGTTTCTAATCTTGCTTCCTGTTTGTTCTGTCTACAGTATCCCAAGTCTTAATCTATTTCCACAACCAGATCTTTACTCTTGACCACCTTCTGTATGATGGTGTGGTGTTTTTATGACACGGCCTACACACTAGCCAATTTATCTGTTCTATAAAAGAAGAAAATGGCCCTAGCTCATCCTTTCACAAATTTCAGATTCCACAAATATGTCAAGGTTTCTAGTTTTTTTAACTGTATGTATACCTATACCTTTACAGTGTATAGGCTTAGCTAGCTGGACTTGAAGATACCAAAAGTTAAGTTTTGAAGAAACTTATTTATTTTCTCTGTCTACTAAGCCTGACAGAATCAACTGTGTATTTTCAAAACATGTAAAAATAGCTTTATTTTGTTTATCTTGAAATACTAAACACATGTGTATAAAAAGAAAAAGTAGAAATTTTCTTTTTAATAAACAAATAGACAAAATAAAATAACTTCATATCATATGGCATCATTTCTAGAAATATGTCACATACATTCCATGTGTGACATGGAATGAAGGTGTCACATTCTGAAATTTTAATTAAAGCATAGTTAAAATTCCAGTGCTGGACCAAAATGTATAACTATTCTCACTTTGCATATCAGCCAAAGTTTGTTATCTAGTATAATTGCAAACTAAAAGTCTGTGTATTTTTTAATACATGTAGTGAAAAAATTTCCACTTGTGGTTAAGCAACTGAACTGTGTAACTTTACTACATCACATGAAACTACAGTAACTGAGTAAATCAACTTCAACCCACAATAAATCAGTCAGCAAGCCCTAGATGAATTTTACATATTTATTACTCCAAAGAATAAAAATTACTTATATCAATAAACCTCACGTAGGTTTATAATGCTGTTGCATATTATGGTACCTTCTGAGCAGCATTCTATAAATAACTGCAATTTAGAGAAGCTGACAAAACATGAAATTCAGAAACAATCCATGCTTAAGTCGTGAGTTACTGTATATCTCTTTGACAAATCTTAATTCAGAAAATTCAGGTCCCCAAACGGTATTCCCTGACAGCCATGATGTCCACATGTGCATGCCTGGGAGCCTAGTCACATTCAAATAGACAAGATGTTAAAAGGTGAAAAGACAAAGAATGATTTCATAGCCACTCTGAAGTATATTCTTAATATTTATTTTTAAGTTAGATAAGGAAGGCATTTTATGAGAGAATAATATCTGCTCCCCAATTTGAAAAAATGGTGCTGTTTTTAAGCATTCATGGAAAAACATGAGTGGATTTCACTGGACCTTATATTAGCCACTAAGTCTGATATAAAAATCAAACTACATCTTTACCTCTTTTGACTCATTATTTTCTTTCTGAAAGCATAAGCTCCTACAAATCTTGGGATGCTATTCTTAAAAGTGTCTTGTTTAAAAAGAGGAGATGACCATACTCTACTAGCAACTGAATAGAAGATGTAGTGAAATGCCTTTCACAGGAAACATGAGCCATCATCAGCAAAGGAGGAGGCCTAGGCGAATCTCTCACTTCAACTTGGCAGATATTTACTATGGTATCTTAACCAGAGTAGAGCCTTATTATATTTGTTTTCTTAATATCTTGACTTAGTCCTAAATGGAATTTTTATGTTCAAGTAAGAAGGGGCAAAATAGAAGAGAGGGGACCAAAAATGCAGTTACAAACAAAGAGACAATTTCTTCAAGAGAGAAATTACTGGGTGTCTTATTTCACCCCTCTCTGGATCGCCTGGCTGCATGGCCTGACCTGCCTAAAATTGTCTATAGGATCCTCCAAGGGGTGACCTAATCCTTTATCCAATGTAACCAAGGTTATAATTTAGTATCAACCTGGTCTAAGAAATACAATCTTGAATGTGTTGACATCCTACATTCAGAAATGACCTGGCTGAAGTAGTCTTTAAAAGGCTGATGGAGGAGCTGGAGATTGTAAACAGAAGCTGCTGCAGAACTCACACAAACAACCACATTGTGAACTTGAGAATGTGTGCCACTGCCCTTTGTGGGAATACTCTATGGTTTCTAGTTCCTCCAAGGACCTGTCAGAAGAACCAGTATTGAGGCCTCCACTTCACCTCACACCCCCACAGCATAATTTTGTTGATATTTTTTTTCACACTTTTCTAGTAATTACAGAATATTTAATGGAACAAATACATTAAAATGTAGTTAAAGGCAGAAGAAGAACAAATGCTCCAATGGGGGGAGGTATGCCGCATCTACAGATGAAGCCAGTGAAAATTCAAATCCATTTTTTTTTTTTTTAGTTTCACAAACCTAAAGAAACCTCAGTGTTTTTACTGCTTTGTTTTTGTTTGTTGTTGTTGTTATTGCATTTATATCCGAAGAAACATTTTTTAAGTCTCCACTTGGGAGAAAGAAAAAAAAAAAGACTCAGACTTGGTGCTATGTAAATTGAGCTGGCCTGAAAAGAGTGAGACTAAGCTGCTGGTAGCTGCTTTGATACTCATCAGCATTGTTCATTTTCAACCATGTCAGGCTTGGATAGTTGGCTATTTAGAGCCTCTGACCATCGAAAGAAGTGAAATCTTTGCATTTTTTTTTTAAAGCATCTCCATTTTCTAGTAATCGTATTTTATAGCTCTACAACTCTTTCCTTTTTTTTCAACTACAATCAGCCCTTTCTCCCACTGGTTTCAGTAAGAAATGAATTAGAGTAAAACTGACTATGTGCCTAGTAAATCCAAAGTAAAACATGTGTTTAGGGTAAGAAAAAGTACCCACTAGGATAGTAACCTGACTAAAAGGGAGTAAAATTTCAGAACAACTATAGTTAAACCTAAATTAAGCAACTTCTGTAGATTTTTTTTTCCTACTTCTTTTCTTAGAGAGGAAGAGAGAGAGCGCTTGTTTAATACGATATTTGGCAGCACTTTATTTTTCTCATTAACCCTACAGAGAGATTTTATAATATTTAGCAGAAAAATCTAAGCTACAAAAATACAGTAGCTTTTTGGCTATACCTAGTCCAATTTTTTTCAATTTAATATATTGGTATATATAATAACCCAAGTTCTAAATGTTAATGTATATGAATAGGTCTGTAAGTACTTTATCAACAAATGTCCCCTGCTTGTTCACCTATTTTTTCGTAGAACTAGATAGTTTATGACCTGCCTGCATTTACCTCAGGCATTTTTCCCCTAATTTCATGACCAATGGTAACTATTTAAATCAATCTTTTGTCACATACTGTAAATGAATTTAAGTAAAAATATTACTTATTTAATGGACACAATTTTAATAGTATATAAAGTAATATAAGTAAACAGCATTTTTCAGGCATAAGTGCCTCAAAATAAGACAATTTATGTTCATGTATTCTGTCACATAGCTTAAGAACTGCAGGTTAAGCAAATTACCATAGGGACTTTCTTCTAAATTCTGCCCATCACCTAAGTGAATTATTAAGTCTGAACCTTTCAGTTAGAGCTGCATTTCTTTCTAAATACCTTCCTACTTAGCAGCCTAAAGGGACCCGTCACATCAGTAACACCTTCTATGCACTGTCGCGTCCCAGCTTGAACACACTAAACTCAGGGGCCTTTGAAATCTTTAAAGCCAATCATACATAAGACAGATTCTATATTGCAGGGCTGGCTGGCTACACTTCAGCACAAAACAATATTTCAAGCTTTCTGATATACATGTGTCACCTCTTTGTGACAAATAGCTAGTATTAATTAGGCACTAGACTTGGTGAGATTGCTGTTATTAACAGAGAAGATGGGTTGGATTTAATTGTGTGTAACATCAAAGTCAAGTGACTGATATTTCAAGCATCATTTAAAATGTTTGATATTGAAGTCATTGTATTCACATAAAGACTGTCTAAAAATATAAAGGAGACTGATGAGAAAAGAACTGAAATGCATTTGTACATCTATCTTATGAAGTTATTTGATGTCACTTTACTGGTGTTTTTGACCCACATATGTAATATTTATTTGTTTAGCTCCATAAAATTTTCTTTTCATAATGGAATTTAAACTTTTCAAAATTAACACTAAGTCAAATATGTTTATGGTAGTTACTGCTCTTAAAAAACAAGTTATCAATTTATATAAAATACGCTTTGATGTAAACAGAAAATACAAATAGTAAAAATAATTAGTTTGATAAATGTAACATGTTATCTATAAAAGATAATTGAGTATACAAAAATAACTAGTAAGCATTTAAAATTTTTTAAACAAAAATTTCATTGAATTTTATAGAAAAATCAATTTTGCTGCACAAAATAAACTGAAATGCTATTATTTGAATTATTCAATGATAACCAACTTTTGCTATGTTGTGTTAATGTATGAAAAATGCAGAAGAGAATCACTGTAAGTTAACATCAATCCCATAAGTTCAATTGGTTGAAGTAAGGATGGTCAAATATAAAAGTATTATAATAGTATGTTTAATTACTTTCAGAATAAAGATTAAGATATTTACTTATTCAATACTTGACATAAAATACACAAGACAATTACATGAAAATCTGCTTAATTGAAATGTAAAATGTTGTAACAAAACATCCCTTGGGTGTTGTTTTAAGAACAGGAATACAATTCATGATAGCCAAAAGTTAATGTTATTTAACATATCACCTAATTCTATAAAAAGCAAAGAAAGGATACTCAAATATAAAAATCTTGAGAGTTGGAAAACATTGTTAAATCATTTCGTTTGAATAATTTTTGCACTTTTCTTGTTTAGTTAATCATATAGTTATGTTCAGATAAAATTTAGTCAAAAGGCTATGCTTAAATTTTTCAATACACTTTAGTTTTTGTATTATATATACAATTTTCTCCTTTTTTCTCAAAACACTCTGAATTACTTACAAAAATAATCATTATTAGTTGTTCCATTTTTTTGACACGTTGAATGATAAAAAATATAACTATAAAAATTGGGTGGTTTTTTAAAATAGAAGTGCTATAACATCACCTTTGGAATAACTTTTACCCCTCCAAAATTGTAATGTAGTGTTTTAAGATGATCGTGAGTCCTTAATTCTGTAGATAAATAGTAAAATGTGTGCATGTGCCTATGTATGTTTATCAATTTACATGTAGTAAGTTCTAGTAATAAACAGAAGAAATCCATAATCTTTGCTTTCTCTAGACCTGATAAAATAATTATAATTAAAAAGCCAACTTTACTAGATCAATATACCTAACAGGTGATTTTTAAAACATTAAGCATATGCTCTCTAAAATTTAAGATTTTTAAATAATGTTAAGATAAAAATAAGCCATGTATTAAAAATTATTCATTACCAATTCTTTCTTTGCTTTTGTAAATTTCTAACAAAAAAAATTGTTTGGCAGCTACATATTGACACATCAAAAAGCTGGTTTCAAAACCATATCCAACTCAGCCATTGTAACTATGTTAAATGTTATTCATAAACTATAAAAAGTATTCAAAAAGTATTATCAATATAAAGATCACAACAATAACATTCTCTTTATAATATGAAAGTATCTGGCTTCTAACAAGGACACGTTCATTAAAAATGAATCAAACTCACTTAATAACTGTCCTCTGGATCCACCATAAAGTAGGTAACAATCACGTTAACCTTCCTTCACATATCACATAATTGCTTACAAAGTATTTTCGTTTTCTTCTGTCTTATGTTCACAGTAACCTTAAAGTCAGTAGAAATGTTTGTCTTTGAATTATTCATGAATTTTTTTTGTTGTTCCATTACACCCCACGCTCCTCCCCACCCCATTTTCTTCTTTGTTACATGATTATTTGCCAAAATTGTTCAAAACTATTAAAGAGAAATGATAATTTAATGTGGATCTGTTCCAAGTAAATCCATTTCAAAGAGGATCTTGAGAACTTAACCCAGAGAAATACTTAACGTGAGGACCACCTGATAACACATTTTAATGTGGCAGATACGCTGGGTTAGAGGACTTTTCTGCACTCTTCAAATGGGGTTGTGAATGGGTTCTATTTTCTTTGTGTGCAGAGCAGGCCCAGGTCTAATGTGATTGGATTTCTCCCCGCTGTCTTTCACAGTGTATGTCACTGATTTTTTTGTCCATGGTTAATTAGAGAATATAGGTAAGGAAATCATGTTCAAAAGTTTGATCCACTCATGAACATGAGAATGTTCCTAAATCTGCCAAATATCCTATGGGATTTGTAGTGCTATCATACAGTGAAGTAGTGAATGGATCTGCCAATTTTTTCCTTCTATCAGATAGATAAACTAGGTAGATACAACAGATAGATTGATTGATAGATAGATAGATAGACAGATTGATAAATAGATAAATGACAGATAAATTTCTAAAACATAACATAAACCTAGGAGGCTAGAAAGTGATCTAGAAATATCAGTCTGATCACCCTTGGAGGCAATAGAAGCCCATGAGACTTTCATTCGACCTTCCCCTGGGCCAATAATTCCATCTGGCCCAGTCTTTTCCTCCTCTTTCATCTGTAAAAGGTTTATTAACCCTGCAGAAGCAGGGACTTTGTCTTCTCCACCATTGTATACCCAGTGCCTAGAACAGACACTTTTACATAGCAGATTCTCCATAAATATTTGTTTTGCTTTGTTTGTTTTCAACCCCATAGATGGGAGAGTAATGGTTTCACACAGACTTGAAACAGTATCATCCTGTATTTACAAATCAATTTAGAAGTATCTAAGCCAAGATATTTTAGAAGTATCTAAGCCAAGAAAAGAATGTTGCTGTGGAAAATGATTTCCCAGAACTGATGTTCAGCCAGAATGTAGCTCATATGTAAAAGTATGGCTATATTGATCAGTCAATGGAAATGCATGCTTAGTTGTAAAATAGTTGCTCTCTGAGCCACACTATCCTCTGTTGTTCAGGCAAACTCTGCCTGGGGAGCCACAAGTGGGCACATAGAGGGCACCACCCTGGTACATTCCAGCCTGCCAAGCCTACCAGCCAACCCATCTTGGCTCCTGTATGCCAGTCCCCATCCTAGCCTTTTTCTCTGGTCAGAACAGACCACAGCAGAATAGACAGTGGCCCAACTGTGGCAATGGCACCCTGACAGGGAAATGCCCAGTGCCCATCTGCACCCATCATCAACTAGGCTGTTGGCTCATATTGCCAAATAACATTCCCCCAAAGTCTCATCCCCAGGTGCTCATTGGTATCTGAGCTTCCACAGTTCATTAAATTAATCCTTCAATCTTTTGAACAGCACTCCTTTCAAATTCCCTTAACAAACTTTTAGATATGTAAAATTCATTACAAAACATGAGTATTTCCTTAATATTTTAACTTTTATTTTAGGTTCAGTGGTACATGTGCAGGTTTGTTATAGAGATAAACTTGCAACTCAGGGGTTTTGTGTACAGTCACCCAGGTAGCCAACAGGTTTTTTTTCTTTCTTCCCTGAACCCCTCCCTCCTCCTAATCTTGTCCCTAAATGTTTCACATTTATAAAAAATAAATATTTAATGTCATTGAAAATGAAGAAGTATGTGAAAATGTCTAGGAAAGTCTCTGACATATAATAGATGTTCAAAATGTTAAATGAATTGCTAAACTATTAATATTTATTAATTAGTACAATTTCTTCTAAAGTTTTTTAGCTTTTATTTTCACATGATGAATAAGCGAAAAAATCATATGTTAATTCTAACCAAAGACTCATTCTTCCTGTGTGCCTACCCCTGATTCTAGGACAGGGAACTGTCACCATCCAGGCATCCTCTGTCTTAACATGAATGAGACAGGCCATAGATTCAATGTTACTCATCCCTGGAGAACCATGAGTTGGTTCCACTACACCCTTGTTAAAGCTCAGGTCTAGAGAAAGTCTTAAGAGACAGATGAGATTTCAGCTTCCATCCAAGAGGAAAGACACGTGAACCAAAAAGGACTTCACCTCCAATGAGGTCATTCATCTCATCACAAGCGGGATATATTTCTTAATGCTTGTTTCCCCTTACATTCTACTAAAAGAACCAGAGGAGTAATTATATCTGTCTTAACAAGCTTTATTTACTATTGCTAATTAAAATCTGTGTGTGAAAAAACAGTACAAAACTGTTATTAATTTTTATTTGGAAACAATATATTTTAACTTAGAACATGCTGAATATGTGAATCTAAACATACGCAATATGACTCATTTCTGGCAAGCTAATTTTAATAATATTCTTTAGGAACTTCCCCTTTAATCTGTGTCTTGAATGTTTCCTTCTTATATTTCTTATCAATAAAAGAAGTATAGAAATTGTAATTTTAATAAAAAATATTTACTTAATGGTTAAACTGTTCTATGAACCAATAGGTCAGAGATTATTTATGTTTTGGTATCTTGGATATTGAATAAAGTTTTAATGCAGGATACTCATAATTAAAAATATCAAACCTGCATTAAGGCTATCCTTAAACATATCTCAAATTAATTTCATCAATTTGAGTCATCATGATCCTAAAATTATTGTTTCAAGTTCGTTTGCTAAAATGGACTGGATTCATCATTTTTACCATATAAAACTACTCATTAAATAAGTATTTACTGGGCAACACTGAAGCTGTAACAGTAAATTAGACAGACAAATATCCTGTTTTACATGGAGTTTATATTATAGTGAGGGAGACAAGAATGTAAAAGTGAGCACAGAAATATACAAGCATAGATAATGACAAAGGCATTAAAAAAGCTATTCTGGTGGAATTAAAAGACTAAAGTGTTTTTGAAAACCATCTCCAAAAATGTGATATTTAAGCTGTGTTCAATTTGGCTCTAAGATGCCCACTATGGGAAAATCTTGGTGAAGAGCATAGCAAGCAAATGAAATAGCATATGCAAAGGCCTTAAGGAACACACAATATTTAAAGAAGCAAAGAAGGCTATGGAGTTAAGATTATAGTGACGAGGGAGCATGGAACGAAATGAAATGATTTATAAGTCAGTAGTCATGAGATCATCAGGAGAGCTATGGCTGGCAAAGAGTTGGATTTTATGCTCAGTGCAAAAGGAAGCCAGAGCTGAAGGTAGGGATCCCCTTCTTTAGCTACCATCTTTGTCCAATACAACAGTAACCCAGATTAAATTCTCATCAGCAATAAGCTCTTCCTCACTCATCTTATCTCTGCCTCACAGGAATTAATTACCAATAGGACTTCAGTTGCTCTATAGGAAAGGTAGAGAACTGTCCACACACTCTTTGTGTGAAACTATGTTTCAGGCAACATGAGACAAGGCTGATTCAGTGCCCAGGCAATAGCTTCTCTGATTGTTTCAATTTAGTTCTAGTTCCCTAATTACCATTTTTCATCAGTCTAGTATGAGCTTCTCAACCAATTTTTAATTAAATTGCTTAACTTCACTATAATCTATTTATTATGTTATTCTATATTCTGAATTTCATGTTATATATTGTCAAATGTTTAAAATTAATTTTTAGAAACACCAACATAAAAGAGGTTTCAATAATATCTTCTCCAAGAAAAGCAAGAGTTGACAAAATATTATTACAGAGGTTGAGCCAGTGTGATGTCTCTTCCATTTCAGAAAGCCAAGGAATTATTCTTTATTTTTTATTTATTTTTTTGTGTGTGTGATGGAGTCTAGCTCTGTCACCCAGGCTGGAGTGCAGTGGCACAACCTTGGCTCACTGCAACCTTCACCACCCAGGTTCAAGCAATTCCCCTGCCTCAGCATCTCCAGTAGCTGGGACTACAGGCATGCACCACCACGCCCAGGTAATTTTTTGTATTTTAGTAGAGACGAGTTTCACCATGTTGACTAGACTGGTCTCCATCTCCTGACCTTGTGATCCACCCGCTTTGGCCTCCCAAAGTGCTGGGATTATAGGCGTGAGCCGCCCTGCCCTGCCAGGAATTATTCTTAAAGAGTAAAAAATGTGGGTAGGTATTTTTGTTGGGAAAAAAATAAGTCTCTTTTTGTGTTCTCTTACCATTGAGAACTCAATCACTAGAAAAGTTCCTCAGTATGAAAATATTTTAGAATTCTAATTGCTGAAGAGGAACATTTACTAAGGTGCTTTTCATTTCTGAAGAACATTGCTTAACAGGGTTACTACATGTTTTTCTATCACTATAACACAAAAGAATCTTTCTTTGAGAAAGAGTTTCCTTAGTAGCAACATGCAAAGCATTTGTAGAGAGGAAAAGAAGAGCCAAGGAAAGGCAGTATTACCAAGATCCTCAGAGATAATTACTATTTTATTGACCAAAAGTAGAAATTGTGCTTTGAAAATTCTAATCAGGTTCTGCAAACTGAAATCTTTTCTGTACTTTCAGGATGGTGACATTTGGAACAATATATTCTTTTATATGATAGGATGACAAAAGCGTGACTATCCACCTAAAAAATTATGCTTCCCTGAATATGTGTGTTTTAATAAAAATTTGTGTTTTATACTATGAATGCTGTAAGATGAGGGTACTGCTGTCACTTCAGACATAGCTATCACCTCAACTACCTTCACAGACAGTGACCTCTAGAGATCTTTTATAGGTTTATCAGAAAACTCTAATGCAGGTAAAATACCATATGTGTAAGTGTGTGTTACTATGTCTATATTAACATTTTTATATATTATGTATAATATATATTTTATATATACACATATATATGTGTGTGTGTATATATATATATATATAATTTTGTTGAATTTGCGATAAGTTTATCATATAGAAGTAAATATATTTATATATCAGTTTTTCAGCTAGAAAGAACTTTTTTTTTTAATTGTACTTTAGATTCTGGGGTACATGTGCAGATAATGCAAGATTGTTGCATAGGTACACACAGGGCAATGTGGTTTGCTGCCTCCATCCCCCCATCACCTACATCTGGCATTTCTCCCCATGTTATGCCTCCCCAACCTCCCTGCTGTCTCTACCTTGGCCCCCCCAACAGACCCCAGTATGTGATGCTCCCCTCCCTATGTCCATGTGTTCTCATTGTTCATCAACCGCCTATGTGTGAGAACATGCAGTGTTTGATTTTCTGTTTGTGTGTGAGTTTGCTGAGAATTATGGTTTCCAAATTCATCCATGTCCCTACAAAGGACACAAACTCATCATTTTTTATGGCTACATAGTATTCCATGGTATATACGTGCCATATTTTCCTTGTCCAGTCTATCGTTGATGGGCATTTGGGTTGTTTCCAGGTCTTTTCTATTGTAAACAGTGCCACTATGAACATATGTGAAAGAGCCTTTTATTTGGAAGATGGGAAAACGAGAGATGACCTACTCACTACACAAACTAGTGTAGCAGCCAGGCTCTACTGACAGTGGAAATTCTTTCTTCTTCACTGTAATTTTTCTGAGACTTTGGGCAGCTTAGAAAGTTGTAGACCTAACAACTGACTCTTTAAAAAATCGAAATAGAGAGAAAAGGAAGAGCAGAAGGGAAGGAAAGAATTCAAGTGGAAATTGCCACTAATATGTACTGATTTTTCTGTTATTAATGAGAAAGAAGGTAATTTGGAAAATATCTTCTTGGCAAGCCAGAGTCCTCCTTAGGCTATTACTGACTATGAGCTGTTCCCTGCTTTCCAAAACACTGCCAAAATAGCTAGCAAAAGTCTGTAAGATCATGAATGAATTTATGCAACAATTTCTGACACAGAAATAGTCCAACATGGGGCTCTAGGATCTGGTGAAGTTTCACAATCTAACTCTTCTAACTCCTACTCATAGTTTGTTTCTAAAATCAATTACATGACCTTTGAGGGTAAATATGCTTAACGATGATATTTTACTCTATCAAGCTAAAATCTTCTTTTAACATTTACAATTTCTAAAAATGGACCACCCTAAGATACCAGGCATGCAGCAAACCAAATAACGGGTGTGCATTAGCTTTCATAGATTATGTGAACTAAGCACCTGATTATAAAATTGAGATTGCCTGCTTTTGAGATTTGTAATCCTGAGGGCACAGTAGACAGCTTCAAATTAAAAAAAAAATCTATGGTCATAAAAAAGAGACTGAAAAACTATGACAAGAATGTTTATTCTGTGTCACTATCCTGAGATATAAAGGATGTTTTCCTTCTGTTTCAGAAACATGCAAAATAAAGTCATGTGCCCAAGGAACATAGGATGCAGACCTTATTAGTTTATAACACAGAAGAGATTCCTATGGTTTGGTGTTTTGTGCTTTTTTTTTAAGCATCTGCCTTGAAATTTTTATCACACAATTATGTAAAACAAACTATAATGCTTTGTAATATTTGCACTGATGATTGTAACATCTTGCAATTCTGTACAATATAAGAACATCCAGTCTGTATATTCAGATTGAAATCTAAGGCAGTAAAAGAAAAACTCAAGTAGCACATACTAAATTTTTACATATGAGCCAAACTAAGATTTTAGAAGTGTCCTTGGACTTAAAATTCTTATTTTCAGATTAACAAATTTGACACACATACATACACATACACACACACTTCATAAATTATGCAATTTGTAAAAATAATAGCTGAAGAGTCTTAAGAACTTCTAAGTTGTTTCAGTAAGTTTAATGTCTTTCCATATGCATGTATAGCATACATAAACTATAACACACATTCACACATTCAAATCAGTTTTGTTTTTTTGAGGGAAAGATAAAATTCATCCAGACTTCCAGATATTATGCAGTTTATTGACTTAATTCAGTCAACTGTACGTCAATTGCAGCCTCAGTAGACTTCAAATAGACTCAGTAGAATCTATTAATGCTATTGAACTTTGTTGTTTCCTCTTTTACTTTCATTTTCATTTTTTAAACAATGTTCTCTACTTATAAAAATTATACTTACTAGATGCATAAAACTTAGAATATACAAAGACTCACCAAAAAATATTCAAAGCCCATAATTTTACTACCTACAAACCACTACTGTTAATATTTGATGAATTTTTGATGTAGTATCATTTGGACTCTAATACCACTTCCCCAAGACTGTTACTATACAACATTTTGATGTATGCACTTCCAGTCTTTTTTGGTAATGTCATTTAGCCTGTAGACAAGGTACAAAGAAAGCTATACACTTTAGGAACCAAAGCCATTAAGTGCCAATTGACAGTCAGTAGCCCGTTTGTCAAACAGCCCTTTTGAAGGGCCAGTGGTGCTAGTGATGCTCAGATTTAAAATCACCTTCCCTGCCTGTCCAGCACAACTAGAGAAGAAAGCCTCGGGTGCTGCAACCTGTTCACCTGCCCATCCACATGCAGAACTCCCAGTGCTCAATTTAGGCATCTGAACCTGCCTGAGAAATAAGTCTTTGCAGTTAAAATGATATAATGCATATAAATGCAGTGCATGACAAAGTACTGTAAAAATCTAAGGGAAAAAAATTTAAAGTTGCTCCTAAGTATGCTTTTTCCCAAGACATCCCATGTCAGTGGTGAAAAATATAAATCTTATTATATTTCTCTAATTATTTTATAACAGTAAAATAATCAAATTTGAAAAGTGAATACCTTTCACTTGGAAAGATAAAGCTACTTACTATTGAATTTATTAATGTTCCACTTAAATACACTTGTAATTTTTCTAAGCTTGTCATCACACAAAAAAGTTGTTCACCATTATTTTAGAAAATTAAATTACCCAATTGCAACTACTTTTCACTAATATGCATTGATTTATTAAAATAAGCTCAGCTGCATTCCCAGTGCATATACATTTAATGTGTAAAAGTTTGTAATCTTCCAAAGTAGAATTTCTTCATGAGAAATAGCATTCTAATTTTATAATAAAATCCAAAGTGACATTCAGACATCATACATAGAATTTTTATTTCTGGTATGTCAGAAAGTGTAGCTATTCTATTTTTTAAAATAAGCTTGAAAGCATGAAAAGTCAAGGGATATTTTTCTATTTTATTCAAATTACATGAAAACCATACATATTTATAATTATGCAATTCAGGGCTCATGAATACTAAGAATTGCTAGTTCTACACCCCTTTGTAGAACTTAATGTCTAAATATTTTATCCTGTTCAATGTTCTATGGTACATGAAAAATTAAAAAGAAAATCCTCTTGCCATAGAATTATAAGAACTAACATTTCTGAATTCTCAAACATATAAAATTTGATATATATTTAGGATAAATCAAAATTTATCAAATATAAGCACTTTTATCTCTGCCTATCCACTTAGATAATATTGATAAATTTTTTTAAAACCTACTAAAATAGATTCTAATACACTCCATTAAATATTGATTCAATCATTTTAATATCTTATAATTAAAAAGGTACTATAGCTATAACTTTGTTGTAAGCCATTAAGAAAGAGATAAATTATGACTTAAAAAATTATTCCAAATATTTTTTAATGGAAATAATTTTATGAGTTTAACATAACCTTGATACCTAAGTAAAGAATATTATAAAAACGAAAGGTATTGAAAAATCTAACTGCAAAACATGAGGGAAGGTGTTCTCTTTCCAGGGTCCACAAGGGGGCGTAGTTGTAAGAGCAAGAATTTCCCAGTGCCATGCCCCCCTCCCATCTCTCTCCATCTGGGAGACTTAATGGTTTAATGTTTGAATTTCGCTGACGTGGGAAGAAACTAAGAGTCAATCACTCCAGCAGAAGTTCTAAGGAACTCCTTTCATTGGCCATGGTTTTTGGAGAAGGTGAGGGTTCCTCCCAGGTTAAAAGTTCCCTCCTTCCACACCCCTTCAGACTCCATGTTTGGGTCCCCTTCCATGAGCACTCTCATGGAAACCATCATTCTCTTTCCTGGATTTCCCCTCTGGAGTCCCCTTCCACACTCTCTTGTGGAAGCCCATCTTCCCCTCCTAAACTCCATCTCTCTCTATTCCTTTCCACTCAGTGTGGAAGCTGCTTTCCTCTCCTGGATACCATCTTTCTGGATTCTCTCACTCAGCAGGAGAGTTAGCTGTTTCTCTCTCTCTCTCTCTAAATAAATAAATCACTTTCTACAAACACTTTTGAGTCCGGCATTTACTGTGCACTGTGCCGTGGTCCCCTCTCTCATTTTTGAGAGAGCAGGAGGCCAAGAACCTGGAGAAACATCCTCTTAGGGGAGCTGAGGGCACGCTGAACCCCTGAACGCCAATATTACATTTTGGAGAACCAGCCAGGAAAGGGGTACACCAGAATAGGGATACAGCTAGGAAAGGGGTACAGCCAAAGAAGAAGATTTCAAATCGTGAGTAAAACTGGCCCCATTCTGTCCCATCTCTTTATAAACCCCTGAAGTGGCCGCCGCCAGGCAGGGCAGCACGGAACCTGAGCAGCGGAGCCTCAGAGGCATGACCCACCCCCTCTTAAGCCGCGCAGCCCAGTCAGAATTCAAAGCGCAGTTTTTTTACCTTCAAGCTCTCTCTCTGCTTTCCGTCTCCTTCTCTATCCTTCAGATATTATCTTTGGGACCAAAACCTGAGGAAACCAGTGGGGCAGAACGGGGACCACGGCCCCAGGGCCTTTTGCTCCTTGCTGCAGGGAAAGGCCCAGCCCCAGGGGTGGAACCAAGCAGCCGGGGGCTGGAGGAAACATCGGGGAGGGGCGAGGTACAACCGGAGCCTGCGAGGGACCAGGGAGTGCGGCAGTCTGGCGCTTGGCTCTGTCAGGCCTCTCCTGCATTCCGCAGTCCCAGGCAGCGGGGTAAAAAGACTCTTCAGGGCATTCACCTGCCGGACATGGGTCCCTGTGTGGCCAGTAGCTCGGGAAGTGACCCAGGCGTGCAGGTGGTTCTGGCGGGTTCAATATGGTGACTGAAAGCCGCGGAGGCAGAGGAACTCACGGTTGGCCCAGCAGTCTTGAACACGGTTTTTAAACTGATGCGGTAAGTGGCTTTTTTCCTCTGCTGGTGTGCAGCTCTGAGGGAAAGGAAGGGGAAAGGAAGCGGCCTAAACAGCTGCTGGCCGTCAGCCCCGCAGGCTTTTAGTCAGGCCACACCACCTCAGGGTGCAGCATTCTCATTCAAACTACAGCTTAAAAAAGCTTTCTGCCCTCCCTTAATACAAGTGACCTATTTGCATAATTGGTTAAGGTGTAGGGCCTGCAACTGCAAGGCTGCTGGTTCAAATCCCTGGTGGGGTCAGTCTTGAATTGCTGAGGTCTTTTGGGGAAATTCAAAAGCTGAAGCTATGGGACTTTGTGTTTGGTGTACAATTTATCTTGCTTAGGATTGGCTCTCTCTCTGGCAGAACTCTTCCATCTGGAAGATCATAGTTAAACCAGTTCCAGGGCCAAATAATCCATGGCAGCTCTCCCAATCTTAAGAGCATTTTCCTACAATGGAAAATGGGTTAGGGGAGAGGAAGCCCTGGTCCTGAGGGCATTATTCCAGCGCCAGCCACTCCCGGCCTGCCTTCTTTGAGCTGTGTGCTCTAACGGCCCCTCCTTGGAAGTTCACCCTGCTGGGGCAGTTTTTTAATCTGGCTTGTGTAAATTGGACTTTTCCTGGGAAATATTGATACCTATATCCTGAGCCTCACTGGTCTTGTTGGGGCTCCTTGGTACGTGACTACCCAACCCAATAGCTCTGCTCGTTCCATGACTCTGTGGTAGTCACTGGAGGTCATGCTGGCAGTGAGTTGTCACATGATGCTGGTAGGTCGTGATTGGAATCCAGTACATGGGGGCCCCTCTGATAAGATGGATCACGCATCTTGGGCACACGAAATTTCGGGGTACTGACTGAAAGACGTTTCATTTCAGTACCCATTTTACCTGGGGGATGCCTGAGGTCGAAGCAGCTGTAATTTCTTTAAGGGAGGGTGGGGGCATCCCTTATGTTCCATTTCAGATGGGTGCTTCTATTCCCAAGCTCAGGTCCCCATTAAAATATATACTAGAAAACTGGGACCAATTTAGCACACAGTCTTTAAAGAAGCAGCAGCTTATTTTTCTCTGCCAAACAGCGTGGCCAAGTTACCCTCTGCTGAATGGAAAATATAACCCCAAAGGGAAGGGAAGAAAACCCAGCAGTTTTCCTTGAGTGATTGCGGGAGGCTTAAGGAAGTACACCCCCTGTCACCAGACTCCATAGAGGGTCAGTTAATACTAAAGGACAAGTTTATTACTTATTCAGCAGCAAATATCAGGAGGAAGCTCCAGAAGGTGGCCTAGCAGAGCCTAGAATCATTATTGAACCAGGCAACCTCAGTGTTTTATAATAGAGATCAGGAGGAACAGGCTGAAAGAAATTTGAGAGATCAGTCTTATTCACAGCCTTCAGGCAAGCAGACACTATGGGCTCGAATGAGGGAAAGGCTTGGGTTAGCTGCCAGTCTGGCAGAACTTGTTACCAGTGCAGTCTGAAGGGACATTTTTTAAGACGTTGTCCCCAGAGGAGTGGACCACCATCTTGTCCATGCCCACTGTGCCAAGGGAATCACTGGAAAGCACACTGTCCCGGGGATGAAGGTTCTCAGGGCCTGAGCTGTCTGACCAGATGACCCAATGGCAGGACTGAGGGTTCCTGTAGCAAGTACCAGCACAAGCCGTCACCCTCACAGAGTCCCAGGTAAAGCTGATCATTGAGGTCCAGGAAGTCAGTCTTCTCCTGGACACTGCGTGGCCTTCCCAATATTTCTGTCCTGCCCTGGAGACTTGGTGCTTGTTAATTCTCTCCCCTCAGACTCTCCCTCTGTAGGCCCATCCTGAGAAGGATCATTTTCGGTCATTCTGTCCACTCCAATGGCAGTTAAGGTAGTGGGAGTAGACTCATGGATTCATCACACTCTGCTGAAGCCTTGGATACCCCCTAAGGAAAGTCACAGACCCTCCACTCCACAGCCTGAAGTTCCAGGAGACAACCCTTCACATTCCTGCGAGCCATTAGAAAATCTACATCTGCTTTTCCAACAAGATCCTCAGGGAAGTAACCACTCATGTCTAATTTATATCCTGGCATTAATAGGACTATAACCCTCAACTTTGCTATCTCTTAAACCATGAGTATCCTTTTCATAGTGGGAAGGGAACCTGCCTCTTTCTAGGAAAAATGCTGCTATTTTGTAAACCAAATCATAAAGTCACAAAAACTCCTGCTGCTGGAACCCTGGATGTCCTTGGCTCGTGAGGTCTATTGTGGACCTCTAGATCAACCTGCACCCCTGAAAGACTCCCTTCTGGAGGAAACCTCAACTTCAGGGTCCCTTCTATGCCCCATTTCAGCAGGAAGTTGTTAAAGAGGGCCGACACCCATGTTCCAGCAGAAGTTGGGCTTTCCTGTTCAGAGGGAGGGAAGGTGTTCTCTTTCCAGGGTCCACAAGGGGGTGTAGTTATAAAAGCAAGAATTTCCCAGTGCCATGCCCCCTTCTCATTTCTCTCCATCTGGGAGATTTAATGGTTTATGTTTGAATTTCACTGACGTGGGAAGAAACTAAGGGTCAATCACTCCAGCAGAAGTTCTAAGGAACTCCTTTCACTGGCCAGGGTTTTTGGAGAAGGTGAGGTTCCTCCCAGGTTAAAAGTCCCCTCCTTCCACACCCCTTCAGACTCCATGTTTTGGTCCCCTTCCATGAGCACTCTCATGGAAACCATCATTCTCTTTCCTGGATTTCCCCTCTGGGGTCCCCTTCCACACTCTCTTGTGGAAGCCCATCTTCCCCTCCTAAACTCCATCTCTCTCTATTCCTTTCCACTCAGTGTGGAAGCTGCTTTCCTCTCCTGGATACCATCTTTCTGGATTCTCTCACTCCGCAGGAGAGTTAGCTGTTTATTTCTCTCTCCTTCTCCAAGGAGAAGTTTTCTGTCTCTCTTTCTAAATAAATCACTTTCTACAAACACATTTGAGTCCGGCATTTACTGCATACTGTGCTGCAGTTCCCTCTCTCATTCTTGAGAGGGCAGGAGGCCAAGAACCTGGAGAAACATCCTCTCAGGGGAGCTGAGGGCACCCTGAACCCCTGAACCCCAATATTACAAGAGGTACAATAGAGGGCAGAGCAAGGTGGCAGGATACAAAGCTCTACCTATCGTCCCCCTCCCAGGGACACCAAGTTAATAATGATCTACACAGGAAAAAAACAACAACAACAAAAAAAACAACAACTTCATAAGAAATAAAAATTAAGTGAGCACTCATAGTATCTGATTTTAACTTCACATTGGTCAAAGAGGCACTGAGAGATAGAAATAAAGAGTCTGGAATCACCAATGCCACTCCTCCCTACCGCAGGCAGCTACTGTGTGGTATGGAGTGTATCTCTGGGCACTGGAAAAGGAAGAGCACAGAAATTGTGAGGCATTGAACTCAGTGCTGGCTTGTTAGAGCAGAAAGAAAAATGGGACCAAATTCAGCTGATGTCTGCACACAGAGGGAGGATTTAAACTAGCCGTAGCCAGAAGGGAATCGTTGATCCCACTGGTCCAAACTTGACTTCCCACAAACCTTTCCACAGCAAGCTACAGCACTCTGTGTCTCCAAGTAAACTTGAAAGACGGTCTAAGCCATAAGAACAGAAACTTGTAGGCAAGTTCTAGCGCTGAATTAGGCCCAGTCAACTGGTGAAGGGGTGGGGTAACAAGACATACTGAAACACCAGCTGTGTAGTTAAGGGAGTGTTGCCCTCATTCCTCCCCTAATCTCAGGCTGCATAGGTCGCTGCTCCAAAATAGACCTCTTCCTTCTGCTTGAGGAAAGGAGAGAGAAGAATGGGGAGGACTTTGTCTTGCATCTGGGATACCAGCCCAGCCACAGAGTGATATGGCCCCAGTCAGAGTCATGAAGCCCCTGTTCCAGGTTCTACCTCCCAGGTAACTTCCCTAGACAAACCCTGGGCCAAAAGGAAACTCACTGCCTTGAAGGAAAGGATCCAGTCCTGGTAACATTCATCACCTAACTGAAGAGTCCTTGGACCCTGAATAATCAGCAGCAACACCCAGGTACTACATTGAAGGCCTTGCATGAATCTCTGAGACTTGCTGTCTTTCAGTGAGACTCAGCACATAACCAGCTATGATGGCTACAGGACAAAACTCCCTCTGCTTGAGAAAACCATAGGAAACTGTAAAGGGGATTTTGTCTTGCACCTTAGGTACCAGGATGACAGTAGCAGAGTAGAGTACCAGGCAGCCTCCTGGGAGTCCCCTGTTTTATGACTTGACTCTTGGATGGCATTTCTAGACTTGTCCTGGGCCAGAGGGGAGCCAACTTTCCTAAAGGATGAGTCCCAGGTCAGGCAGCATTCATGACAGACCAGTTTAAGAGACCTTGGGCCTTAAGGGAATATAAGCAGTAATCCAGCAGTACTCCTCTTGGCCTGGGGTGGCAGTGGCTATGGGATGAGGCTGCTCTCCCTTTGGAAAGGGGAAGGGCGAGTTGGAAAGATTGTGTCATATGGTTTGAGTGCCAGCTCAGCCCAAATACAATAGAACGTCAGGTAGACTTCTAGTTTTTACTCTAGTCCCTGATTCCTGGACAGCACTCCTGGAACCATCCAAGGTAAGGACAAAGGTCTGCCTGGCTTTGCCACCTGTTAATTGGAGCACCCCAGGGCCTTGCACAAATATAGGCAGCAACCAGGGATTGGTTACAGCAGGCCTTGGGCAGGACCCAGCACTGTGCTGGCTTCAGGTCTGACCCAGTGCACAGTGGTGGTGGCCAGAGGGGTACTTAGGCTAATCCACCCCCAGCTTTAGATATCTCAGTACAGAGAAAGAGACTCTATATGTCTGGGAGAAATTAAAGGAAGGGAACAAGAGTCTCTGTCGGATAATGCAGAGAATTCTCCTTGATCTTGTCCAAGACCATCAAGACAGTACCACTACAAGTCTGCAAGAACCACAGCCTTACTTTATGGGGCTGGAGGTGCCCTACAAAGCAAATACAACTTAGATCACAACACCTAAGTCCTTCCTAATGTCTGAAAAGCCTTGCCAAGAAGGACATCTACAAATAAGCCAAGACAGTGAAGACTACAATAACTATCTAATCCTTCAATGCTCAGACACTAAAAAATATCTACCAACATCAGCACGATCCAGGAAAACATGACCTCACCAAATAAATTGAATAGGGCACTAGAGACCAATCCAAAAGGACAGACATATGTGACCTTTCAGAGAATTCAAAATAGCTCTGTTCAAGAAACTCAACAAAATTCAAGAAAACATGGGGAAGGAATTCAGAATTTTATCAGACAAATTTAACAAAAAGATTGAAATTATTTAAAAAAACAAGAAGATATCCTGGAGCTAAAAATGAAGTTGGCATAGTAAGGAATGCATTGGAGTCCTTTAATAGCAGAATGGATCAAGCAGAAGAAAGGATCA
>NW_016107345.1:7709605-7770313 GCF_001604975.1 Cebus imitator
GAAAATACATAGTCAGAAGAGACAAAAAATAAAAGAAGAAGAAACAGTGAAGCTTACCTACAGGATCTAGAAAATAGCCACATCAAGGGCAAATCCAGAAATTATTGGCTTTAAAGAGGAGATAGAGAAGGAAATAGGAACAGAAAGTTTATTCAAAGGGATAATGACAGAGAATGTCCCAAACCTGGAGAAAGATATCAACATTCAAGTATGAGAAGGTTATAGAACACCAACCAGATATAACACAAAGAAGACTACCTCAAGGCACTTAATAATCCAATTCCCAAAGCTCAAGAATGAAGAAAGGATTCTAAAAGCAGGAAGATAAAAGAAACCAATAGCATACAATGGAGCTCTTATACATCTGGCAGCAAACTTTACAGTGGAAACCTTACAAGCCAGGAGAGAATGGTATGACAAATTTAATGCTGAAAGAAAAAAACTTAAGCTTGAATATTATATCTGGTGAAAATATCCTTCAAACATGAAGAAGAAATAAAGACTTTCCCAGATGAACAAAAGCTTATGTGAGCTATTATGAGCAATTATATGCCAATAAATTGTAAAATCTGGAAGAAATTGACAAATTCCTGGGTAAATAAAACCTACCAAAGTTGAATCAGGAACAAGTTAAAAACCTGAACAGGCTAACAACAAGTAACAAGATTGAAGCTGTAATAAAATGTTTTCCAGTAAAGAAAAGCCTGAGACCCAATTACTTCAATGCTGAAGTCTACCAAACATTTAAAGAACTAATATGAATCCTACTCAAATTGTTACAAAAAACAGAGGAGGAAGTACTTGCAAACTCATTCTATAAGGCTAGAATTACCCTGATACCAAAGCCAGAAAAAGCCACAACAAAAACAGAAATCTGCAGACCGCTGTCTCTGATGACTATTGACGCAACATTCGGAACAAAACACTAGCAAGCCAAATTCAACAATACATTAGAAAGATCATTCATCGGCTGGGTGCAGTGGCTCACACATGTAACCCCAGCACTTTGGGAGGCCAAGGCAGGTGGATCACAAGGTCAAGAAATTGAGACAATTCTGGCTAATATGCTGAAACCCTGTCTCTACTAAAAATAGAAAAATTAGCTGGGCATGGTGGTATGCACCTGTAGTCCCAGCTACTTGGGAGACTGAGGAAGGAGAATCACTTGAACCTGGGAGGCAGAGGTTGCAGTGAGCCAAGACCGGATCACTGCAATCCAGCCTGGCAACAGAGCAAAACAGACAGACAGACAGACAAAAAAAGAAAAGAAAAGAAAGAAAAGAGAAAGAAAAATCATTCATCAATATCAAGTGGAATTTATCCTTGAGATACAAGGATAGTTCAACATATACAAATTAATCAATGTGATGCATCATATCAACAGAATGAAAGATAAAAACCATATGATCATTTCAATTAATGCTGAAAAAGCATTTAATGAAATTCAACATCCCTTCATAATAAAACCCCTCAAAAACCAGTGTATTGAAAAAACACACCTCGACATAATAAAAGTCACATACAACAGTCCCACAGCTAGTATCATACTAAATGGGGAAAGCCTGAAAGCCTTTCCTCTAAGATCAGGAATGTGACATGGATGTACATTCTCACCACTGTTATTCAACATAGTACTGGAAGTCCTAGCTAGAGCCATCAGAAAAGAGAAAGATATGAAGGACATTCAAACTGGAAAAAAAAGAAGTCAAATTATCTTTATTTGTAAATAATATGATCTTATATTTAGAAAAACCTAAAGTTTCCACAAGAAAACAATTAGAACTGCTAAACAAATTCAGTAAAGTTGTAGGATAAACAATAAACATACAAAAATCAGTAGCATTTCTATATTTCCACAGTGAACAATATGAAAAAGAAATTTAAAAATTAATCTCATTTACAATACATGTACTACCACAGATAAAATTAAATACCTGGGAATTTACTCAGCCAAAATGGAAGGTCTCTATAATAAAAACTAAAAAACACTGATGAAGGAAATTGAAGAGGACACAAAAAATGGAAAAATATTCCATGTTCATAGATTGGAAGAATCAATATTGTTAAAAAACATTCATACTACCCTAAGCAATCTATAGATTCAATGTAATCCCTACTAAAATACCAATGACGTTCTTCACAGAAATAATAAAACAATTCTAAAGTTTATATGAAACCACAAAAGATCCACAATAGCAAAAACTATCCTAAGCAAAAAGAACAAAACTGGCAGAATCACATTATCTGACTTTATACCACACAGCTTTAGTAACCAAAACAGCACAAAAACATATTGGCATAAAAACAGATACATAGAACAGTGGAGCAGAATTGAGAACCCTGAAACAAATGTTCACAGCAAAGGCTACAATCAACAAAGTGAAGAGACAACCCACAGGAAAGGAGAAAATATTTGCAAACTACTACTCTGACATGAGATTAATAACCAGAATATATAAGGAGCTAAAACAACTCTATAGGAAAACTAATAATCTGATCAAAAATGGGCAAAAGATTTGAATAGACATTTCTCAAAAGAAGACATACAAATGGCAAACAGGCATATGAAAAGGTGCTCAACATCATTAATTATCAGAGAAATTCAAATCACTACAATGAGATATCACCTCATCCCAGTTAAAATGGCTTATATCCAAAAGACAGCCAAAAGCAAATGCTGGCAAGAATGTGGAGAAAAGGAAACTCCCATGCACTGCTGGTGGGAATGTAAATTGGTACATTCTGTACAGCAACAGTTTGGAACTTTCTCAAAAAACTAAAAACTGAGCTGCTATATGATCCAGTAATCCCACAGCTGGATATATACTCGAAAGAAAATCAGTATAACTAAGAGATGTCTTGACTCCTATGTTAGTTTCAGCACTGTTTACAATAGATAAGATTTGGAAGCAACCTAAATGTCTATCAACAGATGAATGAATATAGAAAATGTGTTATATGTGCACAATACTATTCAACCTTAAAAAAATGAGATCCAGTCATTTGCAACAACATGTATGAAACTGGAGATTATTGCATTAAGAGAAACAAGCCAAGCACAGAAATACCAACATCACATACTCTCACTTATCTGTGAGATCTAAAAATCAAACCAATTAAACTCATGGACATGCAGAGTAGGATAGTTACCAGAGGCTGGCAGGCATAGTGGGAGATTTCTGGAGATGTGAGGATGGTTAATGAGTACAAGAAAATTAAAAAGAATTAATACAAACTGCTATTTAATAGCACAATAGAGTGACTATAGTCAATAATAACTTAATTGCATATTTTTAAATGACTTAAATAATATAATTGGATTATTTGTAACTCAAAGAATAAATTATTGAGGGGATGGATATCCTATTCTCCTTGGTGTGCTTGTTTCATAATGCATGCTTATAGCAAAAAATTTCATGTAACCTGTAAAAATATACATCTACTATGTACCTACAAAAATAAAATAAGTGAAAATTTTAAAAATAGGTAAAAATTTTCTAAATTAAATTATTAGTCAATAAAAATTATGATTAGAAGGAACATTTACATGAGGAAAGCAAGACAATTCTAGATCAGAAAAGCTATTAATATAATATAGCACACTGCCAAATTTGAATTATGTAAGCACTTCTATATTAATATAACAAAAATAAGTAAAATGTAACAGTATGATACCTAACCCAAATAATACATCATTAACAAAAATGTCATGGTAAACATGATAATGACAAAGGTTTAGAAGCATTGTCATTAAATTAAGAAAAAGCCAAGGATCCCCTCTATGACCCCTTCTGTTTTACAATATATTGTAACTCTTAGCCAAAGCAAGAAGACAATAAAAATAAATACAATATAAGAATAAGAAAGTGGATAAAAAATTTATTTATGGATGATATTATTGTCTACCTAGATAACCCAAGAGAATCTGCAAGTGGAGATGGGCGTTTAAAACACAAAAATAAATAATGTTGTTATGTAATAACCCACAGAAATAAATATTGTGCCTATATACCAGTACTAACCAATTATAATAGATAATAGATAAAAGATGCTATTCATAATATTGGTAAAAACTCTAAGGTAACAAAAAAATAAATCTAACAAAATTATATAAAACTTTCATGGAAAGAATTGCAATATAATGCAAAAAAGTAAACAAATAAATAAAGAGAAATGTTGTGTTCATAAATGGAAGACTTACTGTTCTCTTACTCAAATAAACTTCCTCAAATAAAACTTTACATAATTTAAATCAAAACAGCAACAAGAAACATAATAATTTTATCTAAAGTTTATGTGATAATAATGAAACATTAGGAATATATTAAGGTGACTTTGAAACGGAAAAAAGTTTGAGGAATTTCTCAACCATGCATCAAGACTTTTACCAAGTTATGATAATAAAACAGGATTGATACTGACACAGGCATAGAAAAATAGACCAGTAGTGTAAGATGAAGTGCATGCAAACAGACCTATTTATGTATTGATAATCATTTCATATGTCACAGTTGTAATTTGTCAATATCTAAAAGAAGTTGATAATATGTATATAATTATGAACATATCCAGCCAAACGAAGTTTCATAAATAAAGTAGAAATAAAACCCTTTACAGTCAAGCAAATGCTGAGGAATTTTGTCATCACTAGGCCTGCCTTACAAGAGCCTCTGAAAGAAGCACTAAATATGGAAAGGGAAAACCGGTACCAGCCTCTGCAAAAACACACCAAAATAAAAAGATCAAGGATACTGTTAAGAAACTGCATCAACTAATGTGCAAAATAACCAAATAGCATCATGGTAACAGGATCAAATTCACACATAGCAGTATTAACCTTAAATGTAAAGGGGGTAAATGCCCCAATTAAATGGCAAATTGAATAGAGTCAGACCCATTGATGTGCTATATTCAAGAGACCCATCTCACATGCAAAGACACACATTGACTCAAAATGAAAGGATGGAGGAGTATTTATAAAGCAAATGGAAAGCAAAAAAAAAAAAGCAAGGGTTGCAATCCTAGTCTCTGATGAAACAGACTTTAAACCAACAAAGATCAAAAAAGACAAAGAAGGGCACTACGTAATGGTAAAGGGATAAATGCAACAAGACGAGCTAACTATCCTAGATATATATGCACCCAATACGGGAGTATGAAGATTTATAAAACAAGTTTTTAGAGACCAACAAAAAGACTTAAACCCCCACACAATAGTAGTGGGAGACTTTAACACCTTACTGTCAGTATTAGATAGATCAATGAGACAGAAAATTAACAAGAATATTCACGACTTGAATTCATCTCTGGACCAAGCAAACCTAATAGAAATCTACAGAACTCTCCACCCCAAATCAACAGACTATACATTCTTCTCAGCACCGCCTCACACTTATTCTAAAATCAACCACATAATTGGAAGTAAAACACTCCTCAGCAAATGCAAAACAATGGAAATAATAACAAACAGCCTCTCAGAGCACAGTGCAATCAAATTAGAACTCAGGATTAAGAAACTCACTCAAAACCACACAACTACATGTAAAATGAACAACCTGCTCCAAAATGTCTACTAGGTAAATAATGAGATTAAGGCAGAAATAACAAAGTTCTTTGAAACAAATGAGAACAAAGAGATAATGTATCAGAATTTCGGACACAGCTAAAGCAGTGTTTAGAGGAATATTTATAGCATTAAATGCCCATATCAGAAAGCAGGAAAGATCTAAAATCAATACCTTAGCACCACAATTAAAAGAACTAGAGAAGCAAGAACAAACAAACTCAAAAGCTAGCAGAAGACAAGAAATAACTAAGATCAGAACAGAACTGAAGGAGATAAAGACATGAAAACCCCTTCAGAAAGTCTACTTGTAAGTAGATACATACTCTAGATAAAATATCACATACATGCACAAGGATATAGATGTTTAAATTAATGATACAGCCTTTCAGCCAGAACTATCATCTTCCAATAATTTGCCAAAATGACTAACACAAAGGGAAAGAGGAGAGGCACCCGATATATGTTCTCTAAGCCTTTTAGAAAACATAGAATTGTTTTTTTGGCCACATATATGTAAATCTGTAAGAAAGGTGATATTGTAGACATCAAAGGAATGGTTACTGTTCAAAAAGGAAGCCCCACAAGTGTTACCATGGCAAAACTGGAAGAGTCTGAAATGTTACCCAGCATGCTGTTGGCATTATTGTAAACAAACAAGTTAAGGGCATGATTCTTGCCAAGAGAATTAATGTGCGTATTGAGCACATTAAGCACTCTAAGAGCTGAGATAGCTTCCTGAAACACATGAAGGAAGTTACCTGGGTTCAACTGAAGCACCAGCCTGCTCCACCCAGAGAAGCACACTTTGTGAGAACCAATGAGAACGACCCTGAGCTGCTGGAACCTATTCCCTATGAATTCGTAGGTGTTAAAATAAATAAATAAATAAATACATAAATACATAAATAATAGACCAAAGAAGACACTGGGAAGTTTGAGGACCTTTTCTCTTTCTTTTCTTTTTTCTTATTTTTCTTTTTTCTTTCTTTCTTTCTTTTTTTTTTTTAAATCAGAGTTTTGCTCTTGTTGCCCAGGCTGGAGTGCAATAGTGCAATCTTGGCTCACCACAACACCATCTCCCAAAGTCAAGTAATTCTTCTGCCTCAGCCTCTGAGTAGCTGGGATTACAGGCATGCACCACCATGCCTGGCTAATTTTGTATTTTTAGTACAGGTGGGGTTTCTCCATATTGGTCATGCTGGTCTCGAACTCCCGACCTCAGGTGATCCACCCGCCTTGGCCTCCCAAAATGCTGGGATTACAGGTGTGAGCCACCATGCCTGGCCATTAATCATGAGAACAGATGGACACAGGGAGTGGAGCATCACACACCAGGAACTGTTGGGAGGTGGGGCCTTGGGGAGAGATAGCATTAGGAGAAATACCTAATGTAGATGACAGGGTGTTAGATGCAGCCAACCACTATGGCATGTGTATACTTATGGAACAAACCTGCAAGTTCTGCACATGTACCCCAGAACTTAAACTACAAGAAAAAAATTAGAATAACAAAAAAGAAGCATCAGAACAGGACTTACACATAAATCAAGGTTATGGTCTGTTAAGGGTCAGGCTCTAAGTGAAACCACTACATACACTTTGAAGTGATTTTATAGAGAAGGGTAAGAATGAGGGCTTCTGTAGGTCCACTGTAGGAGTTTAGTGTATAACTCTATGATGACATGTAAGGTTGATGTTACAAAGTTTTGAATATACTCAAGAGTTTAGAACCAATTAGAAGATATAAGCCAAAAAACAGCTGCTATAATATGGTTGGATCCAGACAGCAATTATAACTAGATTAGCAGTATGTCTCTAGAAGGCTAAGAAAATGGTCCAATTTTCACTTGGGTTTCACTATTAATGCTTATGAGATAATAATGATTATAATAATAAATATAATAAATCTTATTGAGTGATTAACAAAAATTAAATAAATAAAGAACTCTGGACTGTAAAAAAATGATACACTGGAATCAATATAAGTGTCCATAACATATAAATGAATCAATAAATTGTGGTTTATTCATACAACAAATATTCATCAGTTGGAATAAATAAACAATAGCAACATGAAACTATCTCAGAAACATTATATTGAGTCAAACTCTCATGTATTGCTTGTTGAAAGGAAAATAATGTTTTGGAAAATAATTTCCCAACATAAGACTTTCAAATATATTTATGTTCTTTGACTCAGAAACTCTGCTTGAAATCCTTTATAACTGTAGTATAAGGAATATGGAAAAAACCATAGGCACAAATATGTTCATCACTGTGTTATGTGTAAAAAACATAAAAGAAATGTAAATAAAACATGGGAAATTGGTGAGGTAAATTATGCATGTGCAAGTGGAAGAATACAATGTGTCCATTCAAAATAACTTAATAAAGCTTATGATAAAATATGGAGAAAACAGCATAAAATTATTTATTCAGGGCAATTGCTTTTAACATTAGGGATGACTTCCTAAATACCTCACATAATTCAGGTCAACTATTCACATAGAAATAAACAAAAATGAAATGAGTAACTTAGAGAATATGTCACCTATAGCCATGGTAGCATATTTTTACCATAAACTTCTTTTGTTTTCAGCCTTATCTCTTATATTTTTCAATGGTTCTCTTCAAAATGACAACACTGGGTAAAAATTATGGTTGTTTAAATTTTTCATGTTCTTGCCCATATGTAGGAACTAAAAAACAGTTAATCTCATCGAGGTAGATAGTAGAATATTAGTTACCAAATATTGCAATGGGGGAAATGCATGAAGAGAGATTGGTCATGTGTACAAACATACAGTTAGATAGAAGGAGTAAGTTCTAACATTCAGCTGAAGAGGAGAATCACTATAGTTAACAACAACAAAGAGTATATATTTCAAAATTGCTAGAAGAAAGGTTTTGAAATGTTTCCAACACATAGAAATGATAAATGTTCAAGGTGATGGATATTCTAAATGTCCTGACTTGATCATTACACAGTCTATCCATGTAGCTAAATATCATATGTACCCCATAAATATGTACAAATATTATGTATTAATTAAAATATAAATTAAAAATTATGGTTGTTTGGCTTTCTTTGCAATATTTTATTCAAATCAAATTCTATTCCAGTATTATTAATTTTCAGGCTTATTTTTCAAGAGCAAACCAACCCACCATTTAAGTAACACTTGATAGTGCTTTAAAATACTAGAAATATTTTAAATTATAAAAATTGGATACTAATAAAAATACAGTCCAATTGTTGCCAAAATCATTTATAGAAATTCTGATGTATATACACTACAGCATGTTTTATATGATCGTGGAAAAGACAGTGGGCATTTTATTTTTGTGAGTTAAAATGACACTCTTCTAAAAATAACATACACCCAGTTTGTACTTTATTTGCTTGCCAGCTATAAAGTTGAAATGATAGATTTTTATATTTACATTGGCAAGTTAAATATATAACCAAATCTAAATGATACATAAGACAAATCCTAAGTCTTATGCAGCAGTCAAAATTAACTTTAAAAATATTTAGTTATTTCCTCAATAAAATATTATAATAACTGTCTATATGGCCTCCAGATAGGAATGTCTGGGTCAACCCCTAGAATATGTAAATGTGACTTTATTTGGAAAAGAAGGTTTTTTTCAGATATAATTAGGATCTTGACTTAGGATGACCCTGGATTACCCATATGAGTCCTAAATCCAATGATAAATGTCCTCATAAGAGACATACAAAGGAAAAACCCACAGAGCAGAGGTGAAGGCAACATCAAGACAGGTAGAAATTTGAGTATTGCAGCTACAAGTTGAGAAACATCCAAGAATGCCTAGAACAAACAGAAACTGGAACGGGCAAAAACAGGAATATCCCATTGAGCATCTGGAGGAAATGTAACCCAGCTGACACAAGGATTTTGAACTCCTGTCCTCCAGAACTGTGGGATAATAAATTTCTGCTGTAATTATAATAATTTCTGTTGTTTTAAACTGCCAAGGTTGTGGTATTCTTTAAAAAAATAGGAATCAGGTTATTTTGTTTTAATACTTTATTTATCTCAAAATAAGTAGCTCATTACAGAAGCAACAAGAAACTAATACTCCATTCTATAATTGTTTTTTTTAAAAAAAAAAAAAAAAACCTTTTTATTTTTAATAGCAAATATATCCCTTTTTAAATGTATGCTAATCCTTGAGGGTCAGAATGAAAAAACACATAAAAATATACATAGCAAAGGACCCCTAAATCAACACCTGTTTTCATTATCAATTTTGATAAGGGTAATTTGTCATTCATTATGACGTTCCAAAATAAGCTAGCTCCTACTTTTTTTTTTTTTTTTTTTTTTTTTTAGACAGAGTCTTGCTCTGTTGGCAGGCACCAGGCTGGAGTGCAGTGGCGCGATCTCGCCTCACTGCAACCTCCACCTCCCGAGTTCAAGCAATTCCCCTGCCTCAGTCTCCCAAGTAGCTGGGCCTACAGGCATGCAGCACCACCACGCCCAGCTAATTTTTGTATTTTTTAGTAGAGATGGGGTTTCACCATGTTGGCCAGGATGGTCTCGATCTCCTGACCTCGTGATCCACCCGCCTCAGCCTCCCAAAGTGCTGGGATTATGAGCCACCGCACCTGGCCTGCTCCTACTTTTTAAAAGAATTTTGGCTTTAAAGCCTGAACACCCCTTAATATATATCTAATTACTAAATCTTCCCTACATAGTGATTTAAGTACATCAAATTCCTGAGACAGAGTTCAATATTCAGCAAATTTGCCATTGTCATCACATCTGCTAAAACTCAACAACATGAAGAAGTGAGTTCATAGCATTCTAAATAAATATTAAATAGAAAAATACCATAATTTTTGCCTTTTATTCTTAGGCATTTACTGAGAAGAGATGGAGGGCAGAGATAAATTTGTCTATTTGTGGCTATAAGGAAGAGCTTTAGATTAAGGTATGTATTGTACTGCTCGATAATGATGGCTAACATATTTACCACTATTAATATTTTTTTAATTCAATAGGTAGAAATGATTAACCTGAAAGTTTTAAGTCATAGAGATAAATGTAAAACTTATCATTTGGCTTCTAATATAGTCCTCAGTGTATTTTGTATTGTTGATATCTGGTCAAAAGAGTTTAATAGACTTCAATTTCAACATAAACTGACATTATAATGCCTTCAACAACAACAAAATCGGCATAATTTAAATGTTATTTTTATTAAAAGTTAAAATACAATGTCTGGATTAAGGAAAGATATAGAATTGCTATACCACTTTTGATTATAACACAGCTGTGAAATGGATTTTAGTTCTGAGCATCATATTTTATATGAAAGCAATTGGTACAGTAAATAACTGAAAATTCTTTCAAATGATAAATATTAGAAATTACTAGAGGAAAGCCAGGAAAGAAAAGAATGAAAAAGTACACAATATAAAAACCTTTTATGTGTTATCTGGTGGGTGAAGCAAGGTTTGGCAATGTAAGTTAATTTCCCTGTCTGCTAGTTAGGAACATTCATTCATTCATTCATTCAATGAATACTCACTGAGCACTACTATTACCTGTGCCAACCATTGTATTGAGTGATGGAGATACAGAAATGAACAAAGCATACAAAGCTTCTCCATTTATAAGTCTTTTCTTGCTTTTCTGCTTCTTGAAATTTAAATGAGGAGAGCAGATTGGCATCTTTATAAATTTAGGGCTAAAAAACTTCATATTATTTTAAATAAGGCCATCATTGGCTACAAAAATGCCGTAGAAACTTTTAATGTGAGGTTTTGGACTCCTGTTATACAGACAGTGCAATTGCCTTTAAAATTAAAGACAACGCTGAACACACAATTCCATCATCTGGATAAATAACTAAAGGGAAAAAAAACATGATGTGAACTTTACTCAACAAAGGCTAACAAAAATATTGCGTCTGTAGAGGTTCATCTGACTTGGGCAACCCACGTTTCCCAAACTTTGATTTCAACTTTCACATATGCATTCACACCATGTATTGTATGGGTCAGTGGGCTGAAATCACATGGTGTTTAAGGTAGTTAATATTATCAAAGAAGCATCTGGAGTATGTCCAAGGTTAATGAGAATTCCATTCTTGAATGTTTCATTAAAAATTTGGAGTTCCTTCTAAAATGTTGAGATTCAGTAAGGTATCATTTTTATTAATATGAGCAAAAAGTTTGCCTATTATATTAACATTCTCCCTTTTCTGAAATAATTAGTCAGATTGACTAAATTTAGCACTCTTAAAGTTTGCCCATTTAATATAAGTATGGGTATGGACTTACAAGTGGCCATATACACATGTAGATAACATAATGCAAAGCCAAATTACGCAAGTATGGCCTCAGAGTAGTTTTCCACAAAATCTAGATGTTTAATTATATCATAGCATTATTAACTTAAGTGATTTATGAAAGATTTGAAATATTCTATCCTTATTTTGAGGAACATTTCCTATGCCCAAAGTTGTTTTCTCCTAATAGTGAAGAGTCTGTTGCAGGTGAGAATACTGAGACTATGAAAGGTGAAACAACTTCTCTGAAGTCACACACATAGAGGAGTAAACACAAATGGCAAGCTGCTGTTTGCATAGAGATTCCATTTCTTTCTGTCTTTCAGCTCCTCTTCCACTTGTTCTTCTCCTTCTCCTTCTCTTTCTCCTTCTTCTTCTCTTCCTTTTACTTCTCCTCTTTTTCTATTTCCTCCTCCTCGCTTTCGTCTTCTTTCTCTCAAGCATAGAAAAACATTATAAGCCCTATAGTCTACATCTAAATGTAAAAACAACTGTAAGTGAATATTTGCTATTCAGAAGGCAAGGAGGAGCAAGTCATGTCTTACATGGATGTCAGCATGCAAAGAGAGAGCTTGTGCAGGGAAACTCCCATTTTTAAAACCATCAGATTTCATGAGACTTATTCACTACCACAAGAACAGCACAGGAAAGACCCACCCCATGATTCAGTCATCTTCCACCAGGTCCCTCTCACAACACATGGGGATTATGGGAGATACAAGATGAGATTTGGATGGGGACACAGAGCCAAACCACATTTCTCTACTCCTGGTTCCTCCCAAGTCTCATATTCTCACATTTCAAAACCAATCAATCCTTCCCAACAGTCCCTGAAAGTCTTAACTCATTTCACCATTAATTCAAAAGTCCACAGTTTCAAGTTTCATCTGAGACAAGGCAAATCCATTCCACCTATGAGCCTGTAAAATCAAAAACATGTTAGTTACTTCCTAGATACAATGGAAGTGGAGGAATTGAGTAAATACAGCCATTCCAAATGGGAGAAATTGGCCAAAATAGGGAACTACAAGCCCCATTCAGCAGGGCAGTCAAATCTTAATGATACAAAATGATATCCTTTGACTCTGTACCTTGCATCCAAGTCACACTGATGCAAGGGGTGGTTTCTCATGGTCTTGGGCAGCTCCACCCCTGTGGCTTTGCAGGGTACAGCCTTCCTTCTGGCTGCTTTCATCAGCTGGCACTGAGTGCCTGCAGCTTTTCCAGGCAAATGGTGCAAGCTCTTGGTTGATCTACCATTCTGGGGACTGGAGGATGGTGGCCCTCTTTTCCCAGCTGTACAGTGCCCCAGTAGGGACCCTATGTGGGGGCTCCAATCTCACATTTCCCTTCTGCACTGCCCTAGCAGAGGTTGTCCGTGAGAGTCCTGCCCCTGCAGTAACTTCTGCCTGGCGACCAGGCATTTCTATATATCCTCTGAAACCTAGGTGGAAGTTCCCACACCCTAATTCTTGACTTCTGTGAACTTGCAGGCTCAACACCATGTGGAAGCTGCCAGGGTTAGGGGCTTGTACCATCTGAAGCCACAGCTACAGCTCTCCATTGGCCCCTTTCAGCCATGGCACCAAAGCACTAAGACCCTAGGCTGCACATAGCACAGAGACCACATTTTCCTCGTAGGCCCGTGGGTGGGGCCCACAAAACCACTTTTTCCTCCTAGGCATCCAGGCCTGTGATGGGAGGGGCTGCCATGAAGACGTCTGACATGTCCTGGAGACGTTTTTCCCACTCTCTTGGGGATTGACATTCGGCTCCTCATTACTTATGGAAATTTCTGCTGCTGGCTTGAATTTCTTCTCAGAAAATGGAATTTTCTTTCCTATCATGTTCTTAGGCTGCAAATTTTCCAAACTTTTATACTTTGCATCCATTATAAAACTGAATGTGCTTTTGACAGCACTCAAGCCACCTCTTAAATGCTTTGCTGCTTAGAAATTTCTTCCACCAGATACCATAAGTTATCTCTCTCAAGTTCAAAGTTCCCAAAATCTCAAGGGCAGGGGCAAAATGCTGCCAGTCTTTTTGCTAAAACATAACACGAGTAACTTTTGCTCCAGTTCCCAACAAGTTCCTCATCTCCATCTGAGACCACCTCAGCCTAGACCTTATTGTTTATATCACTATCAGTGTTTTTGTCAAAGCCATTTAACAAGCTTCTAGGAAGTTCTAGACTTTCCCACATTTTCCTGTATTCTTCTGAGCCTTCCAAACTGTTCCAACCTCTGCCTGTCACCAAAGGCACTTTCTCATTTTGGGGTATCTTTTTAACAACACTCTGCTCTTGGTACCAATTTACTATATTAGTTCATTTTCACACTGCTGATAAAGACATACCTGAGACTGAACAATTTACAAAAGACAGTGGTTTAATGGACTTACAGTTCCATGTAGCTGAGGAGACCACACAATCAGGGTAGAACATAAGGAGGAGCAAGTCATGTCTTACATGGATGGCAATAGGCAAAGACAGTTTGTGTAGGGACCCAACTCCCATTTTTAAAACCATCAGATCTCATGAGACTTATTCACTATCACATGAACAGCATGGAAAAGACACACTCCAGGATTCATTTATGTCCCACTGGGTCCCTCCCACAACATGTGGGAATTATGGATGCTACACATTGAAATTTCGGTAGAGACACAGAGCCAAACCATATCAATTTCCTTCACATGTGAAATATTCTCAGTTTGCTTAGGTCAACAAATATATATTTTCTTCTGTTTAATATCACATATTTCACAACTTTTATGTACAAGTGGGCCATGAATTTGTGTGTTGGTAAAACTCCTTTAACCCTTTCAAAGCTCACAAAAATAATGTCTGATATCATTTTCAGAATATATTTTAACTATACATGTTAAGTAAATTAATATAAAACATCATAGATCAATTAAAAGTATTTTATACTGGGAATTCTAATTGTTCAATATGTTAATGTGTTTAGGAGTCAGACACAGAGAATAACTTAAAGGCACATTGAAGTCACTTAAAAATCCAAGCATAAATTGATCAAGAGATGACTGAGAGCAACATGTGCCAACAGAACGTGTTTTTAGTGGAAGTTGATTGTTTGAAAGAAGAGAGTAGTTTCATGTGAACACTCCTGAGTGGCTGTTTTATTGAACTACATCTGGCATTTGTTGTTTTGTCTTCTGGTTGGCATTTATCTCATTTCCTGCATTATTCCATTTCCTTATTTCAGCATCTGTGTTCCTTACAATATATTTCTATATTAGTAAGACAACAGGATATCTATGTTTATAAAAAATAAAGAGGCCTGCCAGCTTTTTTCTCTAAGTCTATGGGAATTAATTATATGTTGAGATGGCTATAATGATATTCAAAAAGAGAAATTGAAATGTACATTTTCAAATTCAAAAATAAACTGAATCTTAGCATAGGAAAAAAAGCTAACATATTGACATTATAAGGCTTTTCTCACTTAAAATCATAGCACTTACACAGTATTGAATAAAAACGAGGTTTCTAATACATTACTCTCAGAAAAGTCATTTGTATTTGTTCCCTTGTATTTTGGGACAAAATATTTCTAATGTAAATATATTTTATAAAACATGATTTTAGGTATATTAATTTTAAGGATAAAAATGTCAACATTATCTTACATTTTTCTGTAACCAAGTTTATAAAGTTAGCTGATGATTTGTTTTCTAATAGAATGCAACTCCAAAGCAATACATACCTAATGTTTTTTAAAGAAATATCAAAGACATAATATGCTATATGAAGGGAAATGAAGTATAAGTGAATGATTGTTGAGATAAATAACCTAATATTATCACTTTGTTTAAATAAATGAAATACGAGGTACTAAGATACCATAAAATAAAATTAATAACCATATTGATGTTAATGATTTTTTTAAATCACTTTTTAATGCCTAGACTTTTATGAAACAATGAAAAAACAGATGGTTAACTCAAGTGTCTTCAATTCACATTAAGGACTATGCAAACTTCTAATAGCTGCCACATGCATATATGAAGGAACTGACTTATATTGCATGCTGCCACATTTTAATTTTGATTGGAAGTTTAATAATTAGACTTGAGTGAAATAATAATGCACATTCAAAATGACTCCCCATTTTTGTTGCCTTCATATCATTGATCATGACAATGTATTATGAAAAGAAGGCCAGATAAGGGAAATTAATAATATGAGGTTTTGTTCTAATTTTAAGTTCTATAACCTAAGAATTCTATGACCAGGCCCTTAAGATCAGGAAACATACATTTAAGTTATGAAGATAAGACATGAGTAAATAAAATGACTACCTGATACTATGAAGCAACATACAAATATAATAAATATAACAATTTCACAGCTACAAGAAAAAGGAAAACTGGTCAGTGGTTAAAGAAGTATGGCTTCAATTGGATGTTAAGAAAAGCACATTAATTAGTTTTGGAGGCAGAAATGAGAGAAAATTATAAACTAATTGAGCATAATGAAAAGAGCTAAGAATGAACAAGATGTACAAGGAGTAGCTCACACAAGGATCACAGTGACATAGTTATTTTAAATTTGAGGAAACTTGGTAGATGCAGCATTTTAGGCTTCTTAGGATAAATACTTAAGACCTAAAAACCATATACTTGAGTTCAGTAAATAGCTAAATTAAAATATGCAATTTAAAGTTTAAATGAAGCAAATATTTAAAAATTTAGAAGTATTTATTTGCCAAGTTTATCTTTCTATGTATTAAAAACATTCACATTCCTTATAAATAAAAGCCAAGAGATCACATCACATATTTGATGCAATTTCACCAATACTAGAATCAACCAGAGAGCAAATAAATTAATGAATTGAAATTCATTTAGAATTGAAAAATTATTTGCTCCTCTAGAAATGGCTATTTCTAGTTTATTGTAAACTATAGTAAAGAAGTCAAAAAGTGGTGGGGTCTGCAGTGACCCCTCTTCTTGGATGAATATTTCATAGTAGGTCACTCTCTAGCCTTCTCTTCCAATATTTCTATTGCTGTAAGCGGCCAGCCAGAGAGCGAAATAAACCTGTAGGACATTCTTAAGAATATCTCTAATAAGATGGCCCTGCTTTTCGACTTCTATACTTTGATCAGATATATAAAGGTTAAAATAATTTCTTTGGATAATGTTTTTCTCAGCAGTTATATAAACAAAGCAATAAAATTAGAGAGCATAGAAGAACATATTATTAAGCTGCTAGTATAATTGTAATATCTATGAGCTTCATAATAGAAAATAAAGCATATTTTGATAGCAAGAAAACAAAACCTATTAAAAGTTTACACACAAAAAGGTGGTAATTTTCATTCCTCAAGTATTTGCCCCATTTTTGCCTTAAAACGTAATATGAATAACCAATTAAAATAAAAATTTCTTTTAAACGCTATGAATTAAACTGTGTTTTGGTTTATCTCTGAAATATACATAGTCTATGATTCTTCTACTCACAGTTGTTAAAAAGAATACACATTTTAGAGAGAAGCAAGAGTTTCCTGGCTCCATCAAAATACTTTTTTGGATTTTAAAACATGATTCATACATTGTAAAAATTCATTTTTAGTTTTTACTTCTATATAATATTATTTTTAAAAATATATTGAAAAGATCATGGTAACATGACCTTAGGTTCAGATGAAGAGGTTATGTCAATGGCTATTTCTAGTTTATTCTTGACTTTGACCTACTTAAGCTACATAGAGTGTTAACTTCTGAGAAGTTCCAAGAATTCTAACAGAGTTTTATTAACAATAAATACACATTAGATATATTATTTTAAACAAAAAGCATTTTGCTTTCTCTTATCATTAAACCCTCATATAGTTATAAGTTGATAAAATTAAAAGATACAAATGTAAAAATCTATTGGAGCTCTGGTTAAAACTTCATCAAATTATCATTGATTTGTTTTAAATGACATATGGAAAATAATTACTTTTTGGCTTAGGTAACAATATTTTTATTGCTTCTTTTTTATGACTGCAAAAATAATCTGGAAAACAGAAATTACCCTTAAATTTCATAAAACTCTCAGAGAATAAACCCCTGAGCCTCTTCTCAAGAACATGCAGTATTCCTCTTGCCTTAATAGGTATAGTTTTGGTGTTCTGACTAAAAACACACTACCCATTTTTTAAAATTGAAATCTTTTAGAAATTCACCCTACATTCTTTATTCTTAATTAGTTGAACTTCCAACAAAGAACTAACAACAATTTAAATCACTATTTCCTGTTTTATATTCTACCTTTATTGTCATATTTAATCACATATATTAGTTTCAATACTTTTAAGTTAAATTTAGAAATATTTGAAATACTGGCATTCGAATAAGGTCAACCTAAGCAGTGTAAGCCAATTTGAGGTGTGGATAAAATGTTGTGAAAAGAGTAAACAAAGGAGTAACATCTGGACTTTTAAAAAGTGACAAATGGATGTCCTCTGTAAAGTATAACCTTTATATACTTACGTCGCTCACAATGGGTGATTGCTGTTTAGATTGTTTATTTTTTAATCATTATATTTCCAATATACATGCATGCTCTGCTTTTCTAAACTTGCTTGAACTATAACTTATTTATAGTAAAAAGTAATTCTTAAAGATTTTAGACTTTTATTCAAAATTCACATTTCATGGTATTACATTAACTAGTTTGGTATACTGTGCAATACTTGTGTTTACTTAACATTAATATATATTCTCAAGAACTTGGGTTACAGGAATACAACTAATATTGACTATTACAGTGCTTAACATGCTTAATTAAATAAATCTCTATTTGTAAAATAGGGGAAAATATGCGTGACTTGTACTGCAAATTTCAGTTTTAAGAGAAAATGGATGTATTTTCTACTAGCTCAAAGATACAAGGGAAAAATTTATCTTGTGTATTATCTAATAGGCCTTCCAGAACTAAAGACCACAGGAGGTAAGGCTAACAAAATTAATATGCAAAGAAGCTCAACACTGGGGACCTATAATTTTCTTGCAAATGGTTTCTCTTTAAGGATGAAACAACACAAGACAATACCAATTTCTTTCTTTTTTTGCAAATAGATGAAGCTTTAAAAAAAAATTAACACATGACAGCAGGTGGGAAAAATCTAGACAAGTAGATATTCAAAGTAGGGAGACTCCAAATTTGATTTGCCTAACATTTTACAAACTAATTTAAATTCATTGGTATGTTTTTTAAAAATCAACTTGAGCACATATATTTAATTCATGAAAAATTGTTGACCTATCCGTCTTGAAGTAAACATTTAGTAGACTTGGCGAGTCACTGTATGTTTTTGAACATTAAAGGGTCTACAAAAATAAAGAAATTTATCTTTTAAACTTTTTATTCATAATTTTATCTGTAATGAACATCTTATCTATAATTTCTTTACTCTTGATCCTTTCATTTAACATAATATTAATACACTATGGATTACAAATAACCTCAGTAGGTTAGTAGACAAATAATCTACAAATCTATTTTAAGTATTTACTATACTCAGAGTTACCCATGGAAAAGGATATATTAAGATTTTAAACAATGCCATTTTCATCAATCTTCAAATGCAGTAAATTAAAATTACAGTAAATAATTTCCTCTTGTTATAGAATTAGTAGTTTCCCTACTTGTTCTTAATCCATTAGCAATGTGTGGATGTTATCTGCTTTCTATTAAAGAGCTATTAAAATTTTTAATGTATTCCTGCACCCCAGGAATATTTGGTTCTGCATTACTCCTACCAATTTAAACTAGTGTTGGACAGCCTTTGAAAATAACAAATCAGTATAATTAGAATTTTTTAAATCTGAGCTTTCAGTAGAAAAAAATTATATGCTAGAGCAAATATCTTATTTCAACTTCCTCTCATAATTTGATTTTCTGATGTGTCCAAAAGTTATTTGTTGTAACAGTAACGAATACTAGTTTACATCCCAACAAGACCAAAGGTATGGAACAAAATCACATGCATTTTTATTGGGAATTCTTGTGTAAAGAAATGATTAAATTTAATTGGCTAATGATTTAGATATTAAAGATGATTTAATGGAGCAAGTTTAAAAGTTTTGTTGTTTTAACAATTAGATTAAAATAGTTGATACAGTTGATATTGAAACATAATTGTATTTCTCTGGATGTAACAGAAGAAATAATTTTACTACTACATGTAGCAGTTTTGAATTTCTTTCTTAAACATATCAGACATATTTTTGCCTCTCAATGATAAATTTAAAACCAGAGATACTAATATATTAGATTAATGTAGTGTAATGTAGTGTAATGCTATGCTTTACAACAGTGTACTAAAAAAGTCTAAATGATTCATACCCCAGGGAAGAGTTGATGCTATCAATTTAAAGTGTTTAATATACATTTATTTAAATGTGAAGTTGCACTTTGCCTGAGGAATGAGTATTTAAATTGACAGCCTAATAAAATTCCTAAGTAATGTAGTCTTTCTCCCCCATTTACTTATTAGTCATATTTTAAAATCATTCATTTAGAGACACCAGAAAAGCATGTGAACTAATTGTTAAGGGATATAATAATTGTTTAGGGAATTAAATGTTAATTCTATGGCTATCTTCTTTTTCATCATAAATATAGAGCTTTGATCTTCAGTCTTACTTCTTAAGAGCAAATAAATTCCTGGATCAACCATTCTACATAATGTTAATAATGTATATAATTTATTTAAAATATTCTGGCTGTTACTGTTCATGGAATCATTCATTTGGATCAAAGGCTCCAATGAAACCAATGAATAGAAAGTCAGAATATTTTTGCTAAGTAATATATCTTATTAACATTATATAGAACTATTCAAAAGTTACATCCAAATTGTAATTCTTAAACTTAAAACAATAAAATGTTTTATTATAAAATTATAAAGTAATGTTTCTAAGATTTAATATATAAAAACTAATTCTCTTTTCCAGAAGCATTTTAGTTAAAATTTCACACATTATTATGCATTATTCTATTCTCATAATTTATGGTCCTTGAAAAATTTAATTGTTGTAGACATTATAGAATTGAATTACTTTTCATGCAATCAAATTAGTTACATTAATTATTTGCTAGAGCTATAAATATGGAAATCTGGCAAAGCAAATTGTTTTAGCTTTTCCAGGTAAATGATTAAAAATTGATTTTCCTTATGTTCTGAACAAAATGAAAATTGTCCTAGTAAGTATATCAAACTTTTAAATAATTCATTAATAGCATGTATCATTTTTAAGCCTTAGTTTGCCTTCACCAAGAGTTACCTATTAGTCAACCAAAATCTAAAAAAGTATCTAAAGTATCCACAGGCTGTATGTAGTAGGTTGCTACTCTATTTGTAACACATCGGTCTGAAATCTAGTGGAACTGCCATTCTGGAAGGGTTCCAATCAGTTATGGTGCCCTTCACATTCTCCAACAATTTAGCGACTTTCTGGCCAGAAACTTAGAGCACATATACACAGTGTTACACAGAGGATGTGATGCTAAACTTTCAGAGATTGCTATGTGGTAAACCCCTCAAGTGAATTGAGCCTTCAGAAGGGTTTGCGTTGGCCTCATGGTAGTTTTTAAATTTCTCCATTTGCTTGCCTCTAAGTAGACATGCTCTCTCTAGTTAGTTCATCACAAGCCCATCTCCTGTGGTCTTACATTTGGCCCAATTCACACAGTGTGATATGCAAGTGGATTTTGGATTTCTTATCGTTGCTTTGGCGTGACAAGTGTCTCACAAAAGATTGGATTAACCTGATTTGGAAAAAGCTCCATTGTTTTTATTGCATTCTTACTAGTCACTTGTTTTATATTTTAAAATAATTCCCTGCTTCTTCCTAACCCTGATGTTTGACACCAAATAAAAATAACTATTTTTATTAACCTATAGTATACTTACAACCTGTTCAAAAGTATAAACCATAGTGAGTAGAATAAACCAAAAAGGATGCTTACATGTGAAAATATCACTCTTGCATAAGAATACAAAAATGAAACTTTAAGAGAGGTGTTATATGTCAATTATTTATCAAGCAGAACATTAACTTGTTAATAATAAATATTTTGTTATTTATTTGTCAATTTAACAATGAACAATTGTTAATAACAATCAGTTAATAGCCATTTTGTTTCTGTGTTGTAAGCAGTCAAATATTGTCCTGAATTTTTTCATTATGAAACATCATAACACTGTATATCACCAAAATTACATGATATAGTTAATAAAATAAAATCAGTAATATCTCAAAGCTATATGATTTTTAAATATTTTCCATACTCATAGAATAATAAGGAATAACTACAAATCATTTTAACACATAAAATTTAAAATGACAAAATAACGTCTTTGCATATGCATACATGTATTGTAGCAATTTAAATATTAACCTTTTCAAATATTTGAAAGAAGTAATTTGTCTTTATATTATCTAGCTTAAACTTAATTACTTCTTAATTCTATTTAAATTATCAAACGTATTTCAATTTGACTTCCACACAACAAAAATGTGTGTGTGCAAAAAACCCAGACTTTTGTAAAACTATATGAAAGTGATAAAGTCAGGAATATATTTTTTAAAAAGCATACACTCTCAAAAACGTTATCATTTTTCCCATTTCTTAAAGAAGAAAATGGCAGAATAAAAACATATTCATTCATAGCTAAAGAATGTAGTGCCCAAATGTCATCCTAGAATCATTTAATATAAATGTAATATAATTCATAACAATATTGGGTTAAATAAATGTTGCCGTTAGTATAGTGTAATTTTCTTTTGTGATAAATGCCACTGACTTGCTGTTTACTTTTCAATTGATTTTATTTGCCAAATTATATACCAAACAGTCCCGTGGGTTTAGTGAATATATGAGGACTAACAATGAAAAATGTACATAGTTTTAGCACCAACTTTGTAAATTGCCTTAATAATAGCTGGTATAATGTAATAGTATTTTCTACCAGTACTTTTAATTTCTAGCTCATAAAGCCTTTTCATTGAACCCCAAGGGTGTAGCTATAAAAGTAAGATTTAATTTTGTATATAATGTGGCCTAAATTAGCTTTAAAGCAATAGGAGAAACATCCAGTTACAAAAGATAGGCTGAAATTATTATAATTTGATATGAATTTCTGTAACAAAATTAATTATTATTTCTATTCTAACATAATCTGTAGTAAAAACTTAAGCCTATTCAGAATATATATTCTATGTCTTACATTTTTAAAACTGTAACAAATGTGTGGGAAAACTTCATGGACAAATAACAAGAAACCAAGGGCCAAAAACATGCACTTTTTCTCATACGTTCAAGTGCCCAGGCAGTCCTAAAAGCCAAAGATATTTGTGTAATATAATATTTCTTAATCAAAATATCTTTTCTACATTAATTTTCTGCTAATTATTTGCCATTGAGACAAAACAAAGAAGGCTCAACATTGTTCTTTGGTACCTCATATTTATAAGGAGTATAATTCTTATATTTGAATCATGCTTTACAATTGACAGTAAGTTCCTATTTGTGATTTAATCTTGTCAATGTGTGAATGTTTATAGCAAGTATTATTACTATCTCTATTTCATTGATCAATAAGTTTACTTTCCTGTCCAAGATTGATGCTTTAAGATGATTAACTAATTTGGCAGGTACAACAGTATAATATTTCAATATATAGTAGCATGCAATAGGTCTAGGAAAAGCTCTCACATAATTACAGATTTGGATTGTCAATTTTAATGCGCTATCTTTCTTAAGTGTCCCAAACAAACTAACATCAATCACTAACAGTATTTAAAGCCTTTTTTAAATGACCTGTAATTTACACCTTTTTTTTTTTATTTCTAAAAGAAAAAAATTATTCAATAAGGCAAGTCCATTCTTAGTAGGGTGAATAATAGCTATAAAATTACCTACATGCTACAAGTATTTAATATTTGTGACCTATAGTTTTATATTAAAGACAAATATTTAGTCTCTTTCTAAATAAATGTTGATCCATTTATAAATAAATGTTTAATAAGTGAAGAAAAATATAAAATGTAAATTTCTATTTTTAAATGAAATTGCCATTTTATTCCTTTCCTTTCTAATTTTTGAGGTTAGTACATTTTATTCAGTGTTTTAAAGTTTTGGACTATTTCTTTACAATAAATTTTTTAAAATAATATATAAGCAAGTATTGCTAAATCTAATAGCCCAGCATCTGAGTTTTAGAGTCAGCTAAAAAACATACTGATTAAATTAAGTGAGTCATTTTATATTTCAAGATCTTGATTTCTGCAGCTTTTACATGAAATAATTAGGATATATAAATTCAAAGTGCCATATCCAGCTCCAAAATTTGTACAAATGTACAAAATAGGCTTACTTTGTTTTTCAAAGGTTTCCAAAGGAAAAAAAAAAAAAAGGATTGCTGCTTTTCTGTATTTATTAGCTTAATTAATCCTTCCCCCAAAAGGAAATTGTCATATTATTTAACTCTTAATCGAATTTTGAAAATTAGTACACACAAAAATCAGTAATGGGAGAATAGTAAAATAACTGAAAGTATGTTTTAAAATTTTAACCTTTAGCATAGGTTAAAGGTTAAAATTTAGCCTATGTGAGGGAATTTTCGCCATAAAATTATTTAATTTCATTTAATAAACATGGGAAATATTCAAATATTTATCTTAACATAAAATATCTATATTCAAATCTCATTTATTTTAACATAAAATATCTTGCTAAGCTGATTATCTTGGTATTATAAAATACAATATTTATTTTAAAATACAATATGAGAATAAATAAAATTAATTTTTAAAGATGGCCATTGTTGCTACATATACCAAAGCAGAGCTTGAGACCAGTACTGGCGTGCAGTTGTAGTCTCTGTACTGTAGGAGACTTCATGGTATGGCACCATAGCAGCAATTTGAAGTCCTGGCTATGAGTTCACTGACTAAAAAGGCTGACATGGCATTAATTTATTATCAATCTGGGGGCTTTTCTTCCCCTTACTCATTTTTTTTTTTTTTTAGGCTTGTCTTTAACCGAACATTTAATTTGTTTAGTTGCTGTGATTATGCTTTGGTCACATTTGGCAATGGGAACAATCTGGAAAGCTTAGAGGGAATACATTACGGTGCCATAAATTTGAGATGGAAGTATGTTTTTGCATTTCTGCCAGGAATATCAGACAGCAAGTTACTGTTTGAAAATCTGCTTTTTCAGTCTGCTCTACTAATACAGGGGTGGGTGGTCCCAAGGTCATCTCATTCCATCCTCAAAAAGACAATCACTATTCCTGATGTGTCCTGCTTCTGTCGTTCCTCACAACCAAGAGGAAGAGATAGGATTCAAGTTCAAGGTTTGGTAGATATTCTATTACTGAATTGATTTTATAAATAAACTTGGAAGTTTTGTTTTTGTTTCCTCTTGCAACAATGCATATTTATCAACCCAGATTTTCCTATTTATAAACTCCTCTGCACAAGTTGCACATTCTACACCTGAAGTGGGAGGCCCACATTCTCCCCGCCCTAGACCGTGAAGAATGTGTTCCTGATCTGCATTTCATCCTGGCTTCCTGCAAGATAAAGAGGGATTCAAACATAAAGTCTGGAAATTCCCATGAAGAGACAAAAACAAATGATGTGGTTCAAAGGAAAAGTTGTTATAAGAAGAGATGCATTCCTGATGTTCTGCAAATGATTGTGAGCATTCTCTATCCTACAGAAGTTTCTTAAGAGCAGCTACATTTGCCAATTCAGTGTCTCCATGAGTTATCTGACTCGCAAGTGTTTATTGTGAAAAGATGTGTTGCCTGGCAACAGCTTTAACATGGCACAACTGACTTTTCTGCACTTCTAAAAAGATGTTTTATTCATTACTTGCCTTCCCTTGCTTATTTGTATGGGTACACCCTCCCTTTCTGTATCAAATTCCACTTTCTGGTTGTGAATATCTCCCTGTGAGCCTATGCTAAATGTGCCATTCCTCACCATTTATACTTAACCACATTTGTATGATAAATACACAATAAAATGACTGAGAGGGCCATACCCTGCTATATGGGGAACAAGGAGCCATCCTTGAGAACTACAAGGTTATATCAAAAATGCCCTTAGAACAGAAAAACAAATACTACATGTTCTCACTTATAAGTAGGAGCTAAATATTGATTACTCATGAACATAAAGATAGCAACAATAGACATTAGAGACTACTAGAAAAGGAAGGGAGGAGTGGGAAAAGGGTTGAAAAACTATCAGGTACTATGCTCTCTACCTGGGTGATGGGATCAATCATATCCCAAACGTCAGCATCATGCAGTATACCATGTAACAAACATGCACATGTACCCCCTGAATCTAAAATCAAAGTTGGAATTAAAAAAGAAAATAAAAGGATACCCTTAGTATTTAAAGGTACTTTCTAAAACTCAAGCATTTATAGGTTGAGAGGGCTGTGATCAGTTCACTACTGGATTATATTCCAAATTTCTACTCCTAACAATGAGCTTGGAGAATATGGAAGAAAACATCAAATAATAGCCAATGAGGTGTTTTGGACTTCACTCTGCTACAAGCATTGTTTTACCCATATTGGCATTATAGCCAACCATTTTCTATCACCTCCCTGTCCTCAACTTACAAAAGCAAGCTTGTCATTGAACCTACAGCTCTAAAGTCTGAAAGAGCAACTAAGCCACTTAGGGAATGAATTAGAAATTTGAGCTGCAATCATAAAATTTCCATCCTGAGATTATTTTGTCCAAGCTTTTAAAAATTAGACTAGAATCCCAGAAGAATTATATCACTCTGCTGAAGTAACACAAATGCTTAGTAACTCAAGTCACAAAAGCATGGTCCCATGCTACACTTTCAACAACATCATGAGATCATCCTTCTTGTGATTTACAATCACATAAGAAAATACTGTTTCTGCAGACAGCATAACACTTGAGAAGAAGGAAATCTGGTCACAATAACTACCTGATATTGCAGCCACTCTAATAGGAGCAAAAGAGTTTATTGCTAGTAGAATTCATTGCACAAAAACAAAAAGAAATAACATATGCTTTCTTAGTAATTATCAAATCCAAGCATCACCTTATCCCATTTAGGCTTCACAACACTAGGAGAGTTTTATCATCTTCATTTTACAAAAGAAGACTTTAAATATTTAAGTAACAATTCACATGGCTAGTATGTGATATAGCTAGGATTTGTACCTAATTACTGAACTATATCCTCTAAGAACACAGAGTTAGCATCTAAGTATAAACGTAAATAATTACATTTGACAATGAGCATACATTACCTAAAATAGTTTGAATTTTAGAGCTGAAAAAGTTTCTGGACCAATATAGTTGCTTCATAACAATTTATTTGGCATTTGATTTTCCAAGCATTCGTTGTGATAAATGTAAGAAGCTCATTCATTCATTCAGCGAGTACATATTGTTCTCCTGCTACATGCAGGATACTACAACCAACAGCAGGAACATAACCATGAACAAGGGAGAATTTGCATCCTATCTACACTATGCTCACAGTCTTTCAAGGGAAATAGACAACTGTAATGAGAGCTAAATGTGAGGAATAATATGCCGGGATTTGATTAGGAGAAGTAGGAGGTAGCTAGGGCTCTGAGATGGACAGGAGCTGAGTGTGTTTCAGGAGCTGAAGAAGGTCATTGTGGCTGGAATGCAGCTAGTGAGGGAGAGGATAGGACATGAGGCTGGGGAGGAGGAAGGAACCGGATCACAATGGTCAGAGAAGGCCATGCCAAGGATGCCAAGATGGTCTCTATTTTCATGGAGATTGCAGTCAAGCAAAAGCACAGAATTATTGACAACCACATATTTTGTAAGTGATGCTGGATACATTAATTTACAGTAGAGACTAATTTCTAAAAATATTCCATTACAAACATGGCCTTTTCCCCCTTCAGATCATAGATCAGCAATCTAAACTATTGACAAACACTTCCAAAAAACTGGATATTTAAGTCAATCTTGTTTTACAGACAAGATAAATATATCTCTAAAATAAATATGGTCTCATTTACAGCTCTTATAGTGTTTTCTACTATAATTTTACTGCTCTACTGAACTATAAATTATGTTAAAGCAACCATGTAAGTGATGAAAAAATTATAAGATGTGAAATACAAATTAGGTTAGATTCAACTAATAATTGCTTTATAATTAAGGCTATTTTAAAAATAGAATAGTATGTAAGTATACATCAAAAGGAATGTTCACTTTGATAGTTTGGCAAACCCTGTCAATATTAACTAAAATAAGAGGAGTTAAAATGGCATGTGTGTGAAGCATTGTATCTGTTTCTTTGTGCTCAGTCATGTTCTTAACTTGGTTTAGAATGCAGTGGGTCATGCAGGCAATCTCAGCATTTTGGGAAGCCAAGGGGAGCAGATCACTTCAGATCAGGAGTTCAAGAGCAGCCCTGGTCAACATGGTAAAACTCCATGTACTACAAATGCAAAAAAAAAGAAAAAAAAAAAACCCAAAAAATGGATGTGATGTCACAGCCTATAGTCCCAGAGAATGGTTTGAACCTGAACCTGGGAGGTGGAGGCTGCAGTGAATGGAGATCCCGCCACTGCACTCCTGCCTGGGCAACAGAGGAAAACTATCATCTCAAAAGGAAAAAAAAAAAGGACAGCTTACTTTAAAACTAAAAATTTAAGAGAAAAGCCATGGGTTATTGTTTTGTTTTTGTGCTACATGAAGAATAATGGTGTAATTTTTATAAGTGAAAAGTTGATTAAAAACTGGACTGTATTCTAAGTTCTTGATATAAGACCAATTCAGAAATAATTGAATCCACATTTGCAGAAACCACTAAAAGCTGTTTGTAAACTATTCCCTAGTATTTGCATTCATAGTGGGATATTCAGACTATTTGAAATGCAAAATGTGGAATCAATATCTGACTTTAATGTACCATGTTAAACACTTTAATGTGGTTACTACATTTTAGACTGTTAAAATTAACAATGCCAGCACATCTATGAAAAGAATAGTCCTCATTTTCTCTTTTAAAACAAATAGCATTTTCGTACATATGTTTCATCATGTTTTTATGTTTCAGTAATTCAGATACAGAGCAAATTTTTCATTGGCATAATTTTTCATTACTGCAAGTTGCAATGAAGAGCAAATGAAAAAAAAGAAACTAATTAGATTTTCATCTCTAAGCCCTACCTTGCATACATATCATAACATACATATCACAGCAAAAGTCAATGAACTAGATAATGGCCCCAAATTAGGAGATTGTGCCTCTGCTGACATTTAAGTTTTGAATCTAATGGTTTCACTATTTAACTGACTTTTGCTGTACTAATTATTTGCTTTTATAGCATTAAATATTTTTTTAAGTCAGTACATTGCTTAGTTAGGGAAAAAATGTAATATAATCAGCACTATTTTGATATGTAAACATCCAGTAATACTGACAACAATCCTCAGTTTAAACCCACAAAATACTAAGAAGGAAACAGGAAACAACAATGTTAACAAAAGCCCAATTTAGTAACTTGCCAATCTTTTATAGGTAATAGCTTTTAGTCACTTGTATATACACCCATGCTTTCAACATATAGTTTTGAAGAATCTGCACAAAACAAAGCTATCATGATACTACCTCAAGAGGGCAAGTTAGAATTAAGTCCAAGATGGTGTAGGGAGCAGGCAAAATAATAGCTAGCACTTGTTTGGTGCTTATTATGTTGCAGACACTTTTCTAAGCACTTTTCATGCACAATCGCATGTATCAAATCCTCCCAACAGCCCTAATAAGATAGGTAGCAATATTGCTATTATAATATTCTTTTAGAGATGAAGAAACTGAAGTCAGAGTTAACATCCCAAAGCAGAAACCTTCAAGACACTGCTGCACTGCCTCTTTGAATGTAAAACAGAGGTTTTCAGCCATCTATTCTTTATTTTCTAAAAGGTTACACTGAGATATTTTTACATTTTGAAGTCCTTTTTGCCAGCTAATTTGCAAAAGTATCATTCTCCAGGTGGCTGCTACCAAAACAGTCTTCTTTTCAATATAGCCATTCCATGCTACTGTAAAATTTGAATACAAATCATCTGACATGCCATCTTGGTTGTTGGTTCACTTAGCAGATACATTACTAAGCCAAAAAGAAGTGTAAAGTATTTCAGAGAAAAAAAAATGATTCTGGAAATTTCTTCTCTACAGGCACAACTATGCAAGGTTTCAAGGAACCATGACTCAAAAATCAAAGCTCGCACAAATTGGTTAACGAAAAGCAACAAATGTCCTCAGCAGTCCTCTTCATAGCCTTGGAGTGTTCTGTACTGAGCAGTGAGTACAGTGCTCTAGTGAGCTCCAAGGGGATTAATTCTGCAGGTAAAGGCAGTTTTTAGGACTCCCTTGAGCCTCTACTAGAGATTCCTAACTGATCACTTGCATACCAACTCCCTTGGCAGGTGTAATTTTCATTTTCCCCCCAATACTTAAGAATACTTAGAAATCAGGGAATTTTACAGCAAATCTAGATTTATAGTCTTCTCTTGAAAAATATTACCATCAGTCAAATTTGGGCAGACTACCACATAACAATGATCAGCTATGAGCCACTACCTCTTCTGTATCTTCAGCTGATTACTATCCTCATCGCTATTGCATCTGATGTAAGATTACGTTACATCCTCTCATTTTACAGAAGAACCATTTCCTGTGTTATCTGTGACTCCTCAGCCTAGACATGAGTTTGTGACCTTTTCCCTAATCCATGATTTCTTCCAGCCCTGAAATTCTATTTAAAAACAACAAACAAAAAAAACAAGCAGAAAAAAAAAAAAAANAAAAAAAAAAAAAAAAAAGCCAACCTGGGGTATCACTAATCTGAGTTTAATGATTTTCTCAAGGTCTTCATTCTAGGACTAGTTGAGAACATAGTCAAAATTGATACTCATATCTTCTGAAATCTAGGCTTTTGCTTTTTCCAACACACCTACACACTTCACATGCCTCTTATTTGCACATGAAGTGATCTGATTCTAGACCAGTAAGATTTGGAAATACAGTTCTTGCAGCTATAAGGAAAGCTAATTTAGGCTGCTTTGGGAGTAAGAAAACCTAAGAATTGAGTTAATATTTGGGCAATGCACAAAATTTACCACAAATCCTATTTACAGGCCAGGCGCAGTGGCTTATGTCTATAATCCCTGTGCTTTGGGAGGTCAGGAGTTCGAGACCAGCCTGGCCAATATGGTGAAACAGTGTCTCTACTAAAAAATACAAAAATTAGCCAGGCGTGGTGGCACATGCCTGTAGTCCTAGCTACTCAGGAGGCTGAGGCAGGAGAATCACTGGAACCCAGGAGGCAGAGGTTGCAGTGAGCCAAGATCGTGCCACTGCGCTCCAGCCTGGGTGACAGAGCAGGACTCTATCTCAAAAGAAAAAAAAAAAAGCTATTTAGTGAAAAGATTTTAAAAGCTCAGAGCCTGAGTCATGAATAGAAAAGGGTATAAGCGATATGGGGTAATAAAGAGATGATACTCATATAGGTGGGCTGCTTCTATGACATCATCAACTGTGTGGCCTGGAGTCCTCCGCATACAGAAGTGGCTGAAGACTCTCTCTATTCCAGAGTGTAATCATGTTTTCCCAGTGTCCTCTAAGAAGCTGAGATATGCAGGCTTGAATATGCACATCCAACTTAAGGCTAAAACCAAGATAGGCCTAAAGTTCATCTCAAAAATTATAAGAATATAACCTTGTCCAAATTTTTAATAATAAGTTACTGAGCAAATGGATCCAGAACTTTAAAGAAAAACATTTTTATTTCCTCTAGGGGAATTATACAAACAATTTACAAATAACTATGATATGTAAAGTAATCTGGTAATTCTTTTCTCAGAAATCCTATTATTCAAACAGGATTTCACACTAATTAGTTATTCTTTTTATTCAGAAGCACCAGTCGGGCTAGAAAGTATTGGAAAAGAAACCAAATTTAAATGGTTTCTGAAACAAATTGTTTTTGTCTAAAAACCAACAGATTTATTCCAGTAATAAAAATTTCTACACTTAAATGCATGCATATATTATTATACCCATATTAGTTCAAATTAAGCTGAGTATATGCATGTGATTCTGTAGCTTTATAACAAATAGAACACTACATTTTTATTTCTGTAGAGATCAGGTAAATGAAAATAAAAGCCTTTATTGTTATTTATTTATTTAGTACTTTTCTACATGCAGAACAAGAATCTAGATTTTCCTTCCCTAAATGATTAATTATTAAATTGAGTTTGAAATCTGCAACACAAAGCTCTCAAATATTCCAGTGCTCTATAGAGAAAACTCCAGCAAGCTGCACAATGTTGCTTAGTCTTTTTGTCTGGTTGAAGTGTAAGTGCAAAGCTGTTGACCTTCATGTTTTATAAATCACCTGGGTCTTCTTAAGAAAAGGCACTTGATTATTATTATTAATTTGTAAGGTAAATTTTCGGAAAACCTGTTGCTTTCCCTACCATAAGGCCTTTGTTCAAAAAAAAATTCTATCTTTAAAACCTATATAACGTTCTCAACTGAATTAAAGTAAAAAAATACTTTCCCCCCACCCCTTAAAGATGTCTCACTGAAGAAAAATGTGAGGGGAAATGAGTCTTCCAGTCAACCTTTGGTCGTATACCTCAAACATCTGTTTCTCATAAGCTAAAGCTCCATATTTCACATATCCTGATTCCATTAAGTTATTATGTAAGAAAAATGTAGGCTTTTTAGAATAAAATGCATTGAGGTAATAAAAACCCATGGATAACGCCATGGGCTTTAGAGTTAAATAGACATAAGCTCAAATCTCAGTGCTCCCCTCAAACTGCAACTAAATTTTCAACTTGTTTAAACCTTGGAGTTTTGTGCATAAAATAAAGTAACAATATAAAGTATTCAGCATGTTACATGTCCCTGAAAGCCACTCAGTAGATGGAGGTTTTATTGTTTCCACACAATAGTCATACTACGCAAGTTACTAGTAAAGCTGTCATTAACCATATTCTCATCTCACACAATTCTGGGATAATAAAAAGTAAACCAAGAAGGGTTGCTCCCTTATTTGTTATGTTATTCATTAACCCCTCCCATCAATCTACTCACTACTAAAACAAGTAGCAATGATGGGAAGAAGAAAACATGCAAAGTTGAATACTCACTTGCCAAAAAATGTGGTGGCCAATGCAAAACAATAGAAGTAAAGCAAAGGAGAAACAATGGAAAAGGGAAAAAGTAAAGAAAAGTGCAAAAAAGGGGAAGCATGAAACATCCTTTGAGTCCATTCTATCTGGCTACTCTTCATAGTTATGTAAAGGCATAGCTCTCAGAAGCCATGAGTGGATAGGAGAGTGATTGCGAGCAACACTGTGGAGTGAGAGAGAGGGGAAAAGCTGGAATAAACTGTGTACACACACATACACTCACAGGTACCACCTGATTCCATCAAAAATTATGAATATATACCTACACATATGGATTTTAAAGAATGCATATGTATACACATATCATACATATGAAAATATGATATATATGAAAATATACATATTTTCATATATATATATGAAGATATATATGAAAATATATATTAGGAGAGCTATATATTATTTAAAATTCAGATTAATAGGTAGATACAAAGAGATGGAGATAGATTACTGTTATAAATGGCATGTGCCTGATTTTCAATTATAAGGCCTTTGTAGTCACAGGACTCGATTTTGTCACAAACACATGTGAAGATGGAAATTTTTCCTCTTTGATAATGAAGAGTCATACTGATTTTCTTGAACTTGAAGCTTTATCAATAGGTCCATTCAAATTTGACAAGAATCATTCCACAGGTGACAAAGAATTGTTGCAGGTAAAGTTATCTTACTTGAAGCATATAAATTAATGTCAATAAAACTATAGTTTTCATGGTGCCATAAAGACTTTTTTCTTTTTAAATGATTAGTCTTTTAAAGAATATATATACAAATATATATATTTAAGAATATACATATTCTTAAAAAGAAAAAAATTAAGATATATATATCTTAATCGACCATTTAAAAAGGGAAAAAAATTAAGATATGTATCTTAATTTTTTAAGATTAAGATATATATCTTAATTATATGCATATTTCTTAATTTTATATATAATTACATATATAAATAACATGCATATAAAAACTGAGGAATACTTCCTGGTTAATATCTTTCAACATAAGATATTGACTGTATGATCATTTTGTATACATATATGAAAGCAAATGAGAACGTGGGAAGGAAAAATACATTTTAGTGCTTAAATACCTCAAAATATATTACACATATGTACTCAGAATTTTATAATAATTAATTTTAAATGTTATTATCTGTAATTCTATAAAATGAATCATGTGCTTTTATGCGTTCCCACTCTAGATCTTGCCACCTTGATTTTCCCCCTGTTGAAATTCTATGCTCCCATCTAGGCCCAACTCATTTGCCACCAATTTCTACACTAATTAAATCCTTCTCGCATTCTGATAGTACTTTGTTCCACCTCTCTTATAAACCTCCCTTTATTTTGCTTGATCTTTAGTTATATACTTATCAGTTTCCCACTCCTTAAGGAAAAGGTCTTTATTAACTTCACTGAACTATCTTTAGCACTGTGTCTGACACAAACATTTATTTGATTTTACTGACGTGAAGTATAATTGCTTATTCATTTTCTAAAAGATAGTCCTGATTTAGATCAAGAAGTTACTCTCAGACCCCAAAAATAATACTATGGGTGGGGATGTAAATTGGAAGATGTCTCAATATTATTAAAAACCAGCATTTCTGATTTTTAATATTTAGATGGCTTTTTTGTTACTAGGCTTTTATATACTCTGACCAAACTTAAAGAGGCAGGCAATGGGTTGAATTCCTTCCAGAATACAGCTAGTGCTCGACTTACGACCATAGTCGGGACCGCGGACCGGTCATAACACGATTTGGTCGTAAGTTGAGTAGGCTATATGTACAGTTGAAATGGTGCACGCGGAGATGGTAGTGCTGCCAGAAGCTGGTCCACACTGTCGTACACCCAGCTGGGCAACGTTTGCACTGCCAGACGCGGAGCAGTCGTGGCTAGCGATTGTGGTCGTAAAGTCGAATGGTCGTAAGTTGCATAGGTGGTAAGTGGATCAATAGCTACGAGTTTACAGGAAGTTTTTCTTAAAGTTCTCTATGAGAGAATATAGCTTTACCCATTCCTGAGTCCCATGACAACATTAAAAAATGTTTTTAAAAATAATACTATTCTCTTTAATTCATATTACAAAAACTTCTGAAAGCAAATTAACTAGACATTTTCAAAAAGTAGCACAGAACTTTGTGAAACCAAAGAAGAATCATTATCTTTCTTACTCTTCTGAGTTCTTCACCTTGGTTTTACAAGCCGTGACCTGGAAAGCTTGCCAGCTTGTCTTTACTTTCTATTTCTAAAGATAGTAGTTGGCTGGGCATAAATGGTCATGTCTGTAATTCCAACATTTTGGGAGGCCAAGGTTTGATGATCACTTGAGCCCAGTGAGACTTCACCCCCAACAAATACTTTAAAAAAAAATTAGCTAGGCATGGTTATGTGCACTTGTAGTCCTAGGTACTTGGGAGGCTGAGGTGGAAGGAGGATCACTTGAACCCAAGAGTTCAAGGCTGCAGTGAGCCATGATTGTACCACTGCACTCCAGCCTGAGCAACATAGCGAGAACCTGTTTCAAAAAATATAAAAAGTAAAGATAATAGTCAATAAATCATTTTAACCATTGTTTGTTGAGTGGTTACTATGTGGTAGACACTGTTCTGACATAATTCTCACAACGACCTTATGAAGCAGATAGTATTTTCTCTCCCATTTTACAAATAAGAAACTGAGGCATTGAGAGATAAAGTAATTTCTCTAACTCATATGGTTAGTTTGTGGCAGAGATTGGATTCACACTCATATCTGTCTGACTCTGGGTATGAACATTTAACCACTGCTCTCCAGTGCCTCCCATTGTGAATGCTTCATATGCAGAAATTATGAAAAATAGCCACCTGTCTAAACAGATGCATTATTTCATCTGCTCATTTTATCTTTTTACGTGCATATGTCCATTTCTCCTATAATAATTTTCAGAAGTGTGAGCCTTTTCAGACCAAATTTGGCAAAATATATATATCTTGAGATTTCTTTGTTATTGTCTTAAAGTATTCAAGAAAAAAAGTCAGGACAGAGGAAGTTTCTACAGGGAGGATGACAGGTGGTAAGAACCCGAGTGCCTGAAAATAAATTGATTAAAGATTAACTCTTAGGTAAGAAAGCATCAGGTTGGGTATTGCCAGGTCAGACTGGCAGTGAGGCTGCTGAGTTCTGCAATCCGTCCATGTGAGGAAAGTCTGTGGGTCACACTGCACTAGTTGCAAGAATTACTAATTGTCCAAATTGTTTTAACTCTAAGATTTCTAAGTAAAGTCCAGGATGAACTCTAAAGATCTTGTTTAAATATAGTCTCCACGGTCTGTTATTTGAAGTGGAATTTAATTTTGACCAACCAAATACAAAAACATTATTTCTCCACTTACAAATGAAATAATAAGGGCTAAAATGGGTGTTTAATACTACTACAAATATAACGTTTACTATTGCTAAGTAAAAATGTCATCTTTCAATGGTGTCTTAGTTAATTAGTACTTTGAAAAAACAATTTGTTTCCTAAACTATCTTTATTATATGCAATTATTCTCAAATTATTCATAAAATGGCTAATATCTAAAATTGTAATTTGGCTGTGTTGATACTATATAATTATTATTAAACATTAGATATACAGATATAAATATGCATATACCTATTATTTCAAATTTGTTAATATTTCTATTTTTTTAATGAGAGATCTAGTATGAGTAAGGAAAATTCATTATTAAACAAAAATGAAATTTGATTCAGACGATATTTCCATAAGCTAGTCACCTTAAGCAAAGTACAAAACCTTATTTAAATGAGCAAATTACTTGCGTTATATAATGAAAAGGAATATTCTGCCATGTATTTGTAGATTATTGAAACAAGAAACATTTAATTAAGAAAATAAAGAAAATTCAAGGATATTTTTTACTGACTTATGACTGCCAATCAAATTCATAGTCCATCTGTGTTAGTTTCTCATATTTATTGTCTAAGAGACAATAAAGTAACAATTGCTGCTTTTACTATGTCAAGGCAGATATGAGTAATATTTATAGACCATACCCATTGTAAAGGGTATAGGGTTTGCATTGCACCCAAGTGAATATCTTTATACTTGAATAGACCAGAGAATACTCATTTTTTCCCAAATGTATTTTTTTGTATTAGAGATAATGATATTATGCAAATTAGCAAGGCTTAATGTTCCTACCAATATTTGATGATTTGAAATCAGCCTTGGTTAACAGATGGCCCCATCTTTCTATAACATAATTGATATTCTCTTAGAAAATCTCAACAGAAAGGCCAATGGACATGTATTCCACCTGGTCCCTTGAGGAATTGTCATTTTCATAGGAAACTTTCCAACAGCAGTTTTTTTTGCAAAATTCTCAATTTTACACTCACCAAAAGCAAATGTATTCTTTTCAAATTTCCCCCAGTGTTCTAATTTTTCATATCTTTATTTTTTTAATTTTGCATTTGTGTTGTCCTTTTAAATTGTTTTAAGGTTGCTAAAAATATATATTTATCATGGTGTTTTACTCAGAGGTGAATTCTCTGACAAAGCCCAGTGAACTTACTGAGATTCAGAGAGGAGGGAAAAAAAAAGCTATGTAATCAAACCTGGTATGCACCCAAAGTTCAGACAAAGCAAATGGAGCCTGGCACACATGAAACTATTTAAACCACAAGAATTCTTATGGCTGTAATAGCATTTGTGGGATGATTATATGAAATGCATGCACACCTGTTAACTGAGAACACAATTTCACATTCAGTGGCTGGCTCCTAAACAGAAACAGCTTGTGTTTGCCATTGACATGAACTTCCAAGTCCAAATTTGCAAAGACACAGGTAACCCAACAGTTCACTCTAACCACCAAGCACCACCTAGACTTCCTGGAATAAAGACCATCCCTGGGATTTTGAGAAAGCATGAGCCTTTTAGAGAAAGCGTGGCTGAGACCAGGTGTGATTGATGAGCCCTTTCATTTATACAATGAGATTCAAATCCAGGCTGAAATAACTAATGTAATGAAAGAAAAAAAAACTATAAAGATTAATGAGTTTCAAGAACTGTACCCTCTGTTCTGAAACAAATGTGTTAGCAATATTGTTATCACTTCAAAAAGAAAGTATTTTCTGTTTTTCATCTCAGAAATTTCAAATCTTTTTGAAATTTCAACTGCAGTGTTTTAAATTCAATAGTCAAGATTTCATTGAAGGAAAACAGATACATACAAAAAGGTAAGATAATGCTAGAAAAAAATGCATACCTCTTCTACCAGGAGAAAGTCATATTTTAAATGTCTTGGGCCACAAACGTCACTATGTAAATAACTTTTAGCTACAATCAGTTGAGGTACAGATAATAAATCCTCCAACATTTGGCAATTTATCGAAGAAAAATACTCACAACATGAGCTATGTAAACTCATTCTCTAAATGAGAATATTTTAAAAGATATTGACTACAGATGTTTCAAAGTAGAATTTAACGTCTCACTGGGTGTCCCCAACTGGTGATCACTCCATTGTAAGCTTAACTCTTTAGCAAGGTCATTCAAATTCCTGTTTTCCCTTCTCAACTTTTCACCAAGCAAGCAGTCATTGTTACATTTCAACACTTCTTTACATCAAGCACCTAATATAAAATGGGAACAGCTGCAATTTCACTGCCCAGCCCTTTCTTCCACCCTTACAACATTTGTTCTGTTAATGTAGGTTAATTCTGCAAATAACACTTCTGTAAATTGTTCTTGCAAACTGCTACATCATTTATGTAAGGACTTCTGTGAACTTTGAAAAATTAATGCCTTTAATTTTGGTTGATGGCAACATCAGCAGAGCTCTGTAAATTGCACTTTAATGAGATTTTGCTACAGGGGATAATCTGCTACTGACAGAGGAACATCTTGAAAACATCTGTAGACCTATAATTTCTCTATGACGATCAGATCCCACCACAAGACTCCAAATACAAACCCAAAATAAAGAAGGAAAATGTAAAGTTCTAAATGAGAATACAACCTGTTCTTTAAAAGCAAGAGGCCCACTATGAAAAGTTTCATGAACTGAAAATAAATCATTTTTCTGACTAATTAACATTTAGCTTTATTTAATTAAGAAAGACTATTACTATCTCCACTGCTGTGCATCTGTATATAATGAAGCAAACAGCAGTAGGTATAAGATACCACTGAGGGATATGCTCAAGTAACCCAGCATTATAGGTACAAAGGAATGTCTATTACTACAGTTAAGTAACTGACATCAGTCTTTCTTTAATGTTGTCATAAATAAAAGGAAGATTTCCACAGATGCCTTCACATATGGTTTCTTATTTGTCTCTGATGGAGACTGGAAGTTGGATTAGATGCCAAAATTAAATGATTTAAATAGACAGCTGCATAATGGAAACTACTAAATAACACCTTATAAAAAGTTTCTATTTATAGCAAGTCTAAATCACAGAAGGATGACAAATTTTATTTTGCTTGAGCTAACATTGCTTGTTGTTTTAATGCCATTATGTCTAATGCCCACAGTTACGTTACCTTAACATTCACTCTTGCTCATATTTGTGAACACATACCTTCTTTAAAATGGTAGCTTTTGAAATAGCAATTCATTTTCTCTAGTCAAACACTACACTTGCAAAACAATCTGTTTGAAATATATATACCATATTTCTTAATTTGCATAGGTTGAAATAAATAGAAAGTGACTCATGTTACACTATATTCTTCACCTTCTATGCTACAAAATTAATAGCTATTGTTAAAATATTGACTTCCAGACCATAATTTCCAATTTATAATGCTTATGTCGATATGATTTTTCATAGGAAATAAATTAAGTAAAAACTACAGAATTAAATAAGTGCATAGACAGACACAGAGAAACTGTCACTTTTGGAAAACTTAAATATACCAACAGGTTTGTTTGCTGTTTTAATTGATCCTTGAAAGCCTATATTGTATGTATATTCTAAAACATTAAGTTATAAATAAGAATGATTTAATAGATTCTCAAAACTGGATCTGAACAGCTTCACTGTGTAATAAATGAGGGAAGTTTATATAACTTCATTAGTAGAACCCAAAACAAATCAGTTTTCATTCTTCTGCTGTGTATAAAATGCAGCAGAAAGGGAGTGGAGTGGAAATGAGGTAGAGGTCTTGAAAGGGAAAATGAACACATCAGGAAATGGCCAGTAGATATTTTTACCTGTAAAATCTGAATAATCCAGAAGGAATGATGCTGCATGCACTGGGCATTAGGCATAAGTACCAATATCTTTCTTCTGCCCATCCCCTGACTGAGATTTGTGGGCGGGATGTTAGGGTCTCCCCTAGTACATATAGGTCAGCCCCTGGACACCATTTTGAGCTTGAACTTTGGGCCATCATCATGGTTTCTCCGTCTCCTCCCTCTCTGAGATTTGTTTACTGATCCTGTACCTTAATTCATTTTTCAAAGACTCTATCCCTACATCTATTCGTAAATATACCTAAGGAGTCCCTTATGTATAGCTAACCAACTCATTCCTGTCAAAGACTTCAAGTGCAAATAAACACACAGTATTGTGGGTAGCCGTCACAAGAAATACTTCACCTGTTCCAGAAAGAAGACATTTGGAGGAATAATTAAGATAATTTAGATCATTAGGGTACACTGCTTAAGCAGTGCTAGGTACTCATCAGCCTAATGAAAAACCTACAATCATAAAATTGTATATTATCTTTATTCCTCAGGATTAAACTTTGTCAAAATGTGACTTCCAAAGATAAAGAGAGTCTATTCAGTAACTAATGATATTGCACTATGTTTATTACTTACTACAATCTATTGTCTTTAAAAGCTCATCCTGGAAAAACAAATGTCAATTATTTGCTATAAACAAATGTAGATTCACAGAATTTGCTGTTTTTAATTTTTGAAGCTGAACTGGCCACTTGCCATGACTAAACTCTTACATGAGTTTACAAAACTATCCTCCTTTTAGGCAAGAAGGCTTTAAGAAATTCTAGCTAGCCCTCAGGACCCAGCATCTTATGTAAATAAAGTATATTTTAGAGTCCAACAGACTGTAGTTTTAATGTCATCTTAGACACTTCTGAGCATTTGAACTTCCAGAAAACTATTAAATCTCCCTGAATGTTGGGAGTTTTTAGTTACAAAATGATTGATAATAATGTCTACCTCACAGAGTTTTTGCAAGGATTAAATATATTACACAAAGCGATTTCAAAAAATTCATGGAAATGCATATTATAAAACATCTATGCATGGATTTCAAAAATTTTTGCACCAAAAAAAATCCTCATACTAACTTGTTACAACATGTTTAAGCAGGATCTAGTTTGAGGCACTGGGAAAGATAAGACATCAGTTTGAAAACAGCCTCTATCAGAGTAGCTTGAGTTCTGCTAAAATTGAAGCAAAAGCAAACATGAAATTTATGGTGAAGCTTGGATGAAAGAATGGTGATATTATCAGTGCATTATGAAAAGTTTATGGGGTCATTGTGCCAGAGAAATCAGCAGTTTAGAAATGAATAACTCATTTTAAGAAGGAACAACACAGTGTCAAAGATGAAGGCTGCAGAGGCAGACCATCCACGTCAATTTCTGAGGAAAAAGTTCATCTTGTTCACACTTTATTGAAGAGGACTGATGGTTAACAGCACGAACAATACCCAACACCACACACATCTCAACTGATTCGGCTTACACAATTCTGACTGAAAAGTTAAAGTTGAGCAAACTTTCCATTAAATAAGTGCCAAAGTCTTTGTACCCAATCAGCTACAGACTAAGTGCCATACCTTTGTAAACAAGTGGGATCAAGGTTCTGAGGCACGTCTTTGAAGAATTGTAACAGGACGTAAAACATGACTTTAATAGTACAATCCTGAAAGCAAAGCGCAGTCAAAGCAATGGCTACCAAGAGGTGGAAATGGTCTAATCAAAGCAAAAGTGGACCAGTCAAAAGCATGGGTCACAGCAATGTTTTTTTTTTTTTTTAGAATGCTCAAGGCATTTTGTTTGTTGACTTTCTAGACAGTCAAAGACAATAATGTGAGAGTTTTTTGAGAAAGTTTATCATGAGAGTGTTTTGAGAAAGTTAGCCAAAGTTCTGGCAGAAAAATGCTCAGGAAAACTTCACCGGAGAGTCCTTGTCCAACATGACAATGTTCCTGCTCACCTCTCTCATCAAACAAGGACAACTTTGTGAAAGTTTCCATTGAAATCATTAGGAATCCAACTTACAGTTCTAATTTTTCTCTTTTTAACTTATTTTTGTTTCCTAACCTTAAAAATCTGTAGACGGCACCCATTTTTCCTTCATTAATAATATAAAAAGAATGCATTGGTATGTTTCAGTTCCCAGGACCCTCAGTTCTTTAGAGATGAACTAAATAGCTGGTATCATTGCTTACAGCAATTCCTTGGATAGAGAGTATATTGAGAAATAAACCTTGTATTTTTAGGTTTTTTTTTCTTTTTTCATTTATTTATTTAGTTATTTGACAGAGTCTTGCTCTGTGACCCAGGCTGGAGTGCAGTGGCACAATCTCAGCTTACTACAAACTCTGCCTCTCAGCTTCAAGTGATTCTAGTGCCTCAGCCACCCAAGCAGCTGGGATTACAGGTATTTGCCACCATTCCTGAATATAATTTTTATATTTTCTGTATATAACGAGGTTTTGCCATGTTGGCCAGGCTGGTCTTGAACTCCTGATCTCAAGTGATGTGCCTGCCTTGGCCTCCCAAAGTGCTGGGATTACAAGCATAAGTCACCACACCTAGCCCATATTTACTTTTAGTTTTTAATTCCATTTTTCCCAGAAACTTTTTGAAGTCTCCTCTTTTTTTTATTTTTAGTTTTTGTTGTTGTTGTTTGTTTTCGAGACAGAGTTTTACTGTTGGCGCCCAAGCTGGAGTGCAAGGCTGGGTCTCAGCTCACTGCAACCTCCACCTTGCGAATTCAAGTGATTCTCCTGCCTCAGGAGAAAGCTACTGCTTCCCAAATAGCTGGGATTACAGGCACATGCCACCATGCCCGGATAATTTTTTGTATTTTTAGTAAAAATGGGGTTTCACCATGTTACCCATGCTGGTCTCAAACTCCTGATCTCATGTGATCCGTGCCCCCCCCCCACACACCCACCTCTCAAAGTGCTGGGATTACAGGTGTGAGCCACCATGCCCGGCTGAAGTCCCCTATTTATGTAAAGAAAAGATATACGTATGTAAAAGACTGTCAGTAAATATTAGTTCATTTTATTAGTTCCCTTTTCTTCTCTCAGCTTCCCCCACTCCCTGGCCAATTGTTACCAGTTGCTGCTAGTGTCATACATCACCTTACCTAAAATCTTTCAATCAATAAGCCATGTCTTTTCACAGATAGCTTTCAGGACCATGGAGAGATCTCATGTGCCCTTTCCCCAAAATACATTAGTTCTGCTGTGCCAGGGGTTAGTACATTGATTAAGTAAATATATTCTGAGGGCCTATATAGGCACTATGTTAAGTTATGGAGAAACAGCATTTTACAAAACAGATAAGTCTCAAAACTTGCGATACTTTAATCCAGTGATGAAATAGACATTAAATGAAGCATTTGGCTCCTGCCACTACCCGCCAAAAGAAAGCCACACATACAACTACCAAGTAGATAGGTAAGATTAACAAAATGTATAAAGTTCTATAAGAGGTATTCTTACCTAATCTTGTGGGCTTCATGGAGGAACTTGAAATGAACAACTGTCCTGAGAGGTGACATTTTTGCTGAGATCTCAGGGATGAATGAGAAATAATTGAATTATGCCAGGCATGGTGACTCATGACTGCAATCTCAGCACTTTGGAAGGTTGAGGAGGGAGGGTCTCTTGAAATGAAGGCTAGTTGACCTTAGCCTAGGCAACGAAGTGAGATGCCCATCTCTACAAAAAATAAAAAATAAAACAATAGCTAAGCACAGCCATCCAAACCTTTAGTTCCAGCAACTTGGGAAGCTGAGGCAGGAGAATCACTTGCATTCAGGCATTTGAGGTTGCAGTGAGTCATGTTTGCACCATTACACTCCAGCCGAGGTGACAGAGTGAGATCCTGCCTTGGAGGAGGAGGAGGAGGAAGAGGAGGAGGAGGAGGAGGAGGAGGAGGAGGAGGAGGAGGAGGAGAAGAAGAGGAAGAAGAAAGAAGAAGAAAGAAGAAAGAAGAAGGAGAAGGAGAGGGAGAAGAAACAATTGTGCAAAGAGAATGATTAAAGAATGCTCCTAGCTGGGCATGGTGGCTCATGCCAATAAATCCATCACTTTGGGAGGCTGAGGCAGGTAGATCACCTGAGGTCAGGAGTTTAAGACCAGCCTGGCCAGCATGGTGAGACCCCGTGTCTACTAAAAATACAAAATTAGCTGGGTGTGGTGGCACACGCCTGTAATCCCAGCTACTCAGGAGGCAAGGCTGGAGAATTGCTTGAACCCAGGAGGTGGAGATTATAGTGAGCTGGGATTGTGCCATTGCACTTCAGCCTGAGTGACAAAAGTGAAACTCTGTATCCCAAAAAAAAAAAAAAATGCTCCTGAAGAATTATCTGTTAATTTTTCTTTCAAAGACCAGTGCAGCTAGACACAGTGGTGCTCACCTATAGTCCCAGCTACTTGGGAGGCTGAGGTGGGAAGATTGCTTGACCCCAAAAGTTTGAGAGTAGCACAAGAAACATCGTGACATCCCATCTTTATATAAGAAACAAACGAGACCAGTGCAACTAGTGTAGACTGTTGAAAAAGTAGCACAATGGAAGATGAGACATAAGCAGACTCTTGCAAGTTATACTATAGCCTAAAGATAGAAGACTTGTAGATCTCCAGGTCATTATTTTTTAACTACTCTGTGTTTTTTCGGTATATGTTAATTGTTATTTTTAAATTGTAAGATCTGGCCACACTGGGCCTGCATTTCTACATGGAGGCAATAAACCATTTCACCAAGTACACAAGGCATAAGCTCTCCAGTTTGTCACAGTCTTAACTGGTCAATTGCACCCATATGTCCTTTCTGCTCATCCTCTGTAGTCTTGTAAATTTGCAACCCTAGATTTTGGTTTCTGCTTTGTCTGTCAAATCCAACCCTGATTTTGTATCTCAATATGGAGAAAAAGTCACTGCTTTTTTTCCTCGGATTACATGTTGATGGCCAACCCCTTGGAAATATTTTCCAAGATATCAGTGTATCCCACCCTTAGCACAAGGATCTCGGAGCATGGCCAGCTACTCAAGTTGTTATAACCCACTCGCCCATTAGGAGGTTCTTGCTAATGTTTGTTTGTTCTACTGGATGTTTTCTTTGGACATACTCTCCAGGTACTTCTTTCACCTCTCTGCAGAATGAATGAATGAATGAATGTATTTATTTATTTATTTACATAGAGTCTCACTCTGTTGCCCAGGCTGGCGTGCAACGGTGGGATCTCAGCTCACTGCAACCTCCGCCTCCCAGGTTCAAGAGATTATCGTGCCTCAGCCTTCCCAGTAGCTGGGATTACAGGCATGTGGTACCATACCTAGCAAATTTTGTATTTTTAGTAGAGATGAGCTTTCACCACATTGGCCAGGCTGGCCTCAAACTTCTGACCTCAGATGATCTGCCCACCTTGGCCTCCCAAAGTCCTGGGATTACAGGTGTGAGCCACTGTGCTCAGCCTTCTCTGTGGACTTTGGTATTATTAGTTCAGTAATATACCTCTCACAGTCAAAAGATACAATTCCAAACCTTGGTCTCTTCCTATCTGCCTTTTTTATCTTTCACTGAAAAGTCACTTCTCATATTATGTCAAACAGCGCTCTTTTAAAAGAATAACCAAAGATATATAGAGAGAATAAGTTAGTGACAAACCCTCAGTAATTTGAGACAAAACTATCCAGATCCCTCAATTAATGAAACTTTTCTTATTACTTTACCTCTAAAAAATAAGAAAGTAAAGCAAAAATTTCAAACACAAAGACATATATCCCCATAGACATCAAGGAATTCGATGCAGTCTCCTTAACTTTCTATATTCTTATCTGAACTGATAATCAATGAAAATTAATATACAGAATGGAGACTATAAGTGGTACTACAAGTTCCTAGATCATCAATCATATTCATTGCATTCTCATATACTAAGAAAGGAAAGGTGCTGATCTGATACCTTATGCATAGTTATAACCTGATATTTGATGAACAGAATGAAATGCAGGCTAACATATTTTAGAATTATAATGTTAAAGCTAATTATAAAATTCACTTATGCGGTTTACTCTACCATTTCTAGAGAAGTAGTGATTTTATTAGACATTAAACAGTTCCTATTAAAGATATTAAGCGAGTAGGTATCACATAAACAGAATAATTTGAAGGCATTTGTTAAATAAAGGTTGCCAGAAGGATTTCCGTTAGAGACTGGTTGAAAGCACTTCCTGTTCTGGCAATGGTTGCGACATCTCTGCTGTACATCCTGTGCTGCGCTTGTTAGCATCCTACTCACAACCCTTTCCCCTGTTTGCCAATGGTAATGGCCCTTTTCATAACAGCATCCTAAAAGAGGTCCAAACTCTGCTAGCTTTCTATCCCCTGGCCATTGTGGTTAAAATTTGTATCACTGCAGTCTTTATCCATTTGCCCAGCAATCCTGAGGTAGCTGGGCATTTTGAGATTCTTTTAACATTTGCCTATTGCTACAAAAAGCTTTGGCCAAAATAAAAAAAATTATCTCAAAAGACATAATGGATGTTTTCATCACTAAATTTTTTGGTAGTTTAAATTAAAATAAGAATGGTACACTTCATACATTGATTTTCTTATACTTAAGCCTTTAATGCCAGCTAAATAACAAAAGGGCCCATTAATGTAAAATTCAGCCTAAAGTCAATTGTATTACAAGCACTCTTAATACTTGTACATTCTTAATGTAACAAGAAGTCTGAAAGGCACTTAACTGGATACAGCTGTATGCAAATTTGCTCTAAACTCCTGAAGGTTAGAAACAGACATTATTTTAATCTTGAAAAATAAACCATGGAGTGTCTAGCATTTGGGTCTGTTAAACTCATCTACTAATGATTCCCCCATTAAGCCATAATAAAGTGTTTGAAAGTTGATCCAGTCCTTTGCACATGATAAACAAAGAGACTGGAACTACAGCAGGCTCTGCCAAAAACCAGCAAGAGAATTCTTGAATATATACATCCTCACACAGCTGTCATTCACCCCCACTGTATTATATATTTTGAGATAATTAAACAAAACGACATGACATTTATCTAAAACTCACAAATTTGCCTTCTGGGAATGTAGCACAATCTATGGTCTGATTCAGAAAGCTATTATCCAGTTGAAGGTGAACCAGGCTTTTACACATGAAAGAATAAAATATTCACAAATAAAAATGTGGGCTGAGGTATAAAATATTTTCCTTGTCACTTATAAGTGTGGTTCCACAAGGAATATTAATAACACTATTATCATTTCGAAGCATACTAGATTATGCTATCTATAGTTCTCAAGTAGAAAGCTAAGGTGTACATAAACACATCTATAAACAGACTGTGTATTAAATCACGAGTTACATGGATGGTTTTCTAAAATAAAGAAAAATCTCAAAGGAAAATAGAAAGTAATTAATTATATCATAAAACAAATAACAAGAGAGAGATCATTTTTTGTTTGATATCTTTACCGTACTTAAGCAAAATAACTGGAATGTCTTGAATATTTATTAAATGCTGCCAAGTTAGAGTTCATAATACCCTTAGTTTCCTTTTTGTTAGAGCTAAGATATATTTTGGAATATAAACACCAAGTAAATATACATCAAAATTAAACATTGCTACTGTAGTGCCCACTGTAATTATCATTTTATTCACTGAAATATTATTAAAACAATTTATTTATTGGTCTTTTATTGATTAAAGTAAATAAAACCAAGTTATTTATCATTTATAGCTATATCCCAAAAAAAGGGTAAGAATGAAAGAATGAGAAAGAAAGAAAAAGAAAGAGAGTGAGGGAGGGAAAAAGAAGCTTTTGGTTATTCAACAAATATTTAATTATAACCTACTACATGTCAGGCACTATGTGAAATGCAAAGAATACAAAAATGAACAAAAAATGGGCAAAATAATTATCTTCATGGACCTTATAGTTTAATTTGGTAGTCTTATATTAATTAGATAATGATTAAAGATATACACAAATTATAACTATAATATGTGCTACAAGGAGTTTTCTGTGAAAATGTAAAATAAGAGGTTAAAGCATCCTGAAGTATTAAAAGTAGAACTAAGATTTGAAGATTATCTGGTAGGAGTGTTAACAAGTATTCCCTACAAAAGAACATGTACAAAGGCCCTATGGCCCAATTGGAGATGGAAAAGAACTGAAATAATTACATGGCTTGGAATTATGTTGCTAAATGAGGCTTAGAGATATAAGTCAAAGCCTAGCCACATACAGCCTTGTAGGCCTTGCTAAAGGTTTTTGTCTTTACCCCAAAAACCATGTGGATCCATTGAGGACTATTTTAATCAGAAATTTTTATCACCAGATATGTATTTTAAAAGTAAATGTCTAACTGAAGTGAAAGGAACAAATTGAAAAGGGACAAGAATGAATATTAAAACATAAGTTGAGGCATTGCTCTGAGAGAGACAGAGATAATGGTATCTTGGACTAGTTTGCTAGAGGCAAAAGGAAGATAGTAGATGCCCTAGAGAAATATATTATAAGTAAAAATGATAGAAATTCATTTCAAATTATATATGGGGGTCAGGCTTCTGACAAGTATCATTAGATTGACGGTTGTACCTTTCATTAGAACTAGAAGAGGAACAGGAAAGAAAATAATAAATTCTGCTTTGAACATGTTGAATTTGAGGTGCCCTTGGGACATTCTTGGTAGAAACATCAGTTCAACATTGATCAACTAAAGTATGTGTGAGTGTATGTCTGTATATGTGTGTGTATGTGTGTGTGTGAAAATGTTAATTCTTTGAGGGCTACATATATAAACCTTTCTATTCTATTCAGTATCAGGCACATTTGGAAGTATTAACTGGTAATTATATATTTATTGGTTTCCTATGAATGCCTCAGAGTTCAGTTTTTATGAAATCAGCTTTTAAAACAAGCTATTTCTGATACCTTTATTTCCAATGGCAGAAATTAAAGAAATAAGGCATAAGAAATAAAAGAGCAAAAAGGCAAAAACAAAAGCTTATTTAAGAAGATGTGAAGAGAGTTAAGTAAACCAGAAAACCCAGCAAAGATACATGTGAACCAGTTACCTAAAATGAATGTATCTCATGATGAGAGGAGGGGTAAGTAGTGGTGCAAAGTACATTCTCTTTACAATCCTGGGTCTGGCTGCCAGTGACCAACGATAGACTTCTAACACATTCTTCAACTTACTGATTGAAAAATTGAAATATACCAAATATACTGTCTATGTTATATGTTAGAAAGATATTTAAAAAGTAGTAGTTTAAACAAGATAAAGTTTATTTCTCTCTGTGTAGCTATACAGAGAAGACTGTACAGGGATAGTAGGGCTGCAGTCCACAAGATCTGCCAGAAATGCAAGTTCATTCTATTGCATTGTTAAACTAGTCTCAAAACTTAGCCTTTAGCTTACAACCGAAGAGGTGTACTTCAGCCAATGGAAAGGGAGACAGGGCAGGTGGGGCACATGCACATTCACTAAAAGATATGGGCCAGAATTAGAGCACGGCATTTTTGCTTATATTTTTAGGCTGGAATTGAATCATATGGCCACACCTAGCTGCAAAGGAAAATGTTCTCTTTAGCTAAGCATATCTGTGAAAATTTTGTTAGCTAAGCATATGTGTGGATAAGATAAGAATGTAGTTTCATGGACAGATAGTTGCATCACGCATAGTCAATATTCTAGATGACTGTCTCTAAAGCCACTTCATTCATTAATTTGACAAAAATTCATTGAATGCTCACACACTGGAAAGAAGAGGACAAGAAGACACCCTCCATCCTTGACTTCATGTAGCTGAAAGTCTATTAACATTTGGTAATAAGCTCAACAAAACCACACAGAACCATATCTAACCCAGTTTTCAGGTAGGAGGAGGTTCAGAAAAAGTCACCTAGATTAGAGAAAAATTAGATCTAAAAGATGAGTAAGGCTGGAAGCAGTGGCTCACGCCTGTAATCCAGCACTTTGGTAGACTGAGGTAGGTGGCCTAGGTAGGTGGATCACCTGAAGTCAGGAGTTTGAGAACAGCCTAGCTAACATGGTGAAACCCTGTCTCTACTAAAAATATAAAAATTAGCTGGGCATGGTGGCAGGAGCCTGTAATTCCAGCTACTAGGGAGGCTGAGGCAAGAGAATTGCTTGAACCTAGGAGGCAGAGGATGCAGTGAGCCAAGATCACACCACTGTACATCAGCCTGGGTGACAAGAGTGAAACTCTGTCTCAAAAAAAAAAAAAAAGATTGGGCACAGTGGCTCACACCTGTAATCCCAGCCAAGGTGGGTGGACCACCTGAGGTCAGGAGTTCAAGACCAGCCTGACCAACATGGTGAAATTCTGTCTCTACTAAAAACATAAAAGTTAGCAGAGCATGATGGCGAGCACCTGTAATCCAAGCTACTTGGGAGGCTGAGGCAGGAAGTACCAACGCTCTGTAAATAATCTCTCATAAAGAAATAAATATGAAAGTTTATCATTTTATTAATATAAGCTTTAGAAAGAGATTTTCTTATATTTTTTAGATTAATCTTCTCCTAATTTTCTAAGAAGAAAAAGAGAAACATGAATATTCAAGCACAGAGAAAAACGAATATTCCTATTGAAAGGGGTCTTTTGCTATACTACATAATAAATAAATAAGAAAGTTTTAAGGTGTAAAATGTGAAATTTTATACTATTAGCAAAAATATCAAGATCTCAATAAGTTCTTTTAAAAAATAATAGTCACAAAGAACTAATTTGAAATATGTATGGCATCAGATTTCTTATCATCAATATTGGAAATTAGAAAATGACAGTGCACTGCTGTTGAAATTTTCTGGAAATTATCTTCAACTAGAAACATATATCCAGTGTAAATAATAGTCAAATATAGTGATAGAATAAAAGAATTTTTAGACATGAAATTTCCTAAATATATTTACTTTGGACCTTTTCTCAAGAACCTAGTCGAGAATATGCTCTACCAAATGGAGCTATGAGTTAGGATTGAGGCAAATATGGGAATCAGAAACAGAGAACCCAAGCATAAGAGATAAGTTGTTTATTGAGGACATTTGACAGAGCTTTTGTACATCATGGAAAGATTTGACTAGACATGGGAAAAACTAACAAATTTTAAAAGTAACACAGTTTATCTACAGGAAAAACAAAAGATTATATAATACAAAATGTAATCACCAGATATTATTTGGAGTAAGAATAAACAATATTTATATAGTGCAAATAATAAGGAAAATATAAAATTTTGATGAATTGAAGGATGGGCAAAGGGAAAGTATTGTGTCTCCTCTGGTCAGATGAACAAGGAACAGTCTTTCTCAAACTATATGGCTGTCAGATCAATGCCCAAAACACACACATCTTCCCCTATATGATAAACCATGTCTGGAGTGCTGAGAAACCATGACCCTTAACCTTCTTTCCTTTGGAGTCAGGAATCTCAACTTTCCTCTCTACTAGGTCTTAACTGGTGGTAGTTTTATTAAAACTTTATTTATCTACATTTTTCTAATAATGTCTTTACTTCTGTGTGAACTTACTTAGAGGAGAAGGGTAGCTATCCTCTATCTTTACTTCTGGACCTTTAATATACTGCACATACAAAAGAAATTGTTGTAAAGCAGATTGACACAGAAACCAAACAACCTTTTGCTGACCGTACAGGGCTTAGTATTTGTTGCCCAGTAGAACTAGAAGGGCAACCCACCAATGATTCAGAAATGGACCAACTCTCAAGGAAGAAGTAGAACAATGGCAGGGAAGAGAAAAGAGGTTAAGGGACTGTAAGGAGAAGGGACTTAAGAAAACACATCTCCTGGAGGATGATATCATAGGATGCACCCCAAGAAACTACAGAGTTAAGGATCCTAATAAGAGCCACCACTCTCAAAATTCTAACACCCTGTTGACTATGTATGGGTTGGATTACATTACTTAACCCTGAAGAAAAGAATGGGTAAAATATTTTTCTGGACTTTTTTATGTGTTCCGCTAATTTTGTTTCATTCTGCACTCTTCCTTTTTCCATAATATGAGATCGATGTCTGGGTTTCACTACTCATTTTTCAAGTTTCCATTTAAGTTCTACTTTTATTAAGATATCTTCCATCCTATCTGCAGTTCTCATAGAGCTATCAGTCTGCTCCCTCCTTTAGCACTTCATTCTACATTAATCACTATATGGTTGTAATATTTTCACACAAATATATGATGAGATTCTGATGTTTAAAAATGTCTTATGTTTCTGCATTTTCCACAATTATTAGTACAAAGCTAAGTGCCTTAAAGAAATTGAGTAAATATTTTCCTTATAGTTTTATGTTATATACAAACACAACTTATCACATGCTTATATACGTAAGCTATGTGTGCAATCCATTATAAAAGTAATCTGTTTTTATATCTACATATCCCCTTCAGAAACCTATAATCTTCTGATTATATTTTTAAACAATTTTAAGTTTTTAAATGTTTAGGAATATTGTCAACCAGTTGTTAAATAAAATCATTATTTAAAACTAAATTTTATTTTTAAATATGTATTGTGTTAAATATATTAAAATTACCTAAACTACTTTAAAAATAAAGATAGTAAGTATTTAAAATCCATCACTTTATATTAACCACATTTTACTATTATCTTTCTCTTTAAGCCTACTTTAAGTGATATCATATTGGTAGCTTGAAACTGGCCTGAAGCTGGTGGGAATATTTACACCATGAAATCTGAAAAACATTGCCATACAGGACTTACTATTTTGTTGATATTGTTGTCTACACAAATGGAGATTAAACTTAAAAATGTGCCACTTCTATAGCCATTAAATTATAAATAACTCAGAAACTGAAGAAATATTCTTCCAACATTTGAAAACTGTTATCTTATTCAGAAAAAAATGTAACATTATTAACAAGTGAGTTTCAATATGTCTTCATTGGTTTGTTTTCTTACTATAAGCAAAAATATCAAGCAGCATTCATGTCAAAATACACTCATTCACCAATTGCAGACACAGCTTGGCTACAAGTAAAGAATTCAACAAAAATTGAGGGCAGCACTCTGAGAATCAATGGGCTATATGGAATTTATAATAAATAATAGTGTATATTTTATTATTTTACAACTGTTCACAGTACATTATTTATATAGGAGAGTTTATAATATATATGTACATGTATATATCCTTTTTTCTTTGAGCAAATTCTTAAACATCTGTCAGCACACTGCTGCCTAAGGTAATTGTTTGCAATGCATATTTCCAGGCCTCAATCCCTCAAATTCCAAATAAGTGCTCCTAGAATAAGGCCCAGGAATCTCTTTATTAAACAGCAACTTTTTTTTTACAGTGAAAGCCCAAGGTTTTAATAGAGAAGAAGAGAAAAATAAATGAAAGAAAAATGTATATTTTCTGAGTTAAAAAAAATTCTAGATGTTAGATACTTCCTTTAAGACAATTTTTACTGATAAAAGAGACTATATTATATTAATGAGAAGGGAAACAACCTGGGTCATAATTCTACACTGGGGATTATACAAAGCAAATTTATTTTGTAAATTAAAACTAAAATATTTTTCTTCAAAAATGCTTGTTTCTTAAATTATTCATTTAACATTATCACTATAGTCATAACCAATGAGGGAAAAAAGAAGCCATTTTGGAACTATTCATGAAATATAGATATCAATTTTAGTTTTTCTTTCTTCTATAAAACTCATTGAAAGCTGTCTTCACCTATAAGATAAAGATTTTGCTCTGGGACTATTTCACTGAAGCATTCTATATTCAGAATATCAAACCGTATATGTAATTTGTACCACTGAAATTTATAAATTCTATCTTTGTAATTATCCCTTTAATAGTTTATCACTATTTCTACCCCATAATAGACTAATGAAACTTTTCTCTCCTAGTTTTATGACATAATATCTCTTTATTATAAGACCATCTAAATAACTTTGTTTAATAATATGTTTCGAAAACATCGTTTTTAGCTGAACAACTAAATATTTTTTATGAGAATGTCATTAAACATCCACTTAACTGATTTTATTCAATTCTGCTAATAATTTTTAAGGGGTTTAAATACCATCCCTAGTTATTTTTTTATTGTTCAACAGTTTCTGGAATATAAACTTTAAGGAAAGGATAGTATGCTAGCCCAGGAAGACCCGCTGAAACACCAAAAGAGACCGGGTAAAGTACTCATACAATTATGAGAATGGTTGGTATGAAGAGATATACAGTTACTCATTATTTGAGTTAATTCAAACCTATTTCCTCAACAGGCACATACTACACTTCTATATTCGTGTTTGTACATTTCCTATCTCCATGCACTGCACACTGGGACATACCCAAGTTATGTAAATGGGCCATAACATAGTGGCCTGAATATGATTAGTTGTAACTACCTTTAAAAGCCTGTATTCTTGCACTTTGCAACATATCTGAAAATAAAAAGGAAGTTTCTTTATCAATTAAGAGAGAGAAATGAATGATTTCAGACAACATTAAGCAGATTCTATTTTCTAGACATCCTCACTTCTGGGAGCCTGTGGAAATCAAAATATATGATAAATCTTTATGTGGCCAAAGCCAAGCAGGTTCATCACTTTGTCCTTAATATCTAATTCAAAAGTAACCAGCTACATTCACAGCAGGGCCTACAAGTAAATTAATTCAAAGCCCTTAGAAACCTTACAATAACCAGAATTAAACTTCCTTTGTCAAGAGCTTAACAGTGCTAAAATTTTAAATTAAAATACATTTGGAAGTTCTGAAATTAATAAATCAAATTTATTTGTGACACTAGAGACAATTTAAGTTTTTGTAATTAAAGAATCAAAGGCAAATCCATTTGAATTTTTTTCTGAATGTCTTAGAAGTTAAAGAATCATGCTTGAAATGAAGTCTTAAGTTTTATTTTCTGTTCTTGTGTCAGTTTGCTGAGAATGATGGTTTCCAGGTTCGTCCATGTCCCTACAAAGGACACAAACTCATCGTTTTACTCTTGATAAGTTGCTAGTATCTTGATCATGATATTGATATACTTTCCATCACTACATTTTTAATATAATAAATATAGTAGCCCCTATATTTATTACTTACAAATCCTTTGATATACAATTAAGTATACATAATAAGAAGATTGCTAAACATTGTAAGTAGAATATTTATTTAGAGCTTTAAATTATATATATTTAGGAGCCAGGTATTTTTTTTAGTCTTAGAAATTGGTAGATCACTTCTGCAATTTTAATTACTTGCAGTAGGTATAAAGAAAATCATCAAAATAATTTGCTACTTTCTTTTTGGTTTTATTCTCCTACTTGCTAAAAAGAAAAGAGGGACTTTTAGAAACCCATGTACATAGAGGGCTTATCATATATGTTATAATTTTTAAATGTTTCAAATACACATTATCCAATGTAAATTTTGGACCTGATAAGATGTGTTTTCAAGTTGTTGTTTGTTTAACGTTTGGGATATATTTTTAGAAATATATTTAATATATTTTTGAATGAAATGAAAGTGTCTCCTTACTATTGCCAAGTCTATGATTTACACACAGTTTAATTATTCAGATGTTTATTATGTTCTACATAATGAAATTTGGACCCTCACATTTTCTTCCTACATGCTAGATGCAGGCTGCAATTATAGCCACAGATATCTGTTTATTTGATGAATTTTGCTTCTTCTGCATAGTTTGATAAATATGGAAATAAGTCAAAACCTACTTTATATACAGTAATTAAAGTGAAAAATCTAGTCATGATGCAAATCCTTAATTGGACTCCAGGAGAGATATGCAGAATTTCTCTTTAATAATATGGGATGACTGGGGACAGAAAAACAAAGCACACTAAAATATGGTTTAGAAGCACAATTAATCACAAAACAGAAAACAACCAATTTAGCATAGCTCATTCAGTGACTCTCATGGCTCAGGTAATGTTCTTTTAATCATCTGGCTCTAATATTAAGGTTGTGTCATGTGCATCTGAAGAAAAAATACAATATATATGCTGATCTTCAGTGTGAAACGTGTTCTTTGGTCTAATTTGCAAACAGAGCTCTTTCATAACAAAATGCTTAAACTACTTAATGACATGTAAGTGAATGATCAATTTTAACTGTGTTCTTTAAATATATTAATTTATTAGATCAAAAAAAAAAAAACCTTCATTTCTCATGATAATTTGTTAGTTCTCGTGCAAATTTTGTTTGGTACCAATAGGTAGAAACAACCAGCCAAGATATGTTTTAGGCTTACGACAAAATAAAGGATATACTTGTTAAGCAAAATTAAATTAATGTACCCAGGGATTGTGCAGATGTGACTGGAAAACAAATCATTAAAAAAAAATCTAAGAAAGATAAGTATTTGTTTTCATGTACAATACATGCATTTCTCTAATCAGCTAAAACTTAGCCATCATTGTCCCCTAATTTAATTGTAAAGATATTATTCTCCATATATGCTTTTGTAATATCTCATTAACTGGAAGAAACTGAATTTATTGTGCTACTTTGTTTAAATATAAATTCCATTATTCTGTTCTGCAGAAAATGTCTCAATCCCATACGAAGCAAATGAGAATACTGCTTTAGAATTTAGAAATGGTACCTTCCCAAAGTTATCCTGAATTACCTAAGTATACCAAAATTACCTATGTGTTTGCATTCTGAGAGAAGCCAAAAAGGGGCTTATGTCTTTATGCTTCACAGGCACTCAATGATATTATCACAAGGATCATTTTTCTGTTCCCCAGATGTGTTCATCAGGAGAGACCATGACTGCAGCTTCCATGCTGAGAGCAGCTGAAATCAGAGAGGCTTGATGTCCAGTATTCAAATCACTGCAAAACTCTTTCTAACCCAAGATGTCTACCTTCCCAAATAGATGAAAGGAACCAAAGATAACTGAGTTTAGATGGAGTATTCTCCTGGCTTTCCTAATGACCTGACATCTCTATGAGATACTTACCATAAAACTTAAAGGCTACATAGAGGATGCCCTTTGATGTCTTTTAATGACAGCCTGATGGCCTTTGATGTCATCCTATGGCACTCATTTTAGTTTGCAAACTGAAACATAGTTTAATAGCAAACAATTTCTACAGGAGTTAAAGTAATATTGATGCTGCTGATATCTAAAACACACATTTACAACCAAAAAAGTGAAAATGTATCTTGTTTTGATATGTAGAATAAATGTGTGTGAATTTAAGTATAATTTACCTGATATTATAAATATTCAAATGTACAATGGAAAATGGATTCATTGTGTACATTTCATGACGTTCAGCATGCTTTACTTACAGAATATTAATAATAAGGTCCCAGTCCTCTCAGGTAAATACTGCAGATTTAGAAGTAAATGTGCTGTATTTAACTTCTATATACTCAATACACCTTCAGAAATACTTAAAAGATGAAAATATTTTCTTAATTTCTGAAACTTTGGTTCTCACCTTTCCATTATAATTAAAGATTTGTGTTTGGCAAAAGATCATTTACATTGTTTTCTCTTTTAATTTCTCACTTTCCAATGTCAAATATTTATAATTTAAACTTCTGGAGATATTGGTTGCAGAATAAAGGCAAATGAATCCTTCCCCACACCTTTAGACAAATTCGTGATTTATTCTTTTCTGCAGTTCAAGTTGAATGTGACTGCATAGTTGAACTTTTCTTCCTGTGATCATCAGAAGAAAAGGTAAGATTAAAATAATATTTCTTACCAGACCTGGCAGACAAATTTCTAGCTGCATTGAATAGATGCTTTCAGATCACCTCAATCTGTTTTCATTTCCTCAGGTATAATAAAAACTACAATCCACTGAAAAAATATATCTACATTATTTAGGTAGTAATCAAATAACCCAAGGCAGTTACTTGTTAATTAATCTTTTAATTCATTTGCTACTTCACAGAAAATTACTTTAGTGGTTTCGTGTTGTTGAGGTTGCTTTATAACTAAGAAATTCTAATATAAGTTTAATTTTTAACTGTGTTAAGTAGAATTGCCTTGATATTCCATAACATTTGCAATATGATAGAACTCAAAAATGGTATCTATTAAGGTGAAATCATGTTTCTTAAAACTAAAAGAAATAAATAAAAAGTTATTTCTGAAAATTTTAGCCCATAGTGATGTATCCTTATTTTAAAAACATTTACTTGAGAGGCTATTACAAATATATATGTGACTTTGCATTTAACTAGCAGGTTTTATTTCCATAACAAAAATTCTAAAAATTTCAGTCTAACTGCCAGAATGGTTGTGTTATTTATCATGCAACCACTCTTTCGTAAGTGCCTACAAATATTACAACCAGTCCAATGCTGGTAAAATTTTAGTCTTTAAAATTTTTTAAAAACTAAAATCATGCTGCCTTCTAAAAAGCCCAACATTTATTGCCATAATTTCAAAAAAGACAAAGAAGAAAGGGAACGAAGGAAGGAAGCAATGTAAAGAGAGAAGAAGAAATCATCAAAACAATGTTTTCTGGCATCTGAAAATTATACTGGCATTACAATGTAGAAACAAACTCAAGTTTCTCATTGGAAATATATAGACTTAACTGTGTGTATTTATATGTATGCAAATATGTAAAAATATAAACCATTTTTTATCTTGTGAAGCCTCAAAAATGCCTATAGTTTATTATTCTCTAAATAATTTGTAGAAAAATCATGAACCAGATGTTTTAAACTCTGTTATTTTTAAGAAACTACAGATTATTTATTTAATATTTCTTTATCATTTAAAATATCTTAGAGCTTTCAAATATTGAAGGGAATGTACAAAACTGCATAGCATATAGTCAACATCTAAAGCTCTAACTATTATATAGCTCAACGTGTTTCATGTCAACAATAACCAGCAAAATAGCCTTTACTCCTCTAACAGGTTACAAATGCATATGAGAATACCAAGCTTTAAAATACAAATAAACACACTCTGTAAAGTATGACAACAGAGGGCTCTTACAGTTTCATAATCTGACAGTAAAAATCGTTATTGTTCTCTGAAGGCATGTGTTTACAAAAGCTAAAGCAAGTATGGCTTTCACTTTCTCCCCTGCCCTCCCCATCACCCATAATAGGGTTAATTAGGAAGAAATGTTAATTGTTTTATACACTTTAAAACTATGCTTTTGGCAAAACTCAAGAATTTTGTCACTTCTCTTCAACATATTTCAAATATTTTTAATGAAATGCCTAATTTACATATTTTCAAAAATCTTGATTAATAACTTTCAACATTTATCTCTTTCATATTTTACCATATAAATATATGTAAATTAGAAAAAAACTACTTTTCTTCATCATGGATTATAATTGTACTGTGAGCAATAGTTCCCTTTTGAAGAGAAACACTATTAAAACTGAAAATATCTGCAAAAATTCCTAAATCTTATGTATGCAATTTTGCAAATATTCTGTAACCAAGTAGAATAATAAAGGTAAAGTGCTTCCCCTGCCAAACAAAATATTCTGTAGTTTGGTGATGGAGTATAAGCTCAAGCCCCAGAATTTAAATAACTATTTTAGATAAAAACAGTTCACAGCCTAAAAATGGCATTATAAAGGATGTTGTTATGAAGCTAAGTTTATTATATAAGGATGTAATATACACCTTATGGTCGTGAAATGTCTACCTCCAGCCTTACAACTTAACAAGTAGGCACATTTCTTGTATCAAAAAATCTACTCTTGGCCAGGCACAGTGGCTTACATCTGTAATTCCAGCACTTTGGGAGGCTGAGGTGGGTGGGTCACCTGAGGTCAGGAGTTTGAGACCAGCCTAGTCAACATAGTAAAACCCCATCTCTACTAAAAACACAAAAATTAGCTGGGCATGGTGGCATGCACCTGTAATTCCAGCTATTTGGTAGGCTGAGGCAGGAGAATCGCTTGAATGCAGGAGGCAGAGGTGACAGTGAGCTGAGATTATGGCCACTGCGCTCCAGCCTGGGTGACAGAGTGACTTCATCTCAAATAAAAAAGGAAAAAAATCAAATCTACAGTTGAAAGAATAACAATAAAACTAACAAAATTTCCACGGCAGTTACTGAGTGCCAAATACTGTACTAAGAGCATAAGACATCAATTTACTTTGTCCTTACTCATTCTTTTTTTTTTTTCCCCTTGCTATCTCTCCCCAGCTTCCCACCCCCCACCATCCCTCCCCTATTTCCCCCCAACTGACCCCAGTGTGTAGTGCTCCCCTCCCTGTGTCCATGTGTTCTCATTGTTCAACACCC
>NW_016107345.1:7773953-7819692 GCF_001604975.1 Cebus imitator
TTCCTAGTCTGTGGGCAATAAAAACGCGGCGTCCACTCACCCTCTGCGCTTTCACTGGGAGCTGCAATCCTGAGCTGTTCCTAAACGGCCATCTTGGATCAACCCCTGTCCTTACTCATTCTTACACAACTCATTTCAACTTTGTACATTACCTGGAATAATTACACATTACCTAGAGGGGGAAACTGAGGCACAGAGAGGTTAAGTAGCTCAGCCTAGGTCACACAATAAGCAAAAGTAACTATGAGACAGTGCTGATTTGACTTCCAGAGTCAGATGAACAACATAGCTTTCTATATGGCCCCGCAGACAATTAGATTTTTCCAGCTTCAACATTCTAAGGAAAGGAGATAGGCCTTGCCACAAGAGATAAAGTCAGGAAGAGATGGTCAGCAAAATCTCCAAGAAGGGCAGCCAGTCTCCTATGCAGCTGGATGGCCTGAGATTGACACTTATTAAAGGAAAATGATCACAGAGCTTGAACCCTCCTTGATGCAGATGTCCCCTCCAACTGTGAGAAAATATCATGAGTGAAGATAGAGTACATGCCATGGGTCACCAAGTGGGGATGAGCACTGAAAACTTGGCCCACTGGATATGAAACCCGAAGTGAGGGCAGGAGAAGCTACAGCAGCTTGAACAAGCAACAACAGTGGCGAATGTCCAGACTAACAACTGCATGAGGGAGACATTCTGTAAGAGAAATGAACACATGCAACAAAGAAAGACAGAGGGAAACAAAGTTGTAAGGTTCGCACTGAGAGCAACAAAGCCTCAGTTGTTGAACATTAATCTAAGGAGAAGGAAGCCATAAAATCCAGCCTCAAAACCCATAGGAGAACAGATGAGGGCCAAAGGAACTGAAGGGTTATGAAAACAGTTGATAAAGCAGAAGGCAACAATTTAGCCCTCATCAGAAAACATTTACCCATTTCCCATTCGAGGACTGGTAATGTGGTCAGAACAAGGATTGCCTTGGCACAGTCGATAATTAATTGGAATATTTGATTTTATATTTAGTAAGTGGAATTAAGAGTTTTTTTCACAGAGCCATTAGAGTTTTCTCTAGACAATATCTTTTAAATTGCAAGCTTAAGAGCCTTAATAGGGAGTTTGTCATGTTTAAATTGCTAAATGCAGCTGGATCCTAACAAAAACTGGTCACTGGGCAGGTGTAGACACAGACATATCATCACTCTGTTTGTGTATTTCTCCCAGACTGGTGGAGAAGGTGAGAGAGACCAAACAGTTCCAACATCATTGGTGCTTCATGGCTTCACAGGGCAAATTATCAAGAAGTCTACCCTTTCTCTGTTTATTTTTCATTGAGTATTGAAGTAGGTGGTATTTGCTATAAGAGGTGGGCATAATAAGGTCACTTTGTTGATTCTAAGTAGACAATTTGTGCAATATTGTGGTAAGATTATCATTTGAGCTTAAATAACTTTGAGCATTTTCCTTCCCCCAGATCCATATTCTCATTTTTTTCTTGTTTTATTTTTGTCAGGCCCTTTTTATTTTTTTTACCCTAAAATATCTCTCTCCTCTTAATGTGGTTCATATTAGCCTGACAACCTCCCTCTCTGCATACCTGTGTCAATCAAAATGAAGTTTTCTACCACAGATTCTAAAATTGAGTGATGCTATCGGGTTCATTAGAAGAAAATATTTGTGCCTTTCTCTTCTTCTCCGAATTCTTTTAACTTACTTTTTGTTTTTTAACTATTGCATTTTTAAAGTTTTAAATATATATAAGAAAGGTTTTCGGCTTTTTTTCCCTAGTTCAAATGTACATATAGAGGTACTTACTATATCCCCTGAATTGAAGTTAGCTAATTTGAACATCTACTTGAATCCTATCCAATTATAGCATATATAATACAATTTAAAGTATCTCTCCTATTGTACAAATCCTTTTGTTTAAAAAAAAAAGCAAACTGATAGAAATGAATACAAATAAAAAGCATCATTTCTTTAAAATTCATTATATTTGCATTCCACCCCCATGTAGTCCTCATTATCTCTTTTTAGTTGATTCCTGTAGCCCTGTGCTCATTTTTTCAATTTTCATAAAGGAATTTTTATATCTTTCAATTACATGTGTTCCCAATATTTTAGTTGCCCCTCACATTTTTCCAATGAAGAGCCAAAAGTCATAGTTTTCTTATACCATTTTGCTGCAGTCAACATTACAGTTAATGTCCTTTGTCTGAATTGTTCATCATTATCCCCTAGGTCTGTTGTTGTTATTTTTGCATTATATTTTTTCATTCTCCTGAATATCTAATGTGTTGATATTATTTCCTGAGACTCTCATTACTTCTAGCACTCTACCCAGAGTAAATAATGTATATTCTATTATTTTCTAAATTGCTTTTACACTATTTTTAGGAAAGTTTGAAAAATTAGATGGCTGTAATGCATGCCTCTTTTTGATTGTCCAGGACAAATCAGTGCAATTACAGCTATTTTACACACATTAGTGGAAGTTAAGTTACCTCAAAGACCATATGTTTTTAAATTCTAAGAAAAATGATCCCAAACTTATATTTAAGTATGTAAACAAAAAAGCCATGAGCTATCCTACTTAGAGAAATGTCATATATTACATATAGGACTTGCAGAATTTAGAATTCTTATGAAGTAAATCTTAAATTCATATTCTCTTTATCATTCTATTTTGTTTTACTGCTTTCAGAGTAGAACTAGCCAACCATGGATGGCAATTTATAAAAATTTGTTATTTGTGGTTTCTACTTCGGCTTTTCCCCAGGTGTGAAAAAATATTTTAGGAATTACACTCCCAGTCTATATATAGCATTTGAATAACAAAATCATCAATATTTGTATCAAGCAGATAAAAAGGAGTATTAAAAATATTTTTGCATGTTTGTTAAATATAAAAATACCATATACAATATCTGCTATGTTTACATGGTCTTAAATTCAAATCATAAAACTATTAACAGATTTTTGCCCATTTTTAGAAGGGATAAGGGGGTTATATGGAGAAATTATAATCTTGAATAAAAGAAATTTTTCAAAAGGTGATTTGTACTTCCCTAACCTGTAAACAGGACATAATTTTAAACCTTAACATTCTATTCTTACGGAAAAGTTCATGAGAACTTCTATCATAAATGAAAAATTATTCATTGATATATAATTTAATGTCATGTCAAACAATAACTGCAGCCAAGCACAGTAGTGTGCTCCTAAAGTCCCTGCTATTTGGAAGGCTGAGGCCAGGGGATTGCTTTGAGCCTGGGAGTTGGAAGCCTGGGAGTTGGACAATATAGTGAGACTCAGTCTCGGGAAAAAAAAATAAAAGTATTTTTAAAAACTGAACTCCAGATTATATTCAAAAGGAAAACATGCAAAAAAAAATGTTTTTCATATAGCCACAAGTAGTACCAAAAATGATGGTACTCAATATGACTTTACCAAATGTATATTTTTCTGCTTGCTGTCATTCCCAAAAGGTAACAGCCAGAGTGTAGCAGCCTCTGATGTGCTTTTTGAATCATGGCAAAAGTTGCACCTCTGACATGCTAAACCACTGTCCCAAAACTAGAACCTGAGGCCAATCACAATCAACCAGAGTAAGTTTAAGGGAGGCACACAGAGAAGGAATAAGTGATACACATTATGAATTAAAAGCAACTTCTCCCATATAGAGCCAGCATCTTGACAAGAGCTTGTCTTTCAGAATGATAGGTGTTATTAGGTTCAGAATACTGATTCACAGGGCAAGTATGTCCACCATTAGAAGACTAATGTTTCACTTTGAAACAGTTGTTTATTTTCTGCTTAGAGTTGGGTTTTGGCAAATGCTATAATATAATAGATTGTCTTAGTATATAGATGCTTATTTGTATAGCTGGAGGAGGCCCCAGGACACAGCTAGTTTGATATTGTACTATGTAATATTTTAAATACTCAGCTAATATTGGAAGTAATTAAGATAACTCCAAGTCTCTATGGATTTCAGAAAGAGAATCTTTTTAGGCAAACTTTAAAAGGCAGAGCTCTTATTTGAACTAGAATTAATAGGTGTTCTGAATACAGAGAGGTCACCCTCCTGCTGTTTGAAACCTCACCAATTGGGAAACCTAGAAAAGAAGTTGCCAATCACTACCCAAAGTGGTCAGCCTATTGGAGAAAGCCTGGTCCCAAGCCAAAAGCCTTTAAAGTTACATACACCCAATTTTCAATGAAATTGTTTTCCTTTTAAAATTGCCTACCTAAATTACTATGGCAAGCCTAACATTTAAATAATCATGAGAATAAATAAACTCCACACACAGCATTCTCATTCCTGGCATTGAAAATAGCTATGACTATAACCTTGTATCTCTGTCTTACAAAATGCAGATTGTTGGAGTGGTTGCCAAATCCCATGGTTATGTTTAGATAGTGAGAAATAAAATACACAAGTTATAAGTAATCAATGAAAGGAACCTGCACTTTCCAACTTTGTTTTAACATGCTTATTGATGAATTATTATTTTTTATATTATTTTAAATGAATACCTCAAAAGGACATTTTATCCATCAATTTCTTCTTACTTCATGGAAAATGACAGTAAATTAAGATACATAAATGACATCATTCTGTCTCTTATATACATCTCTATATAAAATGACGTATCTATGAATGGTTTTGTTTAAAGCATTAATAGGGTACTTAACAGGGATTCTAGCTTAAATGCAGCGTGGCTGTTGAGATTGTTAAAAACCAAGCCTACGTATTTGTCTGTAAGACTTTAAATTGATAAAGGTATAAATTCATACATTATCTTTCTGCATCTGGGATGCATTAAAAGAGAATGAAATTTGGAAAGGTTAGAGAACGATAAGAGTAAAAAAAAGAGATAACATAAAGATGGCATGAGGAAAACCAAAATGGCAATTAGAGGGTGGTAAAAGTTTTATTTACTGTATTATTATTATCCATAACCAGAAAATATTGTTCATACCACCAAAACAGATACATGTAGCAAAAGTTTTAAAGAAAGTATTTTATAAGTGTTAGCCTGATCTTCAAACTACAGCACATTCTCTCCAAAGCATTATTTTAAGAAAGACGGCACTATATGATTCAACTATAAGTAATCAATCTTTATTTATATTACTGTTATTCACTTTTCTCCCAAAATATACATCTTTTTTCCAGACTTACTAAAATTCTTTTCAGACTTGTGAAACGTCTTTGTCAATGTACTCACTTGCTACAATTTGCACTATATTACCCAAATTTGTCCTCACCCTGCAGAAGTACTTCGTGAAGACTTTCATTGTCTGCCAAGAAATTAACCCTCAAGAACAGGCAGAGCTCCCTATACAAGTGCTAATGAGTGCTTGGCTTGCATGCAGCAATCTCGCCACGGCAGCTCTCACACAACAGTGTTAATAAGTATTTAACACCGTTAGGGAAGCCTCCTAAGTTGGGACAAAGCAACCAAAAGAGGATGTTCTATTCCTCAACCCCAGTGGTTCTCAAACTCTGGCATGTTTGGCATGTTTCAGAATCACCCAGTGCACTTCCTAATATAGACACCAGACCCCTTTACCAATGATCCTGATGCTGTGGGGCTGGGACAGGGTCTGGGAAGAAGCATTTATGAGTCCATCGTCACCTATGATCCTAATGCAGATAATTCATGGATAAGACTTACTCTGGACTGCTCTAGAGTAATTGATGAAAGTATAAATTCATACATTATCTTTCTGCTTCTGGGATGCATGAAAAGAGAATGGAATTTGGAAAGGTTAGAAAAGGATAAGAGTAAAAAGAGGGATAACATAAAAATGGCATGAGGAAAACCAAAATGGCAATTAGTAGTTTGCCCCCACTATAGGGAGATGAAATAGATAAGGAGAATTCTTTATAAAAGTGAGAAGCAAAAAAGTGAGAGGGTGGTAAAAGTAAGATGTGGTAAAAGGAGTTGCTTTTAATGATCATAGTCACCATTCTGCCATGATTATTAACAGCAATTCCTTTTATTCTCAAAGTATCACAGTCTAGACAGTACATAGTTGCCAACACTGGACCCAACTTTACAGAATTAACCAAATGGACCATATTTGGAGCTGCCCTATTCTAGACTGTTTTTAGATGGGAAATGCTGTGACAAAACTGAGACTAATTGAGATAGAGAATACCTGTGGGCTTCGAGCAAAAGAGACAGGGTGATTGAGAAAGACCTGGCCGAAGTGGTGAGCTCAAGAGCAAAAAACTTGAAGTATAACAGGTTGATGCATATGATAAACAAAACATAAGTCAGTGTAGTTTAGCAGTAGAGTGTGAGAAGGTGAGGGTCAGTCAGAAAAATAATCATCTCCATAATGACAACAACATCCCATGAACCAGGCATAGCTATAAACCTCTATATACATTAATAGATTTAATGTTAAAAATAACCCTATGAAGTAAGTACTATTGTTCCCATTTTACAGATGAGGAAATAAAAGCCTGGAGGCTGAAAGAATTTTACCAAAGACCCACACATAGCAAGCGATGAAGCCAGGATTCACAGCTGGGAAATCTGATTCCAAAGTTTGTGCTTTTAAAACATTTCTCAATGGTGACGATAATAGTAACAGTAATAATAATTATAATTAATGCCAGCTAACCTTAAGTAAGCACTTACTATCATACTCTTTTAGGTATATTTCAGGTATAATCTCATCCCATCATCATAAAAATTTCCTCAGATAGGTACTGTTATTTTCTTGATTTTACTTATGAGAAAAACTGCGGCCTAAATAGAGAGCTGTAACTTGTACATAGTCATGAGACACAAAAAGCCTTGTAAACCATGAGAGATTATATTAAATTAGATTATCTGATTTGAAATGTCCATCTATGCACTTTTGTACTCTTAAAATAGAATGTGTCTTTTTTTTTTTTTTTTTTTGACACAGGGCCTCTGTTTCCCAGGCTGGAGTGCAGTGGCACGATCATGGCTCACTGCACCCTTAACCTCCTTGGCTCAAGGGATCCTCCCCCTCAGCCTTCTGAGTAGCTGGAACCACAGGTGCACACTGCGACGCCTGGGTAACTTTTGTTATTTTTTGCAGAAGACAGGATTTCATCATGTGACCTAGGCTGGTCTCGAGCTCCCAGGCGTAAGTGATTTACTCGTCTCAGTCTCCCAAAATACTGCGATTACAGGCATGAGCCATCATGTGGGCCCATCTTTAATGTATCACTAAAATCTAATTTCCGTATCAACTTGGGATAGCTGTGTGTCTCTAATATAAGCCACAATGCAAGGAGTGTTCCTGACTTCTGCGTACTCCATCAGCTCACAAACTTCATCCCCACACTCCCAAACCATCATCACAAAACACACAATTTTATCCACAAAAACCATTTTAGGTTATTATTTTGGACTTGCTTTTCCCTTTACAGTTTTTCTTAAAACCATTCTAAAATAAATATCTGTATAAAATGCTGGGTCCAGGAGAGTCGCTATAGTGAGTCTTCTACCCTTGAAGGAAATGCTTTAAAAATGGTTGGAAAGAAAAGTAAATACAGTTGGTTGATATGTGCTAATTCCAGAATTTTTGCAGCCCTGATAATTTTCTAACTCTGTTTGCCTAAAAAATGTAGCCCATTATCTCATTAGCTTCCTCATTATTGTTTCACAAATAAAAATTAGTCTGAAGCACAGAGAAGTTAAATGGCTTGTCAAAGTTGCAAAAATCAAATGATAATATTAGAAACAATCTAAGAACTGGCATAAATGAGCAGAACACCACCTTCTTGTGACAAAGATGTGGTAATCTGTATCAAATCATACAGAGCTATGAAAAGTGGGAGGAAAAACATCCTGAGAACAATTCCTAAAAGCAAAGCAGAAGACAGATTATACTTGATCTAATCAAAATCTAGCAAGTGCGCTGAAGAAATCACCCAGCTTTCATTTTTCAAAAACCATTAGTTGTCAAATTATATGCAAGATAAAAGAAAAAATTGCCTTTGGCTGAAACCTACTGCTAAATTTGGTCAATTTTGTTGTTTATCAGTGCATAAAGTCCTCGCATTTACCATTTGACAAATCTGGAGGAGAAAAAAAACCACTTGCTGCAATCAGGTGAAGTAGGTTATTAATGGTTCTGAATAGATACACAGGATTGCCTCATCCTGAGGCAATTAAGGATTGGAAGAAAGTGTGTTTAAAATCTCTAAGGACTGACTTCATTGGAACAGGTGGTCTTTCTACAATTGGCATTATTTGTATAATTCTGAATTGCTCAGTATATTTCTTTTTTTTTAGCAAGTCATTCATGAATTCAGAGGTTTTCCTTTTTTTTTTAATTCCAGCTCGACAAGAAATAACCTAAAGAGAGCCAAAGATCTTAAGAAAGAAAAATAGAGGCAAAAAAAGTAATTTGCATTCTAAAACTTCACACCAACGAGGTTGTAATAAAATTGAGACTAATTATTGAGAAAATAAATAAATAGAAAACTTCCAGGTGACCTTCCAAGTTGAATCCCTGTACCACTTTGACTCTGGCAACCCTGTCTAAAAATATTTGTCTGACAAAGTTGCAAATCAAAGCATCTGCAAATTTTTTTATTATTTATTATTTTTTATTGCATTTTAGGCTTTGGGGTACATGTGAAGAACATGCAAGATTGTTGCATAGGTACACACATGGCAGTGTGATTTGCTGCCTTCCTCCCCATCAACTATATCTGGCATTTCTCCCCATGCTATCTCTCCCCAACTCCCCACCCCCCACTGTCCCTTCCCTATTTCCCCCTGACAGACCCCAGTGTGTGATGCTCCCCTCCCTGTGTCTATGTGTTCTCATTGTTCAACACCGACCTATGAGTGAGAACATGCAGTGTTCGATTATCTGTTCTTGTGTCAGTTTGCTGAGAGTGATGGTTTACAGGTTCATCCATGTCCCTACAAAGGACACGAACCCATCATTTTTGATGGCTGCATAATATTCCATGGTGTATACGTGCCACATTTTCCAAATTTTCTTTTCTTTTCTTCTTTTTTTGAGAAAGTCTCACTCTGTTGCCCAGGTTGGAGTGCAGTGGTGCAGTGTCAGCTCACTGCAAACTTTGCCTCCCAGATTCAAGCAATTATCCTGCCTCAGCCTCCTGAGAGGCTAGGATTACCACCACCGTGCCCAGCTAATTTTTTGCATTTTTTAGTAGAAATAGAATTTCACCTCTAATATGTTGCCAGGCTGGTCTTGAACTCCTGACCTCAGGTGATCTACCTACCTAAGCCTCCCAAAGTGCTGGGATTACAGGCAAAGCATCTGTAAATTTTTTTTCTTTCTTTTTTTTTTTNTTTTGAGGTAGAGTCTTACTCTTGTTGCCCAGGCTGGAGTGGTGCAGCGACACAGTCTCAGCTCACTGCAATCTGCAATCTCCGCCTCCCGGGTCAAGCAATTCTCCTGCCTCAGCCTGCTGAGTAGCTGGGACTACAGGCATGCACCACCACTTCCACCTAATTTTTGTATTTTTTAGTAGAAACATAGTTTCATCATATTGGACAGGTTGGCCTCGAATTCTGTCCTCCTCGGCCTCCCAAAGTGTTGGGATTACAAGCATGAGCCACTGCGCCCTGTCAGCATCTGTAAATTTCTAAGGCCAAAAGTTAGTGGGAGAGAAAACACTGTTTCCCAAATACAAAAATGTAGGTGGACAGAGTGGAATTCAGCATGTATGTTTCTATTAAAATGTTATTTTCTCCAGGAATCTCTCAATAGCCATCCCCTAACACACAGACACATTCACACAATATTAGATTAGATTGTCATAACTGATTTCTGAAAGTTGCTTACACTACCCTTCTTCTAGCAGATGCCACACATTGCTGTTACTTGTATAATGTACTGTCTTCCTTATATTAAAATGTATTGATCCTCAAGAAATGAAATTGTTCAAACAATTAGTGTATTTATTTTCTACTTAACATGAAGATGGAAATGGGGTGGATTAACATTGTCATCAAAAGATCTGCTTCTTTCTCCCCTTTATCTCTGTCATTCTCAGCTAATCAGCTACTCCCTCAAGATGGCTGTAGTGTTTCTCTGGATAGACCCAGAGGGGGACCCTGCTTGAGTCTATTACTTACTGAATAAATAACCTAGCATTCTGGTTTGTTTGGGGAAGTTCCATTTTACATCTATCTGTGCATTATTCCTAGTATCCCCCTTTCATGCTCAAAGGTATTTTGATACTTTTATCTGTGATTATTCCTAGTATCCCCCCTTCATGCTCAAAAGTATTTCTATTTGAATGAGAAATTATTTGGCAACCTTACTAATGTCCTGAAGCAAGTTTCTTGAATTCATTGAGCCCCCATTTTCTTTATAAATGATGATGACACCTCTTGAATGGGTGCATGTAAGAATGAAATAAGTGGGATATTTTATGTAGAGTACCCAATGTCTATTTAATCCTGAATGGATGGCACCTCTTTAAATCAGATGCCTTAATGTTAAGGATGAACTGGAAGATGGAACTTGAGTGGTTACAGACAAACATTGTAATTACTCAGGTACAAAAAATAAAAAAGTATAAGGGGAGAGGAAACCAAGGGCAAGCTGGCATTGAAGGACTTAAAGGCGAATTGGATGTGGTGACTAAAGAGGAAGAAGTGTGAGAAGAAAACTCCTTGAGCATGAGCCCGAAGGACTGAAAATTAATGATCTTAAAACATGAAACAGACTTGAAGAGGAGAAGAAGAAGGGACAGAGGAGACTTTCAATTCTATTTTAGACCTGTCCAAATTGACAAACCGTGAATTTAAAAATACATATCTTTGCTAGGAAACCAAAAATGGGGCTTATGAACTCAGGATGGAGTCTGAGGCTGAAGATCAGGAGTTCAACACCAGCCTGGCTAACATGGGGAAACCCTGTCTCTACTAAAAATACAAAAACTAACCAAGGCTGGATGTGGGGGCTCACACCTGTAATACAGCACTTTGAGAGGCTGAGGCCAGCAAATCACTTGAGGTCAGGAGTTCAAGACCAGCCTGGCCAACATGGTGAATCCCATCTCTACCAAAAATGTAAAAAGCCAGATGTGGTGGTGCTCGTCTGTAATCCCAGCTACTAAGGAGGCTGAGAGAGGAGAATCACTTGAGCCAGGGAGGTGGAGGTTGTAGTGAGCTGAGATTGCACCACTGTACTGGGCAACACAGCAAGACTCCATCTCAAGAAAAAAAAAAAAAAAAAAGCAGGGCGTGGTGACTCACACCTATAATCCCAGCTACTTGGGAGACTGGGGCAGGAGAAATGCTTGAGCCCAGGAGGCAGAGATGTGCAGTGAGCTGGGATTGTCCCACTGCACTCCAGCCTGGGTGACAGAGCGAGATGCCATCTCGCATTTGTATCAATGGATGCTGAAAAAAATAACTCAGTCCTCAACACATGTGTAAGGAATGCCTATATCCTTTTCAGAAGTGTCTTTATGTTGGAGTTGTTCTGTCACTTGTGTTGCTATTGTCACCACTATCACATATCTAGTACAGAAGCACATACAGAATTATTCCTCATAGCAGGCTGAGCAACATTCTCTTTGAAATGGTGGAGAAATATTTATGCCTCCACCAAAGCACTACCAGGACCTCCCAACATGCTATTTTGCTATCCTAAGATTATAAATTTTGTTTTGTTTTCTCTAGAAAAGATATTAAATGTTTCTTTCACTTTTGCCAAAAGGTGTAATATCAATGTTAAGGTAATAATATTAAGCAGAATATATAACTAACTTCAGCTTTACTCTTAACTCTCAATTTTCATTATTGTATACTCATGTGAATCATGTTTAGTTTTTTAATGTGTTTTCCTGCATTTGTGATAGAGTCAAGTGTTTATTTGCTAGTTTAAATTTTTCATATGCACTATTTTCAATTACGTTAGAAACTATAATCCAATTCACTATACAATTTATTCACATTTTCTGAAACATTATCCAGAATTTTACATTCTCCTGAAGGGGCCACTGGTCATCACAGACAGAATGAAATAATCCCTTTCTTTATCCTAATGCTTTATCCCCACATCAAAATCAAAATCAAGTTAATCTTTCTGTTGCCTCAAAAACTCCAATATGTTGCCTCCTCTTCTGCAGTGTCCTGGTAGTACCAATATCATTCACTGATTTTATTGCCCCAGAAACAAATATTTTGGAAAATACATTTCAATAGCTTCTAGATTATGGCACTATCATACCATTAGTCAGAAAGATCATTTGCAGTGTGATAGTATCACAGACCAAAAGAGTTAGAGGGAGAGAGATGAAGTAAGCTGATGACCCAGGAGCACTCAAGCAAGATAACTGAAATCTTCAATCCTCAAAAGATCACATGAGCTCCAAATACAGTTGTTGATGTAAATAACATCATCGTAGGTTGATATTAAGAAGGTCAGCCCAATTCTTAGCCTAACAAAGAGGATGTTTTCAGGAAAGTGTACCAATTACTTTTCCAAATTCCCAGTCCCAAAAAAGCAGCAACAAATTTAGATTATATGATGCAGATGTAGGCAAATAACTGACTGTCTTCTAGACAAGAAGCAGCAGCAAGCTATATACTCCAGATGGTTTTTGTTGGCTCATGAAAGCACTAGACTGCCAAAGCATCAAAATGATCAGCATTTACTTATTTCAGTTAATAAATCATTTCCCCAGAGCTGCTGTAAATCTCACGATATTTAAAACTTCTTATGTAGCCACAATATGATCAAATATTTTTTGCTCTCAAAATTTTCCTGGAGGAGTTTAACACCAGCCTGGGAAAGATGACAAGATCCCATCTCCCCAAAAAACGTTAAAAATTAGCCAAGTGTGGTAACGCATACCTGTAGTCCCAGCAGGAGGATTCCTTGAGTCCAGGAGTTCAAAGCGGCAGTGAGCTGTGATCATGCCACTTCACTCCAACTTGGGCAACAGAGCATAACTTTGTCCCTTAAAAAAAAAAAATCCCCTGGGGAGAGGATATAATACGAGCTGTTACATTTTTCAGTTTGAAAAGCGAAAGTAAGCTGGGCGTGGTGGAGAGCACCTGTAATCCCAGCTACTCAGGAGGCTGAGGCAGGAGAATTGCTTTAACCTGGGAGGCGGAGGTTGCAGTGAGCCGAGATCACACCATTACACTCCAGCCTGGGCAAAAAGAGCGAAACTCCGTCTCAAAAAANAAAAAAAAAAAAAAAGAAAAGAAAAGCGAAAGTAGGACCAATATGTTATTTTCTACAATATGTACGAAGTCAATCATAACAAAATTAGTCACAATGAACCTGGTGTTCCCTAGGTCAACGGGGTGACTATAGTCAACATTCATATATTGTACATTTTAAAGTAGCTAGAATGGAGTAATAATTTAAATGTTCCATGAATAAAGAAAAGATAAACATTTGGTGATGGACATTCCAGTTACCCTGATTTGATTATATGAATGTATCAAATTATCATAAGTACTTCAAAATATGTATATATAATATGTATTAATAAAACAAAAGCAAGTTAAAATGAAATACAAGGCAATCAATCCTTTTAGGTAACTGAAGAATACTTTGCTCCCTAAATAACATTCAGAAAAATAATATTGAACTATATATTTTAAGTTATATACTACTACGTTTATAGTATTTGGAAATTTTACTGCATGCTACATTGTGCTGTCAAGTATCTGCCTGTTGTATGGCTACTGTCCTTCAATCCCTACACACATGCATATCCTGGCACAAATCTTGGTTCTTTGGGCTTCTAATATACTCCTTTCATGTATGTGTCTATGTCATATCAATTATTTCAGCCTCCGGTCCACAGCTTCAAAGAACATAAGGACTGAGAGCCTCTTTTTCTCTCAAATAAGAGATTATGAAAATAATATCTTCCCATGTGATATCTACTGCAGCCTTATTCCAACGTTTCCAGAATATAATAGTGTCTGGTGAGGGATTTGGTCCTGCCTTCCTAAGGCAATGCCGTCCACAATCAGGACTTCATATAATGATATTTTCAATGAGAGATTTTTGTTCAAAGGCAAGCATAGGTGCGATAAAATTGTGAGAGGCACAGATTTGCCTTTCGAAGAGCTAACAGTCATCAGTAATGTGTGTAGTCCCAAAGACAAAAGCTGGATAGAGACCAGAAGATGTAGATGTGGTCCTACACTAGCTGTGTTGATTTAGAGTCAGTTCATTTCCCTCTGCTTCATTTTCTTGATCTGTAAAATGAAGGATCTAAATGATGCTTAGATCTCCACCAGAGACAAGTCTCTCTCATACTGTATTCTACTCCCAAAGTTTTCTAGATTATGAGAAATCCTCTAGACTTTCATATTTTATTTTGGCTGGCCTTTGATGCCTACATTTCTCCCACTATACCTTTAAATGTAAATGGGTAACCACAAAAAACCTACTAAATTTTTTAGGAAATTTTAATTTTATAAAAGTTATCTAAATGACTAATTTAATATAATAGGACAAAATAATGGAAGTCTGCAATTATTTCTGTGAGTATATGTATAAAGAAAGAGAGAGAACCAGCCAGAGCAATTCCATATGTGAAAACAATGTGTGTTTTTAACTCTCGACACTATAGAAAATCAGGAAGGTACTAGTCCTTTTATAACTAAAAGGGATCCAGTGTTCTTTCAGAGACTACACAGAAGAGGTTTCTCCCACAGATTCATCATGACTAGAAAAGGTGGTGAACTCTCTACCTGAAAAACAAACGGACAATTAATAAAAGGCTCCCTGCTCCCAGGAACCCAGTTGGGCTTGCTACGCCCTCGGTTTTGCAGCAGAGCATTTCACTGAGGCTTGCCACATGTTCTAGGGCGTCAGCTCCACCTCCAAAATATAATGCATCCAGTGTGAAATAAATATACCCCTGTAGCCAATATGAATAAACTGCTTTTTGTGGTTTCTATTTTTATTTCATAGTTGTGTTATACCAAAAATCATGTTGTTTTAAAGATCTAGAGAGTTGATTAGGACAGGAAAATAGTTAAGATGTTATTGAAAATAAGGTAATTGTGAGTAAATACTGCACACATTTACAAAAACATAAATATATAAAACATATTTCCAGGAAGCTGCAATGTAACATTATGTTTTTAAATAAATATTAACATATTAAGCATGTAACTCAAAAAAAATCTCAAATCAAACTCTTATACAGAAATATAATAAAATAGCAGAATATCTAAAATTTGAAATACAATATCTACATTATAGTGGCAAATACAATATCCATATTATAATGGCAAAAATATATGTGTGTAGCAAATACAATATACCACATTGGAGAATTTAATATAAATTTATAAATATAAATTTATAAAATTCATTCCTTAGCAAATACTTTATCATTTGGTACTTTGGTTAAGTAACAAATTATAAAGAATATGTTATTATAGATATCTTTACTTTTGTATAAATAATCTATAAAAAAGGTTTTAAATTCCTATAAATTTATTTTGATCTCGGGGTATGTGTGTATACCTATATGTATGGGGGGATACCTAGATACATATATAAAGCTAATATTGTAAAAACTATATAGACTATTTCAATATAATTCAACATAATTCATATTCAATATAATTCATATTCATACTTTATGATGTAAGATGATAATACAAACTTTTTTGTATATTAAGATCACATACTCGAATTTACAAAATAAGGTTTGTTGATATTTAAAACAACAAATAATTACAGAGAAACTTTTTTTGGGGGGAAAAAAATTATAATTAACTCCTCATCCTCTTTCCTAAGCATACCAGGATACTAAAAGCTGTCTGAAACATTATTTGAGCCTACCAATTAAGTAATTATGTGCAATTTTTTCAATCTGACCAAACACAACTCAAAGCCAAAACATGTTTAGAAAACTTTATTATCTCTATCATTCTGATACCAGTGTCTATACTATGGCTTTGTCTTAAAATCTTCATGAGAAAGAGAGGATATCTGAGAAAAAAAAAAAAAACCACAAAGATATATTTAAGAAGTAGGGAAAAATAAAACCTAGTTTTATGGGTCTTTTAAGTTGTTAGAAAGTCATCTGCATAAATAATCAAATAATGGTTTACTTACTTGTTTTAATATATAACCATAATAATATAAGAAAAGAGGGAAAATAGTCCAAGTATCAGACTATATAAGCAATTCAGAGGTATTTAACTGATGGCTACAGAAAAAAATACTTAAAACATAGTATAATTCTAGGAATTAGGGCATTTCTTTGTGATTAATATATTTTAATTTTGTAAATGATGATCAAAGGTGGGATAAAAAATTCATTGGGTGAAGATTGTCAGTAATTTCTCATAAGAATTTGGAATAATTTGAGTAAACAGGAAAATTAATACAGAGACATTTAGGGGAAAGCGATGGGCAATCAATGCAAATGTTTTAGTTTTTAGACTCAAAATGCATAAACAGTTCCTGCCGATTTTCATAAAATCCAACGTGTTAATTAAATGTGAGATTAGAACCATTTTTCCCATTTTCATTCTTACTCTAGAGGAAACACATGTTATAGACTTGTACTCATCTTTTGCAGATTTTGCAAGTCCTAGGCACCTTGTCAGGGGCTACCCAAGGATGCCTATGCCTTCAGCCAGGTGAGATTTTATGGATTAACACTTTCTAAAATCACATACTCAGCCGATATTTTAGGTGACTTTCATCCTCTCTGTTTCTGTATATCTACCCTGCTTTGCCCACACTCCAATCTCTTTTTATATTTGCATTTATAGCATGTCTTTGGAGGTATAATAGTTTATTGGTATGTCTGTATGTACACAACGGATTACCTGTATGCATGTGTATAGGAAAATGGTCACTAAAAACTGCAGAGTTCACTTAATTGTGGGGTTCATAACCCATTACTCAAAACATCTTGACTATTTTCACTGAAACACTTGTGTGCTGATAAATAACTTTCCTGAACAAAGAATGCCATTTAGAAACTTTTATCTCAAAAACTCACTTCAGAAGCATTTACCTTTTCCAGCCCTTCACCCCATTTCTATGTCTACTTCTAATACACTGGTTGCCTTGGGCTCCATGAATAAATAAATGTACATAAGCCCTCTGGAGAACTGTTTGTGTATACCTTCAGCTAGTGCCCTGTGGAGTTTTTTTTAAGATGGAGGTGACAACTAATTGAACAGCAATGCGTCTATATTTTTTATGGAGAATATTTCTAACAATCTATAAGAACCTTTAGTTTTCTGTTCTAATACTAAATCCACTTCACCCTCAGCTTCTGTACATTTCAAAGACTATTTATTTTCTTCCAAAACTACCTTAATAGAGGGCTAGTATATTGTGAATTTCGCCAGTATGAGAAAATATTTAAAAAGAGACTTAATGAGCCAATAGTGTGTTTTTCAATCATTTTATTACACAGCTTGCATATGAACTCTTGAGGTTTGAAAGTAATTACATTTTTTCCCAATAACATGATCCAAATATAAGACTGCTGATCCTGAAAACACAATTTCAGTCCTCGCCAAATTAAAACAAATGGAAATAAATCAAAATCAATTATTTGATTTTGAATAGGGAATCTACCTGTGAGGAGAACATCATGAATAACTGTTGCTGGATGATCAGCAGAGTGGTCCTCACCAAATTGATAAGAGAGGACGCTTTCTGATTAAAATTCTTAGTTTCTTTCTTTCTTGCTTTCTTGCTTTCTTTCTCTTTCTTTCTTTCTTTCTTTCTTTCTTTCTTTCTTTCTCTTTTTCTTTCTCTCTCTCTCTCTCTCTCTCTCTCTCTCTCTCTCTTTCTTTCTGAAAATTACATGAGATGAAATTTAATTGAATTCTTAATTGGAAAATTAACCTAATTCTTCATTTAAGGTTTATAGAGATCTTCACATTTTCTCGTCTATTCCCAAACTTTGAGAACCTGTTGGATCAGGTTCTGTTTTGATGATTTACTGTATCACTATTGAAACACACAGATGGCACGAATTTTCCAAAACGTTCTGTCTTCTCAAGGCACCGGGACAGCAGCGGAAGCTTTTCCAAGCAATTCCCTGGACAGCTGAAGTTTTTGCCTGAAGTGCAAACGAATCACAACTCCGAAACTTGGCAAAGGAACTTTGTTTGGACTCTGGGGTTGTGGGGAACCCCTGTGTGTCCCTCTTTTCCCTCCCCCAACTCTTTTTCTAAAATCTTGACATCCACTGGGAGGAAAAGTGGGTTAATTAGGCAGGAGTCTCTGGCTCGGCCCCCAGCGGCGGTTTTCAGGTGGCTGAGAGCCCCGCCGCCTTCCATGCGCGAAGTGATGAAAAGGGGAGGGAGACCGCGCCGGGCGGGCCGGCCGCACACAATGGAGCAATTATTTGTCTAAAGTTCCATCCACTGTGGAGTTCCTTGCATAATTCAAACGTAATTAGGCAGACGGTGTTCCTTTTAAAGGCGTGACTTTGTGGGGTGGGAGGGAAGCTTATTTACTTTGGGGCTTCTCTAGGATATCAGCTCCCGGATGAGCTGAAAAATGATTACAGGCAGATTTGCACCACATGCATGAAGAGTTCAAAAAGTTTGCTCTTTTGCAAATGGAAACCTTTCCAACTTTTATCTCTCTTACCTGCTCATCTGCAACCTGATGTCATAGACTCTCATTCAAAGACGGTTGACTGAAAACAACAAAAACCTCTTGGAGACTGTGCTCACATGACTAATAGTCCACTTGCTTACCCTCTCCTTGAATTTTATTCCCCTCATTCAACTACCATTATTTCCTGGTGGCCAGGACTAGGTCTGAGTCATGCCTTCCGCTCACGTCTAGAGCTGGGTTGCAGAATCTCCACCAATCTGGAGATTGGTCCTAAAAAGTCTCCATGCAGAGGGAAAGTTTGGGAGCAGAATGAAACTCAAAAAGAAAAGAAAAAAAAAAAAAACAGCTTTGAGGTGAAGGGGTAGGCTTGTCCAGTGAGGAGAAGTTTGGAGTGTTCTGTTTGTTTACCTATTTTATATGATTTTCTTATTTATATGGAGGTAATGGAGGTGATGCCAGAGTGATGATCAAGAGAAGGGTTTAGAAATGGCACTATGGAGAAGAAGGTGCTTGTTTTTGCCTGAGTCAGCTAGGGATGGAGCTCAAAAGGTTTCACTCAGCATCGTTCAAAAATCGATTGTAAATACATACTCTAAATACATATACATGTGTATCTCTAGATGAACATTTACCCTAGGACATATCATATAATATACATTACACATGTGATATATTTTTTGCTATATATTCATATGTTCTTATAAATAGCATATGCCATCTAATAAATGTTTATATATCAATTTATGTACTCTTATATAAAAATAAAATAAAAACTATGTTCATGTATACCAAATACAGTGATACATATACATTATGGGCATATGTTAGGCAAAGCATATTAAATGTTAGGATCTGCTTGGATGCTGCATTTCATGCCCTTTCACATGCTGTTGAAAAGCCTGTGGCCTCTCACCGGGATCCCCGCATATACATTCATCTCTTTCTTCCTCAAAAGCTCTAACACTACCTGTCACTTCCAGCGAATAGAAAGAAAGTTCTTGTTCAAACTGTAGTCCCTAAGCCAATAGATGAAACTCCTATTTTAGAGGAAGTTTCCACCGGATAAAGACCACAGGATAAAGAACAGAATAGGCCACCGGATAAAGACCCAGAAGTTCAACTTCTGCGCTTTCCGGGGAGGCTGGGTCCGAGCTCCAACTCTAAAAATTCTCAAATCCGCTCGGGAAGATCATCTCGCACTGAGGCCATTTGACCTGGTGGTACCAGGTTGCGAGTAACGCTTGGTTTTTGGGGAGTTCGACTTATTTGACTCTCTCTGCGGCTCCTCCCCTAGCCCACCCCAAACCCCCAGATCTGGGCCCCTTGAAAATACTCTGGCCTCCGCAGAAAATTCTGAAGAAAGTGCAAAGAGAGAACTCATATCATTTTTCTGTTATTCGATTTCCGTTCTCTGGGTTCTTAATTCCAGCCTTTCCTAGGTGCTACTCTGAGCCAAAAAGAGTTAGGTTTTGCCCAACACACCCACATCCAGGATTCTTGACCACACGGGGGGGATTTAGAAAACAGAAAACTCGCTAAATTTGAGGGACTTCTTGGAAAATAAGTTGGTGGGAAGGGGACCAGTGCTGCACTAAGAAGATTCAAGAATGGGCCTGCTTTGTCCGATGCAGTCGGTTTTCTAGGACAGGGGGCGCGGAGGTGGAGGGGATTTCATTTCTTTAACCCAGATCCACGCGCCACCCCACCTGCCCCAGCGCTGGGCGGTTAATATTGTGCGAGTTCCTGTGCTGTATTGAGAACGTACCCTAACGTCTATAGAAACCTGGTGGAAAGAATGTGATGAATGCGTCTAATTGGTTTAACTCACCATCTATTCACAAGAATAAAAGGTCCATCATTAGGCTTAATTAAGCTTTTTTTAAGTCGCTGCCTTTAATGATCCTAGAAGCAGCTAGGTCCAACACCAGCATTTGCGTCATTTTAATTACCCTATTTGTTGCGGATATGGCAAAGTTACCCAATATTTCCCCACATCCCTTCCAACTAATAGAGGAGCGCAGCAAACTGGGCAGTCCCGCTTCCAACCCAAAGAGGGCGAGGGCAGCGTTTGGAACTTTGACACTGGGCTGTCTGGCGCGGCTTCCAATTTCAGTCTTTTCCGCCAGGCGTGGCTCCAGTTTAGACGGCGGCAGTGGTCTAAATTTGAATTTGAAGAATTTGGACCACTACCTTAGGAACGATTTGCCATCGGATTTGTCCTCGGCAAATGTGTCACCCAGTTGCAGATGGATGGGTGGATAGATGATTGATTGATTGATTGATTCCTGAAACTTGCCAATTAATGTCCTGGAAAGAGGGCTGCTGAAAAGCTTCTACCTTGTTTGGAGGACCGTTGTCCTCAAGCAACCTGCCCACGGGATTCTACACTCACTGATGCGAATAACTCGCTTTTCCTGTTCCCTCCCCAGCTGGCCAGAGCCTGAGGCTCCCCCATTCATTCAAGAGTTTCCTTTTAACAAACTTAGGGGCAGGTAGTTTGTTCATAATTGCCTAGCCCACTCCCTTCTGCAAATCACACACAGGAGCAAGCAGGCAATCAGAAACTTTTTAAGTACTGCAAGAGTGCTTAAAAATCATCCAGTCTTCACATTAATTAAGCTTTGACAATTCAAGTTTCTATGGATTGGGACCTCAAGACTTTCTCCCTCACGTGAACAGCAGTAACTTAGTGTATGCTACTCAAAATTTTAGCCCTCACTTCACCCCTGCTATTCTCTCTGTTGTTGTTGTTTAAAAAAAAAACAANAAAAAAAAAAAAAAAAAAAAAAAAAAAAAAAAACAAAGAAAAACAAAACAAACAAAAAATCAAATAAAAACAATTCAACCTCTTGAGAATTTTTGCACAGGGGGCAGGAGCTTGAGTTTTGAAATCCTTGTCACAATCAAGGTCTCTTAATCAGGTGGGAATCCATGGATTTACTTTTTTCAACAGCAACACTCTTATAGCATTTTAAAATTGTGGTATGATTTTTACCTCCCACCTTTCTAAATTTAGGAGTTCACTGCATGAAGCAAATCAGAGAGAAGCCACCTAAGCCAGATAACTGGTTTCATTCTCCAATGTTTGGCAGAGACTTGTAGATCAAAATGAAATGTTAAAAGCTTTTTTTTCCTTAGAAAGGATAATGACAGAATCTGTGCAAATGCCAAGAGGAGAGCAACTAACAATTTTCCAGAGGAGTGAGACAAGTGGCTATTTGGCAAGTGCCATTAGCCACAGCTCTGTACCTGGGCACAGCTCTGCCTTGAAGCTGCTCAAGCTTGGCTTTCTCAGGATGTGAAATGCCCTGTTGACTGCGGGATCAATGAGGGTGGGGGTGGGGGTTGCATGAATGGCAAGCCATAGGCAGCTGGTCCAAGCCTCCAACTTGGCCCCTCTGGCCATAATCCTGAGATATGTGCCCCCAAACCCCTAAAAAGTGGGAGCCACAGAGTCTGAAGCATGTATTTTGGTGAGGAAGGGTCTGGAAGCTGTATAAGATCTCACCTCAGGAGTCACTCCAGCACCCCACAGCTTGCTAGCTACTCTGTAAATTTCACCTCATCCACAGACTTCCAGGATGCAAAAGTCATTTCACCTCAGCGAGTCCTGGCTCCGAGGTACAGGCTGAAGTTGCTGGTCATTCTGAAAGGCACTGAGTCAGACAAAATTAGCCTAAAACTAGGGCCTAACCCTCCCCACCGCCCCTTCGCCCCTTCGCATTTCTTCCAGTGAGCTAACCTTGCTGGAAGAGGGATGTGGGAGGTAAGGGAGGTATGGATGAGCGAACTGGCAAAGGGAGTGTTTGAATTGCAAGTTTCATCCTTAGGAGAACTAACGGACCTAAAGAGCATCCCTGTGGTAGAATCCTTGGGGGCATTTCTGTAGGGGCCCCTGAGTGAGCCATCAAGACCCAAGACCACACTACCCCAACCCGTTGGCTCAGGAAAAGCATTGCCTCCTCCCTGTTCCTTGTTCTCTGTCATCGGACACATTCACTAACTTCTCCAAGACATACAACTTGGGACAAAAAAACAAACAAACAAACAAACAAACAAGATCGTTCAGTATCATTCTGGCTATCAGTTTTCTTCCGATTTTCAGCCGTCCTGTTACCTTGTCTTGTGCTGCTGTTGTTTCTGCCTCCATTGGGAAGGGAGGTCTTTTTCCCTTTCTCCTCTTTCCCCCAGGTGCCGAGCTTTTTACACCGGCGCTTTGTTACTTAAGGAGAAAAACTGAACGGTGCAGGATGCTGAAGGGGAGACAGAAAGAGAAGGTCTGGCGGCCTGGGTGCGGCCATGCGTGCAGCCCTCCCCGGTTTGTTTTTGTGCACAGAGTTGGCGCCAGAGGGCAGCGCCCCAGACCCCAGTCCTGGCTGGACAATAGACGACCGGACAGCTGCGGCCGCTACAAAGGAGCCCCTCGGCCGCGTCGCTGTTTACTTAGTGTCGGGCCTGACCCCAGGGCCGTTTGCGGCCAGTACAGATGCCGATTCACCCTGGGAACCGGCTTTCTGTCCTCCGTCCGCCGCGCTGGCCTGCGCGTGTTTGCAAACAACTTAATTGACTTGAATATTCATCGGCTGACGCTGGCTTTAGGGAAATTTGAGGGGAGACTCGCTGGGCAAAGACCCGTGACCTCTGGAGGATTGGCTCCCCACACCCAGGTCCCGGCCGCCTCGCTCATTCTTTTCTTCTTTCCAGAGGAAGTGGATGGGCTTCAACTTTAGAAAATTTATTGTTTTAATTTGCCAGCCATAAGTAGGGTCAGAAAGAAGCCGGACAGCAGGCCCACAAGCCGCCCCGCGGACGCACACGAGAACAAACACGAACACGCTGTGAGCCAGGCCAGAGAATGACCTTTGTAGGTGGAGAAAACCTTCATCTGGGGCTGCTGCTGGTCCGTTCCTTTCCGTGCACTTCTACTGACACGCCTGGGCATCATAATCCCTAACTCTACTCGACTTCAGGTTTAAAAAGAATTAAAATCAGTAGGTAATCACAGTACTACTCAAAGGTCGATAAAACGTTCAACTATTTAAAATAAGGTTTGCCTTCACACTGGAAGTCACCTAGTCTTTCTTGTCAGCATCTAGAAAACATTTAGAGATTTGTTTCTTAGATGTGCAGACTGAAAGGCTGTCTGGCAAGGAGATGTCTTACTTAATTAGACCACCCCCCCCCAACAGGGATGTCTCTTTCTTTGGGGCCTCTGTCTCTGAAGAACTGCCAGGAACCCATGTCTGCAAAAACAGCTGTTGGGGCTGCCCCAGATTCCCCTGACCCGACTCTAGGCCACATCTGGGCCTAAAGATCCTGCTACCTCCTCCCCATCCCAGAGCTGCCACACAGAGCCTTTGATATTGTCCCAAGCTTAATTTGGTGAGGCAAGAAAACCACCTAACACCTCTTCTTGTCCCCTGATTTCAGGAAATCTTATTTTTCCTAAGTGCCCCTACAGACTTGAAGGTAGGGGTGGGTTTTTCCACAAGCTCCTTCTATGAGTAGGGCTGGGCTTACACCTGTGCTGAGAATCCTGGAGAAGATGGGTGGAAAACCAACTAGGACAGAGAACGCTGAGCTCTTGGTGCCCCCCACTCCTCTTTTATCTCCTTTATGACACTGTTTGCAATGACTGTCTAGTTTAGATATGACAAGACCAGCGCCTTCCTTGAAATGGAAACAGAGGACTGAATAAAGAAGAAAAAAGCACTTTGTAGTCTGCATCGTCCATCTTTAATTCAGAGACGCATCTCTACTCCAGGGAGCTCTGCCTTTGATCTCTTTGATTTTTTTTATGCCAGATCTGTTATGGACTAAAATTCCTAGGTTTTCCATAGAAACATCTCCATTCCTTCGGGATATTGATGTTTTCTTCTTCCTGGGGGTTATGATATGGTAAATCAGATTCAGAAAAGAAGGGACAATGCCAGCATTCATGGGCCTGGGGTGGGGTTTCTCTTGGCCTTCTCCCTCCCTCTCTCTCATATTCGCTCTTAGTCCCTCTCATTCATACAAATATTTCCTCCTTCTCTCTCTTTTTCACCTTTCCTACCTTCCCTCCACCCTCCTTCCTCCTTTCCTCCTCCTTTCTTTCCCTGCCTCATTTTCTCCCCGTTGTTCTCCTTGTTCTCGAGGGAACCAAATAGGGGTTGAGATTCTGGTCTCTTCAAGCCTTTCAAGCGCCTTCAACTTTGGCGGCGGCAGCAGCAGGTTGCGTTGCCATGGAGACCATACTGTATGGCTGCGGAGGCGGCCGCGGCTCGAATCCCCTAAACAATGCCGCGCCAAGTGCAGGTTTCTCGCCCTTTTCCGTGCACTTTTCTCTTCTAATGGGGCTAGTGGCCTCAAATGGGCGATGCATCTTGACACGAAAACAATCCCTACCCCTCCTATATCCCCCCCTCCTCTGCTTTTCCTTCCTCCCTCCACGTCTTTGATCTATTAAAAATCAAAAGAACAAAGTCACAGAGGAAAGTTGAGTTTTGTTGTGACTGCCACTGCACAAAATGGAGCTCTTCAAACAGAGTATGGTGGAACCAAGGTCTGACAATGCTGATCCAGGATTGGTTGTAGCTACAGGTCAAACTGGACAGCTCTATACAAGAGGACACAAATTACAACCAGGCCCGCCAAGGAGCAGCAAGCCTCTCCACCCCAAACCTGCTGTAGCTAGGAGATTCTCTTGGCCAAAAATGCCTCCAATCAGGCTCCAGGTGCAACATGAGTGAGGGCTCTAACGAGGCCCCTAGGTAAGGAGCCATAAGGACCTGGAGCTATAATATCTGTCAATCTTAAATCATTCTACAGAGCCTGTGCGTGGCATTAGACCCCACGCAGATCTGGACACGCTATAGCTTCCTCCACAGTGCTTGGCGCAGGGCAGGTAATCAACAAATAATCGCTGGTGTTTGTTGCTTCTGCCCGGCCAAACCCTCCGCTAGGGGGCGCGAGAGGCGGTTTACCCAGCCAGAAGGGAGTGGTTAGACACTACAACTCAAAAAACATTTACACTTTACCATAAAGGACGGTTAGATGGCTGGAAAAATAATGCCAAAGCAAACATACTGAATTCAGTTTTTCACTTCCAAAGGGACAGTAACATTAATATTATCATTATGGTCAGATGCCATTTGCCACAATTTATTGCTGGTGAAACAAACACTGAGCCAAAACACATACAAGCCATTTCCCCAGAACTAAGATCATTGTAAGATCCTCAACCTTCAGACATTCAGAGCGTTTCTTTGGGTAATGTATTCAGCACCCACTACTTAAATATAGTATCAATCGTTATTGAACTGGTTTTGTCTGGTTCTGACATGCAGACCACACATTGATAGATTCATTTTGTCACACGGAATGTTCTATTTAGATAGAAAAAAACACACAAGTAGATTTCAATTACATTCATTTCAGTTTTAAGTTAATGAGAAACATGGATACTGCATACTTCGAAAATTTACTCAGTTTGGATTCAACATTTAGCATCCAATTTTTTGGTTAGCTTTTCTATGTTAAAAATAGGCTTGGCAAAAGCTTCTATTTGAAATAAAATAAAAAAATATTAAAAGAGATTATAAAGTAAGAGATGGAAAAGCAGAACTCAACTTGAAAACCTTTAAATTCTCAACAACTGGATTGTGTGGTATAAAGTCTATCCCAACATTTTCTCAAGGAGCTGATGTTCTGATGATGCCTGAACATTTTAGTAATGTCCATAAACTTCAGAGGCTGAAATACAGCAAGCAAAATGTGCTAGCAAATGATAGACATTTGGCAAAATAAAATTTAAACATTTTTATTTGTTAAACCAGGAGAAAAACTATGAATTAACAGAAAATTCTAGTCATTTTTAAAACAAAATTGTAGAGGAAACATGTTAATGTAACTGGGTTTTTTTCCTGAGCCATGTTTGAACAGCATAATTATTTGTGATATAAAAAGAAAGGAGAAAAAAATGTACAATACAGAATTGTTGCTAGGGATTTGCAAACATCATGGAAAAAGTAGTACAAACTCTTGCCTAGATCCCAGAACTCTAATCCCTGGATCATAATCTCCAAAAGTAGGTTAGAAAAATTTGCCTCAGCCACAAAGTCTTGAGAAAATGAGATTGAAAACTATTCATTAAATCAGATGGGAGAAAAATATATAAATGTTCTTGGCCCAAGTGACCAGGATTGGTACCTAAAATTTATGTTGTTAAGTAAGTTCAAATATAAAATTTAAAAAAGAGGAACTTTTGTCTAGCAACATAACTGCTAATGATACGTGTTCTCTTACTGGTTAAATGTACTGTAGACATATCCACATGCACACACACAAGAAAGTTCCAGTTTGAAGAACTTTACCTTTTTTCTCTTGTGTTTTTTTTTCCATCTTTAATTTCCCGTTGCAATTTCAAATAAATTTAGAAAACTACTCCCTAAACAATTAAGGCAGAATGTTAACTGGCCAAAAGTTTCTGGGCCACCTTTTAGCCCTTAGGAAAGACTGAAGGGAGATATCTGTGAGGTCTCTTCACAGACAGATGGAAAGGAAACAGGAAGTAACAATAGTAAGCACTACCTAGGCTAGAAAAGGTGATTCTGTAGGGACTGAGTGGTTCCGTTTGTTCTGAATGCAACTTAAATGCAAAGACAGAGAGCAAGCCTACACACACACACACACACACACACACACACACACACACACACACACGCACACACACAGTGGGGGAAGAGAGACAGAAATCCCCAGACTCAAAAATAATAAACCTATACAGAGTGACTAGCAGTTTCAGTGACTCAATATCCAGTTCCCCCGAAATTTTAAACATCTTAGCTTCATTTTCAGTGATCAGCGAGAGCTTAGGAAAGGAGATGTCCTGGGTATAGTCTTCTTTCTTCCTCTTTTCCTCTCCCAGGAAAAATCTCTAACCTTGGAGAATAAATCCATACTTTCAAAGTACCTTCTTATTTAGGAAAATTTTATGAAACTGTTCCCATCTCTCCAGTGAGTGTCATTGTCCTCTTGAACCTCTGAGCTCTATGGATCTCCCTGTGTCTTCTAGTTGTACAAATAGAATCACTTCATCCTGCTGAACGTTGCTCAAATTGCCTCAAAATGTGGCCCCAGCATTACCTGGGAACTTACTAGAAATGCAAATTCACAGAAACTGTTGGAATGGGGCCAAGGAATTTCTAGTGGGGTTTTATTTCATTTGTTTTTAAACAAACTTTGGGCAATTCTAAAGCTTGAACAAATTGGAGAATCTCTAGTTCAAAGCATATCTCTTACCCACTCACCCTGCTAATGGAAATGTTGAAAGTAGGAGTTGGTGTCCCTGAAGACTGGAGACAAATCTGGAAGGAGAGACAAGGAGAAGCCCTCTGAAGCTAATGCTGGGAACAGAGCAGCCAAATGAGAAGCCCTGTCTTCCCATCCACGCCTAGCCCAACACTGGCTCTAAGGAACAACTTTTTAGGTTCCCAGTCCCAGCTTGCTGTGATTATGAGCCCTGGTGAGTGAAAAAAGTGAAAGGGAGATAGCCTTGTGCTCTTCTCCAAAGAGAACTCCAGAGAGAGAGATGCTAACCCTCTGGTATGCAAGAAAGCTGTGGAAGGAGGAGGAGTCAGAGGGGAAGACACTAGAGGCCAGTTTCTCCACAGAAATGGACTGAGGAGTTCAGATACCACCCAGGAAAAGGCCAGGGGAGATGACTTGTGTGGCTGATGGGAGTAGGAGTCTGAGTGTGGAGTGTGACAGGCGTAGAGGATGTGAATATGGTGGGTGTAAGAGTTGGGGAGAAGGGATGCCTGGAGACTTGTGGGGGTAGGTAAGGCATGGGGAGCTGACTGATGTGAAAGAGTGAGTGAGGTTCTAAATGTCAGAAGTCAAGAGGAGTCTGGGGGCTTTGAAAGAGTGTGCGGGGGTGGGGTACGGGGTGTGGGGATGTAGAGATTGGAGGTGGTAAAGGGTCTAAGGGAAAGGAGGAGGATGAAATAGATGTGAGGGATTTGTGGGGTTCTATGAAAGTGGAGGATGAGAAGTAGTAGGGGCTTGAGAGGGGGAGATGGGTAGAGGAGAATATGAGGGGCTATGAGTGTGAGGAGGTGAGGTTTAAGGAGGGTTGAAGGAGTATGAAAGGGTGAGGTGGTGTGAGGCAGTAAAGGAGGGTGGGAGAAGATGAGTGGAGGGTGGAGTGGGAGAAAGCAAGCAGGCTCCGCTGTCTTCCAAGCTACTGACAAAGGAAGTGAAAGATAAAGGAAATGGGGATCTGATACATGAATAAGAAAGAGTCACATACCAAACAAAAAACAAAAAACAAAAAAAACAAAAACAAAAAAACCCTGCTTATGGCCCCTTGCTCCCTTGCCAGACAGCTTTAGTTAAATCAGAGAATGAGCTGGAGTCCTCCTGAAGCTCCTGGTGTCTGCCAAGCTCTTACTTCCTGTGGGCATCGACTTCTGAGACTAAATTAAGAGGCTCCTGAAATGTCAGGTGCGAATGAAGTATAGGAACTTTCTCAGGTCTCCAGGCCCTGTACCCTTCTCTAAAGGCTGCAATCCTCCCTCCCTGTTCTTTAACTCTGAATTCACAGGTTTTACACCAAAGAGGATTAAAATGGAAGTCCAGATTTCTCAAAATCCTGGATTTTCCAAGACTGCCCAAAGGAACGATTTCTTAGCATCAAGATCGTAAATCTCCTTGCTTGCAGAAGTTTGGTGTGGCTTCTTCCAAATGCTCAGCTTCTGCACTTTCTTTGCCAGGAGCAGGTGATTAGGGCCAGGTAGTAGTGGATGCAATAGGCATTGAAAATCGGGGCACAATTTATTGGTCAGAAGTTGTGAATCAAAACAGGAGAAGGGGGAGAACTCTATTTCTCTATACCAAGAAAGCATAAACTCGTCGCCCACCAGAGAATGACTGTTCTCTGAACCCTGACTCTAGCACGGCCTGCCTATTCAAGGCACAGACACAGGACCTGGAGGTGGAATATCTGGGCTATTCAAAATTAAGTTCAGTAATTGATAGTTAAATACACATGCCTCCAAGCCACCTCTAAATATTTACATGCAAAATGGAGTTAAATTAATAGCAAATAATTGTTGAGGATTTTTAGAACAATACAAGCTTCATCTACATAAATTAGGGAGAAACAACTACCTTGGAAGAAATAGAATGCAAAGAAGGTCTAGGCTGCTCTCGGGTACTTCCAAGTCCTATAATCTGACTTGACTTCTTCACTTATTTTCACTGCATAGTAAAATGTAAAAATTTCACAGACTATGGCAGGTGTCATTTTATAATCCAGTCAGGAAGAAAATTATATAGAGGTTAATGTGTACTAAAGTCATCTAACAAATTTCACAGTTATGGTATCCTGTAAGTGCAATCATTTCACCTTTAAGAAACATTAATTTTATATGCAAACAATTTTTCAGTACAGAACTATCACATACTCAACTCTTATAAGAATAAATCAGTTACCTTAGTTTTTCAATTATAAATATATTTATATTTTATAGCTTTTTTGCACTAAGAAAATAACATTACTATAAATACTCAGCTACTTCCAGAAATGACAAAAATCTTTTTTTCCTCCTTTTTTCCTCATTTAAATTGTGTTATTTGTTTGAATAAGAACACTTCTGGCAATTGGGCTATGTCTTCATTGATATCAATAAATTGCTATATGTCCTCTTCAACACTTCTAGATAAAACCATGGACAGATTTCACAATGTAAACATTTAATGGCATTCTTCACTCTGGCCAAAAATATGCACAATCTGTATTAATAGATGCCTGTTAGCAAAAAATGGAATTGACCATCTTTTATCTTTAATTTTAGTTACTGCAGTTGAATGACTGGAGTAAGTACTTGAATTGTTGGCAGCTAGAATATTTGTGAGATATGTTTTATATAAAATGCAGATTTTTTTCAGATGATATATATTTTTTAAAAGTAACCGTTTCGAATTGTACAAATTTAGAAATTTCTTGAATTCCTAGGCTGATTTTTGTATTACACTTAAATCTAAGTCGCTTGTGTTCATCATCATGGATTGCAGATTCTAGGTCCCAGCTTACCCATAACCTTGAATAAACTTAACCCATCACAACCCCAGGTACAGGAAAGCGAAGACTAGAAACATATTGCTGCCTTGTCTTTGCTGTGTCACAATAGGATGTCCCAGAGAATAGAGCCCTAATATTTGCATTTCTATGTCTTTAATTCCTAAATTTTCTGAAGATTGGAGGCTGTGGTAAGTAGCAGAGAGAGAAGAGAACATTTAGAGTCATTTTACTTTAAAATAAAACAACTTTGAAAAAATAGTTGAGTATATACTTAATAAAATGGACAAGTACCCTCTGAGAATTGAAATATGATTATTACGTGTTTAGTTGCCCATATTTCTGAACCCAAGGCCAAAATGCACAGGCATTTATGTTTTCCATCTACCTTAAAGAAGTGTTTTGAAGTCATTGATGCTTACCACATTGTTAATTAAATAAGACAAACAAATTATTTCCGTTAGTTAAGAAATTATTAAGGAAGATTATTGAAAAATGGAGGGAGCCTTCTTAATTTCCTTCTAGGTGCTTGTTCTTAAAAGTATTATTTTTTCATTCTAAGATTGCTGTTTTTACCTTCCTGGTACTTTTGTGGTATAACTAAAGTCAATGTAGAACATGGCTTTTAAACAAACTTTCTCCTACCCTGAACCATAGCCCAACAGAGAGAAGGCAAATTTTACCCAGAGATCAAGAGAAAGGGCTTCTGAGGGAGAACTGGTGACCCTCCTTCTTCTCTACCTGAACACAGGGTTCATGGAAACCTGAAATATACCTTGCAAATGTTTGGAGAAATCACAGTGGCTTTCAAACATTCAAATCTGCATTCCCAAACTGTGGTATGAATTGGTGCTATCCTGGTCTACTGCATCCCTTGGACTGAAAGAAGTAAATACTCCTCTCTTTCAAAGGAATGACACTCCCTGAAAGAACCCTGAAAATACCCTCGTTCTTCTTAATTTGTTCTCCCAGTTTGGGTCATCCTATCTGCCAACAGAATTGAGCCATGGAAATTGGTGAGGTTTTACCATGTTACAGATAATGAAAGGAATGTGGAAAATTCTGATCCCAGCTAGAAATCACAGCCAGGGAAAGTTCATTTTGCTCCTATGTCAAAGTTCAGGGAAAGGCAGCCCAGGAGATCTACATCATTTCAGATCTACAGTGTAAGGTTTAAAAGAAGACTTAAACCAATTTTAGATTTTTACAAGGTGCTTCTCTCCTCCTGCTAAAGTATTTGGTTTTACTGGAGGAAGTGTTCAAAGCCATAAAGCTCAGTAATTGGGAAAACTTCCCCCCAAGTTTCACGGGGTTTCCAGAGCGCTGAGAGCCTGTTGGCTGACCATGGCTCCTTCAGGAGCAATAAATCCTCCAGAATCATATTCCAAACCTCCCCATTACCAATTATCCTAAATATTAGTTTCTTTCAGCTTTCTTCACACTCTGTTTCCTCTCTTCCTTCATCCACTCCCCATCTTTGTGGAAAAGTCATTTGTAAGCTAACTACATTTATGTGCCCTTTGATCAAACAAGAACCTGTTGACTCCCACAAACATAAACTTTCCTTCGCTATCAGTTCTCTTACCGACTTTTTGGCATGAAGAAAAAAGGCCAGAGAGATACATGTATTTCACATCTAAATGATCTCCTATTTAACCAGCAACTAGCAATCATCCGACATTAATTTATACAGTTTGTGCAAATACCTAAGCTATTTAAAAGGCTGCTCTGGGTCGTGTGTGGCAGGGAACATCTATCTGGTGAATAGGCAGTGTCACACGGTAGCATGCTCTCTTGTCAAGGCCGATTGTGTTTTAGGCAAACATTTGCGCAAACATAAAGGCAAAGGTCAAGGACTGTTCAGTCCCAGTATGTGCTAATTCACCTAGCGAACCAATGGGGCAAAAGTTGCATTTTATATGCTCGCCCCCGCCAGACCCAGCGCAGGAGTCGCTCCTGCTAATGAACAAAATCGCCTCCGATCAGCTCCCTTGTCAATTTCTCTTCGGCTCTCTAGTCCATTTCTCCGGGCTTCCTCAGAAATACAACTGGTAAAGACGCGTTTGCCAACATCTGGATCAGCTCCGCCCAACTTCTGGGGCAGCACATGTTTATTCAACGTTTCTGGTAGCAGAAAGCTAATAATAATAAATAAAATCGATCTTGCCACAGACGCTTGCAGGTCGCTGTTTAAGTACTCAAGCCAACAACCGCTCGTTGCTGACGTCTGAATATCCATTCCGTGCAGACCAACAGTATCATTCAAACAGAAGAATCGAATCTCAAAGCCGCAGGTTAGTGGCAGGAACGTGCTTGTAACTATGCATTTGTAACACACGTTTGTGGAAATGTGGTTTACGCGCGCACTGGGAGCCGCGTTTCTTTGGGACACTGCTACATGCAGCGAACACAGGGCAACACTTCCCAGTGAAATATGCCTCCCCCGACCAATATATCTACACCATCTCTCACAGATCATGCCTAGTTGTTTTTCCAGCCTCTAAAAAAAATAATAATAATACAAATGTTTTCAAGTGGACGTCAACTTGAGCAACTCGGAAGTGGAATATTTTAGGGTTAAACAAACGTGCGCACGCTCCCAACCGGTAGGGTTTACTCTGCACCAATAGTCATTTGGCAAGAACCAATGGCTGTGTTTTTGCAAATCGTCCGTTTAAGGGAATAGTTTTTTCCCTTGATAAACCCCAGAGTCGCAGCTGTGCGCGTCCACAGGCAAGTAGTTTACACGTGCAAAATTCATTCCTGAGTCAGATCAGCTGCGGCGCGGCGCGGCGCAGCGCTTGCCTGGGGCTAGAGAGTCCACGACTTGTTGCCTCTGCGGCCTGAACGCCGGCTCTCCAAACCCCGGCCGCTCACAATTTGCGGGTCTCTGGGTCTATGATGACAGGGTTCTAGAAGAAAGAGCCCTCCCTGTGGAACACCCACAAAAACAGCAAAGTCGCAAGAGGGAGTCATCTTAGAGGGAGCTTGGAGTTATTCTGTCATTTCTTAAAAACAACAGAAAAACTCTCCCCACAGTGCATTTTCACTGCGTTCCAAAACCAAAGAGAAAACAGAAGAAAATGTAACTTACCCCGACCTGCCACAATACTACACTTTGAGCGTCCTTTTAACACTTTGAATCTTCCTTTAGTGTTGCAGCCTTTTCTCTCCTCTTGCCAGAAACCAACTTTCAAACTAGCTGCGTTAAAAAGAAAGAAAAAAACTAAAACAAAATATAACCAGATCTTACTTTTGTTATGTCTTTCCAGCTAGAATTTGCCTCAAAGACTTCTTACTTCTTTCTCTCTTTACCAAAATTTCCTACACACCACCTGGGTAGCTTCGCAAGGCTTAAAGTTTGTGTGGTTTGTGTGAGCAAATGTGTGTGTGTGTGCGCGTGTGCGGATGTGGGCAGTTAGCTGCTTTTAGAAAGACATCGTTGTCCTTCAGAGTAATAAAAGTGTAGCCCCCATCTTTGGGTGTGGGGATTTCACAGGCACTTCTCATTTCAGTTAACTTTTTTAGAGCTGAGAAAAGCTGCTAGCTTACTTTCGGGAGACTTTGCTCGTTATTCATCTGTTTAGTCGCCTCAGAGGCACAAAAGCGGATCCGCAGCGTTATGAAAAATGGCCTGGGCGCGGAGAATGTCACAGTNTTAAAAAAAAAAAAAAAAAGAAACTCAGGGAAAGTTTGCTTTTGATGAATTCAATAAAAGCAAAGCTGCAACGGAAGAGATTTTCAGCTAAAATTATACAGCATGGGGCAGAGCTTAAAACAGCCAGATGGCCAAAGGTAGAGGGACCCTCTCAGTTTCAAACCCCAGATCTAGAATTCCACCGACTGAGTCTCTTAGTTGATTTAATCCCGCGTGTATCATTTTTTTTTAATTGATTTCCCCGCTCTTTTTTCCACCTCACTTTTGGTTTCACACCCTAGAAGGTGCTGGTGAGACCCCGTCTTGAGAGTTGTAGAAGTCACTTTTCAATTTCCCTTTTGATAATAAAGTTAAACTTTCCAGAGCCCGCAGCCTGGAGTGAAGTTAACCCTGGATAAGATAGGCAGGTTCATTGCAAGCCACCATTTGGTTCCAGGTTCAAATCCCGCAGCCTTTGACGTCTGAGGCCACCTGCGGCTTTTGAATATAAGGACAAATATATTCATTCCAACCCCTCCCATTCCCCACCACAACTGCGGAAACCCGAAGAACTTGGCTCACCCTCAAACTTGTACCCTCATGGATCCTTCCCTCTCCTGTAATCGCAACTGCAGAGCACTGTATCCCCAGCAAATCCATCAGCACTTCTCTCCACAATTGTCTTGGGAGTGAGGGACACACAAACTGAGGTGATCACGGTGGCTTCCCAGACTTTGGAATGAAAATTATGAAGTTATTATGCATTCTAGTTGAGCCATTTTCTTGGAATCAGATGTTGGGAAAGCAGAAAAAAAGTGAAGAGGGGGGACAGTGAGGTCAAGGAATTGGAAGTTTACTTTGAAAGTCTAAAGGAAGATCAGACTTAAAACCTGAAGTCCTTCCTCTGAAAATAAGGAGGAGGAGAGGTTGGAGGGGGCGTCGGAAGCCACTCGGGATCCCACTCTACAGCAGCAGCCCTGACAAGATTTAGTCCAGTGCATGAGTTGGGCTGCCACTTCCAGGAAGGCCTCTGGGTGAACCCTACCCAAACATAACCTCAGCTCTCCAGGCTAAGGAACAGAGTGTGGCAAGGGGCAGATTCACAAAACGATTTGGCATTTGAGGCCCCTCAGGCCCAGGCCTCAGCGCAGAAGAGTGCTTCTCCCCAATCACCCACTGGCAGGAATTTGGGGATATGGTGGGAGTGGGGGCCAGAGAGATCCGGGAGGTTGAGGGTTAACACTGGGGTGATGTTGGCTTCCAAGAACCTGCAGCAAAGAATGGGAGGCAATCACTCTGAACAGAGTTTTCTGAGCCCCATCTTTTCTACAGGGGACAGGCAGTCCAAGGAAAGAAAACAGTGGACACTTTTGGCAGTGTACTGCTCCAAGTGCCTGCTCTGAAACTTTCAGGCTAAGTGATCCCAGCAAAGTTTTTTTTTTTTTTTTTTTGAGAGGGAGTTTCGCTCTTGTTACAGAGGCTGGAATGCAATGGCATAATCTCAGCTCACCACAACCTCCGCCTCCGCCTCCTGGGTTCAAGCAATTCTCCTGCCTCAGCCTCCCAAGTAGCTGGGACTACAGGTACGCAGCCACCATGCCCAGCTAATTTTTGTATTTTTAGTAGAGACGGGGTTTCACCTTGTTGACCAGGATGGTCTCGATCTCTTGACCTCGTGATCCACCCGCCTTGGCCTCCCAAAGTTCTGGGATTATAGACGTGAGCCACCGCGCCCGGCCCCCAGCAAAGTTTTTTAACCACCCCCTCAACCCTCCATTTTCTCATCTGTAAAATAGTAAAAAAAAAAAAAAAAAAAAAAAAAAAATAGAATCTGTTTCAAATGGATTTTTTGTTTGTTTTAAACAGGACTGTGAGTACAAAGAACCTCCAGCAAATACGCAGTAAATACTGGTGTGTTGTGGGTGTTGCCAGTGTTGTTGATTTGATTATAAATGCTGAAGTAGGTTTTGCCGCGATAGTACCACAAAATATAGGATCCTAACGAGTGGTTCCCTGGACCCATGCCCTCACTCTATTAGCTCTGCAGATTGAAGGTTGTCCAGGCAGACCTTCCAGCACCTCTACCATTCTCGGATCAAACTCACGAGGTAAGAGTCTCTCCCCAACGGGGATCAAGCCCACAAGCTGAGAAGTTTTCCCTGACTATGTCAGTTGGGATCTGGGCAACTCCGTCCTTTCCCTGCTATAGGCTGCAGAGCCCTGTGGAAGACATGAGGGTATCCCCAACCTGGTCTCTCAAAGATGCCCTGACACTGGAAGAAGTCTTCAAAGATGGACTGGACAAGCTCTTTTGGAAAAGACAAGGTGCTCACTTTTCTACTTCGGGGAAGTAAAGTAAGAGGACCAGAGGAACGCTTCAGGGTGACTAAGAGGATCCCGCCAGCGCACCTAGCCTTCTTCAAGTTCACATCTCCAGTCTTCCTACTCAAGAATTTTTTGCAAAGAATGCTGGAAAGAAACCTCTTCTCCCAGGAGGACTGCTGGGGGTCTGGGTAGGGAGGACTTGGTTTCTGAGTGAGAGTCGCAACCCCCAGCTGCTCTCAGACCTGGGAAAAGAAGGCACAACTGCAGCTCGGAAGACACATCTTTAAAATACACTGCCAAAATTAATGACCCCATATTGTAGAACAAAGAAGCTAAAAAACATGAGATTTGGGCCAGTTTACTTCCACCAGTACTTAGTGGCATGTAGAGAAGTCCTTTGACAGCTGTTTGGAGTTCCCCCACTTATTTGTAATGTTTTAAATGCAGAATGGTTGATCCCAGTATCTACCAGAACTGAGGAGTCAGTGAGGACTAAACTTTCTATCAATATTTTCCCGACTTTGACTGCTACAACAACTCCCAGGGCATCTCATGGCTCAGACTCAAAATGGGGTCCTGCCTGGCACCCAAGATAGATATTGAGAAGGTACTCAGCGTCCTCAAGAGAAGGGACTATCAAGAGTCCAAATCCACTAGCCCTGGCTCTGGACTCTCTCACCTGCCAGGGAAGTGAGGGCCAAGGGCTGCTGGCTTAGGCTGCAGCTGTCCCTTTGCTGGTCACCCCTCCCTTGCTGCTCAGGCTCCTGCCCTTGCAGATGACGAAATTCCCAGGAAAGTGTCATCGGAATATTTACACCCCGAAGAATGGAGATAAAACAGAGAGAAATTCCAGCACAGAAGTTCGTGTCTTGGCCTTTTGCAGATAAAGAAAATCCATCGAGTTCAAACCCAAAGTTTTCTGTAGTTTAAACTCAGATGTGTGTGGGAGGGGGTGAAGCCAATTTAAATATCTGTTCTGACAGATCCCTGACCTACTGAGCTGAAGATTTATATGACTAATGAATTCTACTTTACACTTTACAATTTTCATGAAACTATCAGAAACTATATCCACTTAAATACATGACCAGCTTTGTACATCACAAATGGTGGTATATTCACCTCACCTTTTGTGACACCCCATTTGAACAACTCCAGATACCCCAAAAGTTTGCACAAGACAAATCTTGTTCTCACTCCAAACCCACAATCTCTCTCTTAATTCTCACTTGTCTCTGGCTTAACGTTGGGCAGTATCGATGGAAAAGAACTCTGGTGTTGGGTGACTAACATTCCCGTCCGCCAGAGATGGGGTCCTGGCATTAATTGTCCCAATAAATTGAGATATACTGTACATAATGCAATGGAGCAATATGGTTATAGTCCACATGTATGACTTAATTAAGCTATTTGCAACTTGATGTTGCAAGTCAACGGGTGTGCAAGTGAATTAACAATTGCTGGCTTCCTTATCCTCAGAATGGGACATAATTACTTTGCTAGCGGCACATATCAATTTTTGATGATTGCAGAATCCGTGTCCCCTGCACCAAGAACCCACTTAATAACTCTCCATTATGCATTTTAAAAAGTAGTGTTTGGAAATATTTTGAAGTCCCTCCCAACATTTTAATAAGTTCTTATTGTGGCTTTTAATGGGCTGCCGTTTTATTCCTGATGTATTTTTTATAAAGAGTCAAAGGCTAAACTCCAAGTTCTTCCTTTGAGAGGGAATGGGAGTTCTCCTTTTGCCTTCCATGCAGAGATTGCCTCTTGCCTATGCTCTAGATGCCAGACTGCCAGAAGAGGATGTAGTGACCAGTATAAAGGTATGCAGCTGAGACGCTGCCTCTAAAATTGTCTGACCCCTCATCTCTCTCTCTCTCTTCCTTTCCCTTAAAGACAAGTGAGGACTGGAAGTGCTCTGCTCCTTCCAGCACCCCTTTCCCAATTTCGCCAATGCTGCAATATCCCAAATGCCACAAAATTCCTCATGATCTAGGCTTAGGAAAGCAAGGCGTCTGGCAGCCCCACGGGTAGTGTGTATTAACACGGGTTGATGAAATTTGCAACCGAGCTAATAAAATTACCCAACCTGATGACAGAGATGTCGACGTTCCTACTTCCTGGGCTCCTTGCCCTTTGTTTAGAGTCAGATGGCTCCAAAACCCTAGCTCACTTTCACTCTGGCTGGGGATGGGTGGCGACGATGTACATTTGTTCCATGTGATTAACTATTTGAATCTTAAGTCAAGGTTGATTGTTTGACCTCTCTGGATTGAACTAAATTCATCACCTATAATTTTATTAAAAAGCCCAGTGGCCATCAATCATAATGAGAGCATGGGGAGCCAACATTTTCCAGGAAAATGTGTTAACTTCATTGGCACATGGTTCTTCCACCATCCCTTTTCTATCTTGAGTTGAGCAGGCATATACCTGGGGTTTCCCCTGAGGATCCAAGGTCAATGCAGCCCCCAATGGGTGGTGGCACTTGGGAGGAGGGTTTGTTATTATTGTTATTATTTTCCTTGACTGGATGAGTTGGTGTCCATTGCCTGCTTTAAGTCAGTTCCAAACTAGCTCCCTACTTTAGACTAGTGAGATAATTTGGCAACTTTGTGTCCCAACCTTAATCCAAATGATATTTCATATAATTCAGGGCTGCTCTTCACCATTTCTGATAATGTTGTTATAAATCACTTTGAAATCACAGTATATCAGCCTGTACATACGCTGGAGTATTCATGTTATGCCTGCTGGTGAAATAAATATAACAGCAATCTCATTAAAAAATTTAAGAAGGGTAAAAATTTCCAGTGGTCTTTTAAACCCAACTCGGCATTAATTCTTTAAAACTAAGGTTGGAGAGTCCCTGTTTGGAATGTTTTCTGGTCAAAGTCGATTTGTTCTTATACCTGAAGCAGGTGATGTTTCTGTAGAGACATCTGAATGACAGCGGGAGCGAAGGACAAATCTAATAAAGCCTAATAAAGCGTGAGCGCCGAAATGTCATTAAACTTACAAAGATGAGACTCAAAATCACTAAAAAGGTAAATGTCTTCATTAGTCTGATCTCTGAAGACTGTCGAACATTTCATTAATTTATAATTTATGATTGTTTGACAAATATTGAAAAGTATGTAAATATGAGCGGGATAATGTCTTTTCTGCGGGAGATGAGGAAATGACCCAAACTGTACATGCCTGCAAGATTACACACAGGACCTAGCTCTCTGTTATCAAACTGTGCCTCCCCTTTAGCCAACATATTGTGCAAGTGACAAGTGAAATAGTGCAGATAAACCAATGGTTTAAAACGTAATAAAGACAACAGCCATTTGCATTTTTTACATTTTATTACAAAGGTAATTTACTATGACACATTTCTGAATGTAATTTATGAAAACATGTTAAAGCAATTACATCGTGTATACAGCCCTCAGAGCTACAAAATTCAGATAAATAATAATATTATAGATCTTTAGAGACTTTCACTATTGAAAACATATCATAAAGGGGATGTTTTATTTAAAAAATGGTTTGTACTGGAGAATATAATGACATTAAAATTTAAACTTAAGAATAAAATATTGAAGAACTATAGAAAGTAAATGAATACTATGCTTTGCTGGAGTTGCAAAATTAAATCTTCATGATGACAATTTGCTTATTTCACAGGGTTTATTATCAACAATGTATTTTTTTCTGGAGTTGTTAGGCTCAAAGTATTAAAGGCTTCTTGGGAGAGAGACACAAGATGAATGCATGTTTCTTTTTCAAATTTGTGAGCTGATTCCTTCTCTCCATTTCTCTTTCAAACGAAAGCACAGGGCTGTGCTAACTTTGAAAAGTAAAGGAGGAATCTATTCCCTTATGGTCAGTACTGTCTGAACCAATCCTTCAAGCACATCAGCCTGTCAGGAGTTATCAAAAATGGGAGAAAATTTTATGGAGGAAGATGAAAGAAAAATTTGCATAATAAAGCATAAAATGAAAACTAGGGACATTTCATACCTCCTACCACTCCCCAGATCAGAATTTATATTGTAGTCATTCCTTAATATATTCTAAAACTGATAGTGCATGATTAAGATACTATAGATTCAGCCTCTAACTATTCTTAACAAAGTTTTTTTGGAAGGAGAGATCTTCCTTTCTTCTGTATTTACAGGAATGACACTTTTCTTAAACATTTTAGCTTTAAAAATCAATCCTAATGCAAGCCTGAAATGGGACCTTTTCCTGCCTATGGGGAACTGCCCTGGGTTTGTTTCATAACTTTGAGATAATCTGCAGGGCCTTCTGTACCTTTGTCTGAAATATCTCCCAGGTATTTCACACACCCTACCTGCTGTGACAGACTTAAAGCCACAACCCCCCCTCCCACCTATATTAAATCTCTTCAACTAAAGAAACAGCCCCTAGACCCAACTTAGATACAAATTGTAGTGGCATTGGGAGCATGTGATAGTTGCACTGGTTTCTCCTCTTTCAGTTGGCAGTCCTAGCAGCCCACAGCAACTAGCTTCCAAAACTTCATATTCCTCTGCCGCTCAAACACTCAACATCCTCAAGTGTGGGTGTAGAGGCAGAGGCACTGGGACCTTTGAAGCATGTCCATGCCCACAGAGTCCATTCAGCTACCAAAGGTGGGCTATCACTAAAGTTGGACCATCGCTATGTTCAGGTAGCCAACTCTTCGCTGAAAGAGTGGGCAGGTGAGTCCCAGATCTACCGAACCGGACTCCTGAAGTCCTTACCATAGACTCTTGCTCTAACCTACCTCTTCCTGATAGGCGTTTTGGGACCCTACTGGCCACACTGCTGACGATCCTATCACCGTCAGGCAAAGCCAGCGCCTCTCTCTTGCCAAGGATCAGGCAAGTCGGCATTGCTGGCGGACAGGCTGGCAGCTCGAAGTGCTTGAGCTCCAAGATGCTATCACTGACCCCTTTTCTTGCCTCTCATTGGCGTGGATCACCCTTCTACTTTGCATTAGAGCCTATTCTCACATTAACACCAGGAATTGCCCCATCACCGATCCCTATCCCAGCAGAGGCCGGGGCCTAAGTAAGCCTGAGAGCTCCTGAACCGGGTCGCAAAGCTCTATCGCTCAAGGGGGTGGGCCGTGAGTTAGTTTTAACCAGGGTTAAAGTCAGTCCTCGGCTCCAGCCTTTGTCTCTCTTGGAATGTTTAGGGGCTGCATATGCTTTTGTGTTGCAAACAGCAAGCGGGGTCCCCAGGAGTCCCTGACCCCGTGCCTTGGCTGGAGCGCCGTTTCCCTGGACAACTATGGCTGGGCTGGCCTCCCAGCAGTAATCTTGAGCAGACACGCTGCCACGCGCAAGGGCGGCAGCGCAGACACGCAGCGCCCCTCACACATACAAAGGAAAGTTCCCTCTGAAAGAAAGAAGGAAAGGAGGAAGGAAGGAAGGAAGGAAGGAAGGAAGGAAGGAAGGAAGGAAGGAAGGAAGGAAGGAAGGAAGGAAATGAAAGAAGAGGAAGGTGGGGGGAGGAATAAAGAAGAGGAAAAGGAGAAGAAGAAAAAGAAAAAGGAGGAAAAAGAATAATAATAGATATGAGTGCATTTCTCAGATAAACTACCCACCAAGGGGGAAATGTAATGGGGAGGGGTGTTGAATAAAAAGAGAAGAGGAAAGGGGGAAAAAATGATACCTGCTGATGTGTCAACACCAATAGTCAAATAGTCTCCTAATAATAAGTGAAACAGTGAAATGGCTGCATTGTTTCCTATTAAGCTTTCTGCACATGACCCCATCTATATCTGCACCTCCATGCTTTGATGACTTATAGTATATGCAAAAACAAACTTTCCCTCAGTGTGTTTTTTTTCTTCTTCTTCCCCTCTGCTTGTCAAGCTTTTCCTTCCAAACTGTCAGATGGTTTTAAAAGAAGGAAAAGGAGAGGAAGAAAAACCCTCCACCATCATCACCACCCAAGAAATGATAAATAGCGTTGCACAGCTAATCGCTGGAGGGCGCATTTACCAATTCATAATCATTTATTCTTGGTGATGTATGGCTCTTACTCCTAAATCTGAAAAGCTTCTATTTGAAGGTGTAAATAGCTTTTTTTTCTTTCCTGCAGTAAACCTTCCTACATTAGCAGTGATTGATCTCGTGTACAATTCGTCCCAGAGTGCTATTTTACAGGGGGAACACTAGCTTTTGGAGATTAACTAGGGCGTCTGTTACATATTAATGAAGCCGGGAGCTATACCAACGTTTTGGTAATTTAGTTATTTGTGTCTATCGTCGTTATTTTCTTTTAGACCCCTGTGGTTGCTATCCATCGAATTAAAAAGTGGTCCTTAGAATTTTTTTCCGCTGGCAACTACATGCCATTTAATGTGAAAAACAAATGTTGACTTCTGTCTTGACGGAAGTGTGTTTCTTGGCAAGACATCAAAGTGTTTTATACTGTATTAGTGGGTTATGTTAGTGTTCTTACCCAGAGCCTGATCTAAAGTAATAAACAAGTAGGAAGAAAAAGAAGTCTTGGACATCTCTCTACTAGAAAAACTATTTGATCTTCTATGATAAAGGGAGGAAGTTAAAACGATAAGAGAAAAGTGTTCTTGGCAAGAAGTTCCTCAAAACATGTAGTAATCCAAACTGAATCAATGTTGGGAGTGGAGGTGGGGGAGGAGGGGCAGAGGTTGCTCATTGATTTGCAACCTGATAATTAATATCCTACCAAATGAGACATCAACGTCATTAATGCCTGTATGTTCCTGGAGAGAGATTATGAGTGAATTTCCATCCAGAATGAAAGCCATATCCGACAGAGGTTGCTTCTCCACCCAGGATAAAATGGTATTAATCCTCTGTTTTCCTGTAGGATTTGTATAGGGTGAGAGTTTTCCTAAAATACTCTGTTGCCTCCCACAAAAGAACTGGGGCATTGTCAGTGGGCAGGAAGCCCCTCCATATGCCTCCACAATTCCCTTGGCTCTCTGGAGAATTCAGGACTACAGCTAATTGAGGGCATGGGGTGAAGTGGGAAGAAAAGTTTGCAAAACGCCATGGTCACAGGGCAGTGAGTGCCGGCACCTGCCTTGTGTAAGAGAAAGGTGGATCGCTTCTTTCCACTTTCATGAAGTCCAGAAACTGCCTGATGAGTTCCAGTTAGCCCAGGGAATCTGCATCACATCGCTAAAAGACACATCTTCTCCTGCGTGCCTAGTATATGAATATTAGTCCTATTGCCCTTCTGACCACCTACATCCCCCACCCACTAAAAAGGAGGTCCCTCTACATTCCCCTCTCAGGGGCCAGTCGCCATCCTCCTCCCAGAAGCCCGGATCTGGAGCTCTGGAGAACTGAGGCCTTCCAGCCTAGTGTTTGCTGAGAGGGAAGCCTCAAGAACCAGCAATCTTTCTGGAGCCGTGAAACGCGGAAGTGAGATAGTGCCAGTTGGGCACTCCCCTTTTGTTTTGGGGGGGGGCGATTTATGTCCTTTATAAAAATGTGGTTTGGAAAAATAGAAAGGGCCTTGAAAACGTTGTTACAATGAAAAAGGGACAAATTAGAAGACATTTTCCGTGATCAAAGGCAAGAGGGAGAGCGCGCATGGGCATTCACAAAGCTTGACTTATTCACTCCCCTCCTTTGCAAGCCAGGGCAACAAGCGTGTCCCCCATTGACAAGGAGCCCTATTCAGACTGCAGGTGCGAAGTGGGCCGGCGCGCCCGGCCACATTATGTCAAGGTTGTTGGAGATTAGTGTTCGGCCCTAATAACTAAAGCGCTTGATTTACATTGGAAAAAAGCCCCCTCAGCCGTGAAAACAAAATCTTTGAACGCGTGATCATTTCGAGGGCGGCTGATATCCTAATACTTGCATTGTTCTCGGTCTGGCCCAGGCGTGCCCCGGCCTCCTTAGGAAGGGCAAGGCCTGGACCGCTGGCCTTGGACCAGGTCCCTAATCACACACCCTATCAGGGTCTGAGAAGAAAAGGTAGTGGGTGGGGCCTGCTTTAGTGAGGCCTAAGGAAGGCAGAGAGCGGTCTTCCCTTAGAGTCCAGATCTGGGATCTGAACTGTGGCAAAGCCCGAGATAAGGAATAGCACGGGCTCCAAGGCCTCCACAGGTCTACCACAGTCAAGGGTTCCAAGGCTGAGGTGGCTCCAGCTTTACTATGGTGGAAGAGATGGGGAACTTGTCTTGAAGTATTGCAAGAAAGTACAAGTTTACTCACAGGTGAAGAACACTTCGGGATAACTGGGAGCTGAAAAACTTACAAAGGACTAAGACACCCCCACTGGGTTTGACTGCCTCTCAAAACACCGTGGAGTGTTCAGGCAAAATTTATTTCCTGTAAGAAGAGCCCACTTCAGAAAAGCCCAGAACAACTCGCATCCCATGACTTGGGGTTTTTGTTGTTGTTTGTTGGGATTTGGGGGGGGTTATTTTCTTTTTTTTTCATTTTTCCTGTTTTGTTTTCCGGGGAATGGGATGGTCATGTCCATTTTGGCCTTGATTCTATGTGCCCCTGTATGCGTATTTCAGGGCAGATTTTATTCCCCCTTCCACTTTCTGTGCCTCCTAGACACCACCCTCCCCCACCCATGAGAAGGGATCCAAAGAACAAGAGGTCTGTAGTTGGGACTGAAGAACAAGCAATTCAATATGGATATGTATCATTCTAATTGCAATATCTTTTGTGGAAGTCAAGCAATTAAGGCAATTTCCATAAGATCTGTCCTAGAAGAAAAGGTTCTGTGGGGACAAGGTGAGAAAGCTGTTAACTATTGTCTGGCCCTGAAAAGGTCGTAAGTCAGAGCCTCAGTAGCTGACCTGTCAGGGGAAGGTATAAAGGCTTTATTCATGCAGTTGCTGCAATGTTCTCAGCTCTCACAAAAGTGTTTTTATGATTCGATTTTCTTACCTCTTTTCTTAATTAAAAAGCTGAACCGTTAGAATAGCACCTGCATTGGTCCTGACAGTGCCTGCATACTAATTCCAGAGTCTTTACAGCTTGTAATTATAACATAAAATCAGAGATTGAATAAAACAGAAGGATTTTGCTCCCAAAGCCCCGCTAATCCCCTTTTAAAAGGGTCTGGTGAAATAATTCACAACAGTTCCCGGAAGTTGGATTACCACTCAGTTTTTTTTT
>NW_016107345.1:7819787-7873078 GCF_001604975.1 Cebus imitator
TGTAGCAGTTTTTTATTACATTTTTTAAATAAAAGAAACTTGGCCAGCTTTGAGGACAATAGGAAACATTTCATTATGAATTTCTTATTTAATGCAGTGGCAGAAAATGTAGGGAAAAATTTGTGGTATGTTTGAAACATTTTTCTCAGGTGAAAGTGGTTAAAGTGTGATAAGGAACTGCTTATGTGCATCAGGCAACACACTTCTCTCGGAGGAAATAAATAAGGAAATCTTTTCGGGGCAGATGCCTATTTTTCTTGGCTTAGAAATATAAACATTTAAGGAAAAACATTTTTCACCAAGATGCTGGGTATATTCTTTAAAGGATTAATGAATACATTAATGAGTTCAAAAGCTAGAGGCCTCTGTTAAACCCTAAGTAAGACTTCGCAATGGCAGAAATCAAGGACTTTGAGCTGTCTGCAGTTTCTCCTTAGTTTTGGCAAAGAACGTTATTCTCATCTGGCTAATCTGGTCTTTCATGGGCTGGCCTTCAGTCACAGACAAGAGAAAACCAAATCATCCTTCTGATAGCCTATATACATCATTTAATGTTGTTATTGGTGTATTATTTTTTCTTATTTTTGCAATTGTACACTACATGTCACAGCTACGATGATAGACGATTCACCAATTTTGCTTTCTTCCTTCTGCAAACATTTCCTAAGGCTGCTCATTCATTGTGAGGTTTAGAATCATGCACAGTCTTGCTCACTTTGTTTTGAATCGATTGTCCTGTATTTTTGCCCATGTAGTCCACACTGGCTGTAAATTAGAAGAAAAAATAAAAAGAGGAAGAAGGTGGGTCACGTTTCAAAATGCACCCTCATGGTCACATTTACACTAGATTGACCTGTACCTCTACCTAAGGTATTTTTTTTTCTTTCTTTTCCACGCAGTTGCTTTGGATGTTTGCAAAGCCACTGGACAGTTCAGGGACAAAACTCAAGAACTCCCCAAACTGTCTACTACTGAATTTCTGTTTTTCTTGAATGACTTTGGGGTCTGAGCTCCAAAACATTCCCAGGAAACACTCACTTGTTTTTCTCATTGGAGATATTTGAGTGAAAAGGCAAAGCTATCCTGATGCCTAGTTTGTGACTGGTGGAGTATGTAATTTGGGGATCTTTGGTCACTTGTTGACTAAGATGTTATTAATTTTTATGAAATGAGGATTTAGTAGGAAAAAATAATACTTGTGAAAAAGGTCCTGATGCCTTATTGGGAAAAATGTACCTTTGTGTGACTTGTGCCCAAACACCCTGTCTTCAACCTCCTAGCTGCCTGCCTCCTCTCTCAACTCGCACTTTTCCATTTTACACACCCAAGACTTGAAAAGCCCAAACCGCAGAGCTTATGATAAAATAAATTGACACAAGGCAGGCTGAGCCATTGTGTTTACTGCAATGCCAGTCTTAACAAGTCATAGGGGTGACATTAAGGCGATTGGTTTCTTCAGCTTCTTTCCTCACCAAAATAAACTCAATTCTCTCTAATTTTTCTTGTGCCTTTAAAAACTAATTTACATTTTTTCCCTCAGTGCCCGGGTGCCTCAGGCTCTGTAACTCTCAGAGAATAAACTTGCTCAGACAGTTGGTCTCAGAGAACAAAGTGACATCGGGGCTCTCAGCTATCCTTCAGACTGCCTGAAGGAGGTGCACGCTGCTATGGAGTTTAGGGTCCCTGAGAGCGCCATAATTTCTGTTAGGGACTGAAAATAGTTATCTGATTAATGAGGAGCTGGGGGAATCCCAAGATAAGTAACAGTAATAACACCTAGCACTAGCAAGTGCATTCTAAATGTTTAAAAGATTATCTTATTTAACACTCAAAACAAACTTGTACAGGAGGCTCGTTTTAATTTCATTCTACAGATGAAAGAACTGAAGCACAAAGAGGTTTCATCACTTATCCAGGGGCACAGGGCCAGTAGGTGAACAAACGGGGCAGACTGCCTCCTCGTCTCCAAGATCTTTTCACCAGGCCAGCATAGTGTCTACCTGGTTCTCTAATTCGGAATAGCGAAGAAGAGAGCTGGCTGAGGCGGACGGATCATTAGAGCCTATGGCGCGCCCAAGCTTCCCTGAGCATTGCCCCTTCAGGGTGGGAGCTGGGTAACTTCCCCAGAGAACAAGAGGGATAATTCTAGGATGAGGCTAGCCAAGGGCACTTGGGGACCAGTAAATTCAACCCTCAGTCAAAGGTTACACTATTCAACTCTTCCAAACAATAATGCCTCAAAGGAAATCTAAGCTCTCCTAGTGGCTGGGGGCACTGAGGTGTCTTTAAAAGCACTTTCTCTTTCCTCTTCTATTGCCCCGCAATTGGAACTTGGAAGTTTCAAAGGCCTTTCATTCTCCAAAACCTGGTCAGGGAATGCCAAAGACAGCGGAACCTCCCGGGCACACTGTCTTTTTTCTGCATTCTAGGGAATGATTCCAGCCTCAACTCCTGGATGCCCTCCCGTGCAAGGCTTTCCTGGGCAGAATGGGAAGGTGCGGGTAGAAGGGCTGGGATCCTCTCTGGAGCCAAAGTCAGGCACAGCTGTGAAGACTCCAGGCAGCAGGACTGAGCAGAGAGCTCCGAGCCCCAGAAGAGCCAGTCCTGAGTGGAAGTGCCGGGTTCATTCCCAATCCCCACTTGCTCCTCACCACAAAGCTCTGTCTGTTAAAGGGCTTTAATGAGTGCTCTTTCTCAAAGAGGCCGGGTGGAGGAGAGGCCTCTGTAACCTGGCGCTGAGCCGGAGGAACTGGGCCTTCCGCGAAAGAACGGGAGGGGGCGCTAACTCCAGTGTTAATGCCCAGGGACCTCCTTTCTCAGGGATTCCATCTCCTCGGACTCGAGGTCTTGGTTTCCCCTCGTGGCTTCCTTTCTTACACCTGCGCGTCACTCTTGCGCTTTGCGCGCTGGGGTCCTTTCTCTTAATGTTTTCCCCAGGACTGCAGCCCTTGCCCTACGAGTTGAGTCTCCACGGCGTTCTCTAAGGAGACCAAGCATTCCCACCCCAGGGGTCGTTGTCTTCCCACTCCAACCAGCCTCTTGCCAACTTCTCAGGAATAGAAAAGGTGTCAGGCTAACTGCTCGTTGAGGTGGCGCCTGAGCAGTAGGTGCTGGGGAAACAAGGTTTGCGAGTTCCTAGAGGTCCAGTGACCACGCAGTGGAGGAGGGAGAATGATTCTGGAGATTCATTTGAAATAAGTTTGCCAGTGGCTGGGCCAGATAAGAGTGTGCATACATCAGATGCTGAAACCCACGAGATATTGAAATTGGGGCCCAGGGAAGTGTCATGTGGGCTGTAGCCTCCCAGTCTTCAGGCATAGACCTTCGCAGTCATCTGAAGGGAGCCTTGAGGTCTGAAAAATCGCTTCTTACAAAGGGGGGGGGGGGTTCCAGCTACGAAGATCCCTGCGGGCAACTATGCCTGAGACACTCCATCAGAGCTGAGTCAGGTCTTACAGCCGAACTGCCCTATCTTTTTCTTTCCTTGTTTTGATTCCCACCAGCTACTGGGCTTTTCTCTGGGAATTCAGAGGTGGTTTATTAGAGGTTGCTCTGATTTGAAAATATAGAAAGGTAGCTTTTCCTGGCAGACACGGAGAGCATCCTTTCAACTTTTTGATTCTACATTGTGTTAATAAATTGGTTGGTGACGTCAGTGTCATTGGGACTAGAGAAGTCTTTCTCACAATGGCCACTTTAGGGGGTCCCTCTATTTTTCTGTCTCAGAGATATTTGTGTGAAGCAGTGAAGAAAGACTGAGGAGAGAACTGGAGGCTTCTGGAGGGCCTCGAATCTCTCCCAGGATGAAGAAACAATAACAGGACACCAGGATTCAAAAGAGGAAGGGAAACGTCACATCATTTATTTCCAAAGAAAATAGCCAAATGGAGCTCCATATACACAAAGGCCTTTGGAAGAAAAAGAAATCACAGATTTAACATCATTTACATTTACATATTTACAAGATCAAGCCATGGCTTTCAACTTTGTTGTTCATTCAACAATCACTTTCAGTCAAACAACTTTTTATTTTCAAGTTAGTTTATAATTTAAGTGACACTAAGGAGACAGATGATAAATCACAAACAGTGTGGGTAGAGAGGGTACAAACAGTCTACGGTTTCAGCCAGGCTTTTGTGTGTATGTGAATTATGATTACAAAATGTTTGCCTGTCTGTGTAATTCACATTCATTGCAATTATTACATTTTCCCATAAATTAGCAATATAAACAAACATATGGAGACCTCCAGTTAACAAATAAAATCAATATCAGAAACAACATTTTGCAGCAACTATAATAACAGCGTGGGTTACAGCTTGGAAAAACTTCTTTACAAAGCATTTATTCAGCACACACAGTGTGGGGGGACCAGCACATCCCTATTTATTTAAATCACCTTTAAAACCACAACAGGAGGTTTGGGGAAACCTGAACTGGTTTCTTTCCTGGGCACAATATAAAATGAAGAACTGCACATGTGGATGAGGGGAAGGATGGGCATTTACATGCATTTTGGATCACAATGTTGTAGACCAAACCTTCTAAACTTCAATTGCCAAGATTATGAAGGAAACAGGAAATTAATAAAACGTCTCTGTCCCTCACCTATTCTCCTTCTTATCAATGGCAGAAAGGGCTTTCTGATTGCTGCCAGTGAGAAGAAACACACAATGGGTATATTTTTAGCAGAGGTGTCTCTGAAGGAGCGGGAGATACTAACAATTGCTTGGCTGCAGTCTTAAGTTCCAAAGATCCTGGGCAAGAATATTAGGAGCCAGAGGGGTACCCAAAAACCCATCCAGGTGACCCAACTTGTGCTGAGTGAAAGCCAGAGCAGAAAGAAGCACACACTCAATTATGGACTTAGGGTTTGTATTCTGCTTGCAGCTTCTCTGCATTCTTTTCCTTAAGTCCCAAAGCTTGTGCCAAGGGCCCTCCAACATCTGCATACTTCACCAGGCCAGGCCCTGACCCTGATGTCTAGGCATTGCTTTTGTTTATCCCTTAGCAAGACTTAGCCCTAAAGTTATGTATTGGTGCAGTGTGTGGATTTTTTTTTTTTTTTTTAAGAAGTTTGATTTTTATCTCTTTAGAAACGGTTTGAAACTAACGGGGCAGAGGGAGTTTGACAGAGAGGAGAACAAATCGCTGACAAAGAACCTTTTACGTTTCATCAGCGTTGTTAGGACGACAAGCAGGAATGTCTCAGATAATAACTCCCACTTCAAAGATTTCTCAGCTCAATAGAAAGCGGACCATCCTTTTTATTCAACCACAAGGACTGGCACTAAAGAAGACTCCACTGTTTGATTTTTTTTCACCGTGTTTATTTTTCCCCTATTCACTGGGGTACTTGGATAAAATAAACAACAAGACAATTAAGGGAACATGGACTTCTAACTTTCCTGCCATCTTCCCCACATCCCCTTGGCCTTGGGCTCTTGAGTTTGCATCTAGGACAAGTTCAGGCCTGAGGGTACCACACACACTGCCTTAGAAAGAAACAAGTTGTGGGGTGGGGGGTGGGGGTCGCAAGAGACTTCTGGGATGGAGAGGAAGAAGAGTGGCATGGAAAGTCAGAGTGGAAATGTCCCAAGGGTACAATTTGGACTCCTCAGACACCTCAGGGTGACTCCCTTCCCCACAAGTCTCCATCAAATTTAAGCCTCCACCCTACTCAGGAGTCAGAAAGGCGATTTGTACAAAACTGAGCTGGGAATGTTCATTTGTTAAGCTTCTGAGGCTGCTTTAAAATTATTTACTCCTGACCCTTGAAACTCTTTGGGGCGCAGTCAAGATGCACGGAGTCCTGCTCCTCCCTTTCCTGAAAGTGTCCCCTGCACCAAAGCATCCCACATCAGGGCTCAGGGTGAACCCCTAAATGTGGGCAAGTCGGGTTCTAGGAAGGAAGTATATACTGGAGAGCGCAGTGACAGTATTAAATGGCTTGAAAGCAAAGGTCAGCGCAAATGTATCTTAATAGAGTGTCTGTAGTGAAGTGTGCCGCCTTTGAAGCGACCGCTCCCCGCGCGTATTTCCATGGCGAGCCTAACGCGGCATGCTGATGCACCGTCAAACTCACACTTTAACCCCAAAACCCGACTCTTTGAACAACCCGAGCTTGATTAGACCTTTCTCCTTTTCTTTCCCCTCTTACAAACCATTTCCTCGCCTTTAGAAACTCGCCATCAAACCCAAATGCGCCCTCTGATCACCGCAGAAAGCAGAAACAAAGAGGGCTGAGCGGCGATTCAAGCGGCTCTTTTCTTCCTTCACATTATTATCCATTTTTATTATGATCGGGTACAAGTGCCCATTCGCGTGGGTTTTGTTTACCGGAAATTAAATGAAAATGATTTAGTCCGCGTCAAACAAAAATATATACTTGTATACACAAGAAAAAAGGTCTGTTAGACGTAAATATTATGTCCTTAATGAAAAGCCTGGACGGACTCCAGGCTTGGCCTTTCAGGATTTCAGTGCGACTTGCCCATTGCCATAGAAATCCTAACTTACCATGAAGATGCACCGTGGCGAAGAAACACTGCTTTGTGCGCGGACCCTTTGATGTCGCAGGAGCGAGATGCGGGGCGCTCAGCTGCACGGAGCGAGATTACCTTGCGAGCAACGCGGTGGACATCTGTAACAAGCAAATGAAAAATTAAAGGCGATTAGTGGCCGACCAAACGTTTTTGTTTTATTTCATTATTTTAGATGGGGATAGAAGGCAAAATGGGGATCCTAGAAACAGAAGAGAAAGAAAGGAGTCCTACTTCAGGAAGGGGGACTTTTTAAACACTGGCAGAAGCAGCAAGTTCCGCAGATGCCCTCTGCACCTTAGTGGTGGGGTCAGTGTTTCACGGTGGGAAAGAGTTGTTTGTTGCCGACTGCCTGCGCTGGGTCAGGCAGCCTCTGGGCCCTATTGTGTTAGGGGGAGGCAGGAATTTCAGTTCTGCTTTCTCAATGACGGATTCACTAAGGGTGTATTTGGAAGATTGCATTTTTTATTTGGAGCCAAGAAAACAGTTCCACTTCAGTTAGGACGTTATTTCATCTGATAAAAGTTGTGGCGGCTGCGGGCAGGAGTGCTAATTCTAATTGTATCTGAAGAGGAGAGAGCAGAAGAAAATTCATCAGTGGCAGGGCCAAGACTTGTTTGTTGGGCTCAGCTTTTAAAATTGAGCTATTTTGTGGGGTACTCCGCAGAGGGAAAACCCACCTCCCTGCCCAGCACACGCACATACTGATTTTCAAATTCTTAGGGGACTAGAATGAATCTGCCAAAGCTTTATTATTTTATTTTCCTTTTCTTCTTCTTCCTCTTCAAATCTTAGCTAGGATTTTAGGTCAGCCCCCTTCTCCTGCAGAGAGGAGGGAAAACAGGACTGATTTTTCTCCCTTTGGCAACAATTGCAAAGGCCCTCCTCTCCCCCGTCTTCAACATCTGGTTGTTTTTTCTGGGGACTTCATACACAGCATATCAAATACACATTCAATCTAGACCCACTGGGTGTTTGCCTTTACAATATTTATTATTGTGGATCATTTCTCTTGTTCCTCCTCCACCTCTTTAAAAATAAGGTCAACATTGTGCAATTGTCGACAAAGACCATCACCGAATTGACGCGATTCACCCAGACGCTGCCGCCTAGGTCAGGTCCTTCCACTTTAGAAGCCTCGACTCAGTGACGTCATCGGCTCGCTCTACACCCGGAGCCCAGGCACCTACGAGACTCCACAGCCAACGCCTCGACAGGGGTTGGGGTGGGAAAAGGACCCGGGGAGGCCTCACTGCATTGAATCCTGAAGCCTCTCTGGCGTTCCTTTGTCTGTATTTCCTGTTGTTTTGAATTCACTCCCTACCCCAAGTATACAATGTATATCGAGTCTGTGGACGACAGGCAGATGTTTCTCTGTGTGCCCAGGCCAATCCTTGGGGCTGGGAGCGTATAACCACCACCCACCCACCCCTGCCAAAAAGACGGTGAATCTCTCTTATCTCCTTTATAAGGTGGTTGGAAAATTAGTACTTATGTATTTTTTGTTTCAAAGGATAGCTGGGCCAGGGGAAACCATAGGAAGGCAAAGAGGAAAGAAACTGGAGTCAAGAAAACGGCTCTGGAATTCCCTTTGCCCCTTTCTCTTGATCTGCATTTCTGAGATTGGGATTAATGTGGGGGAGGGGAGGATTGGAGTGCGAGTGGGAGCCGCCCAGTCCTCGAGAAAAATATTTCCCATTCTGTGAAGCATGCGGGGATTTTGTGGCTTTACTTTTGCCACCTACAGTTGCCAGGGTTGCACATAAATTCTCCAATTTTTTTCCATCGCCCTGTCTCTCTTCACCCCTAACACTGGTTTTATGCTACACAGTTATGAAGGCACGAGTGGGGGTGACGGTGCTGAGTGTGACTACAAAATAAATATGGGGACCATATTTATCTGTTAAAATAATGGGCATTATGTTAGTATATTCACTGAGCTCTAGCGTCTATTACTGATGGCCGGCCGGCCTTCCTTACTTCCGCCCTCGCCCTCCTCAGGCCTCAGAAACCTGGCCTACTCTGCAGTCGGTGTGTGCCGAAGCAGCAACCACAGAGGCAGCCTTAATACCGGAGGCGGCGGCGGCAGCAGCAACAGGGCCAGGTGGTGGTGCGGGGCTGAGGGCGTGGCGGGGGCAGCCGCGGTGGGACCCAAGCCCTGACACACGTACCATTCGCTCAAGTCGGCGCCACGCGCCGCCACCGCCGCCGAGGAGGCCACCTGAGACTCGTGGTCGCAGTCTGACGAGGGCGACACGAGGGCAGACGGTGTAGCCGAATCGTAGCCAGAGCTGGGCGGCGGTGAGCGCCCGTGCACCTTCATGTGCTTACGCAGCGAGCTGGGGTGCGTGTAGCACTTGTCGCAGCCGCGCACCTTGCACGTGTATGGCTTGTCGCTAGTGTGCACGTGCGAATGCTTCTTGCGGTCGCTGCTGTTGGCGAAGCGCCGCTCGCAGCCCTCGAACTCGCACCTGAAGGGCTTCTCGCCTGGCGGAGGCAACGCAGAGACATTAGTGCTCGCGGATCGTGTTCCCTTCAGGTGCTCGCCACCCTCCCCCATTCGTCTCTCATTTTCTGGAAAAGGACTACAAAAGATTTTCGGAAATCCCTTTCCACGGAGCCTCAGGTCGAGCACCCCTTTCCCTCGCTCAGAGAGCGCCCCCGGCGCCCTCTCCCGAGCGCCTCCATCCCTCCCCCCCTCCCCCGTCTGGGCTCTGGGGGAGGGTATGGAGGAGGAGCGACAGTGACTCCATCTTAGTTGAGATTCCATCCTAGGAAATCCTGATCCACTCGGGTTGTTTCCTCCAAATTTTCTCCGCTTGGAACCAGAAGCACCTCTGCTCGGAAATATATTAACGGGGGAGCTCACATCTGCTGGATATAAAGTTGCTGTTTCAGCCAAACGTCTCTGCCGCTACTCTGCCCAGCCGTTCATCCCTCCCCACCCCCATCCTGGCCCAAATTGTTTCCTAAAGTAGGTTTTGTGCAAACGCCAAAGCGATGAAATAATTTAAGGATGCGCAGCCGACGCACATAGTATGTGCATAATGTGGATTCGTGCTGCAGGGAAAGGTATTCTGAGCAATGATTCACTTTGGAGGAGATTTTTACAGGATATGGAGCCCCCTCTCTCTTCCTTTCTACCCCCTGAGGGCAAACATTTAGCAGCGTTCTTCAAATCTTGCCTAAACCTTCCGGGATCCCTCCAGATACGCGCGCCGGCAATAATATTTTATTACGCTGCTCCAGAGGCCTCCCGGAGACCGAGCTGTGGGCAGCTGGCCCTCCCAGTTCAAACTGACTTGCAAAGTAGACCAGGCTCCCCAGACCACCCCCACCTGCCTGTGGGCCTCTCAGGCCTAAGAGGAGGGGTTGGCGCGGTAGGCTCCCCACAGGCTGAGCGGCATCCGAGGTCTCTACTGCAACCACGCCCTTGAGCGCTGCGGCTTCGGGAAGAGAACAGCGGCTGCTGTCAGGCCAGGCCCGGATCCGCAGACTGGAGGGCGACTGGGCGGCTAAGATAGTCCTGGGAGGGGCTGCGATGCCCTGTAGAGCCGAGGGAAGGCGCGAGTGCGCGTTAGAGTGACAATATTGGCCGGACCGAGCCCCAATCCAGGAGCTCACGGCCACCTGAATTGGCTGACGTGTGGGAGAGGAAAGGACCCCGAGAATCCGGAAGCCTAGATTCCTGCCGGAGCTGAAGTGCTGCGGAAATGGGGGAAGAAGGTGTCTGGGCGCTTTAAACAAATGGCTGCCGCCCAGCGCTCTGAGTTAAGGGACCGGCTACCTGGCGTCTAGCTGAGGAGGAAGACGCACGGCTGGAGAACTGTTGCCTTTGTAGTTGCTTCTCCCGCTGCATCCAGGAAAGATAGGCGCTTTGGGGCCGGTTTGAACAAACAAAGCCCGGGCTCCCGAGCCCTGCTGAGGCTCGGGGGCAGAGAGGTTTGCGCATAACCCGCACTTCTACGCAGTCAGTGGCTTCTGAGCCCAGGTCTCCGGGACCGCCCAGTCGCTGGATTCCCACCCTACAGGAGTACAGCTAGTACATCCGACCCTCTGAAAGGTGTTGGCACCTGCCATTTCGCGGGACACAGGCACCATTTTATAAACCAGTGGGAGAAAGATGCAGAATAAATCAGTGTTCTTATTTGTCCCTTGTTTTCGGTCCTCTGATTACTGTCAGCATTTGCAAACCCAAAACTTTTTTCCATTAAAAAAAAAAAAAACTTACAAAAAACCATGAAATTCAGGCCCTGCAAAAGAAACCAAGGTTATTTTGAGAAAACAGAGGTGAAATGGAATTTGAGGTTGATGCCCCCACACCCGAAAACAAATTCCCGCCAAACACTTATCCGATCTAGTGAGCGCCTCGCTGGACATTCACGTAAAACAAAAACAACGATTTCGCTCCAGACGAGGAGCTGAGGAGAAAACAGCTGTGCACTGAGGTGATATCCGCAGCCGAGAAGTTCGCAGGCCCCTGGAAGGCCAGGTGACGCCGCGCCCCCAGCTCGCTCGAGAGCTGCAGGAGGCGCCCTGGTCTCCGCGCTTGACATCACCCCCGCCCCCCGCCAACACCCGGCCTCCCGTCCTTCCCCCTCCCTTCAGCTCCCTGCGCTGCGCCCTGGGTGGGTGGGTGAATGTGGAAAGGCAGAGTTGGGCTAGGCCCCTGCAGCCCGCTCGGAGCGTCCTAGGCCTGGCTGCGCTGTGAAAGACCCAGATTCTCCTCCTAGAGGCTCCGCAGCCCGGAAAGGCCTCCTCTCCGACTCTGCGCGGAGCCCGCCCGGCAAAGTTCGGAAGCTCCGGGCAGCTGGGCCAGCGCCATTTTCTTGCACTTGTGGTTGGATCTGGCTGTCCCGGCGACTGCGCCCCGGCGCGGTCTCTTCTCCTCTACCTCGGAACCCCAGCACTGACTCGCTATCAGACTCCGGGGAAGGTGTGGCGAGCTCCCGGCCGAGGGGTCTCGGGAGAGGAGCTGGGCGGCAGTGGCCAGGCGGAGAGCTGTAGCTGGCCTGCGCCACCCTCCCTGAGGCACCATTGTTTCGGGATCGCTGTGACCGCCACAAAGTGAAACCTGTCGGTGCTGACAGTCGCCTCCAAAGCCAGACCCGGGATTCAGGTCAGGGAGAATCTCAACTCCTGAGAATTTTGCTCCTGTTTGCCGCTTCCGCGACTCGAGGAAATGAAACGCCATTAATATTTGAAAAGGCAATTATTTTCCTGTTGAATCGAGAACTGTCTTCATGAATAATTTGTAGTGAGGTCTATTGCCATTTGAGAAACATTTTGGTTTTTTTTTTTTTTTTCTTTCTCTCTCTCTGTCTCTCACTCTCTCGCTCCTCTTCTTACTACTTAGAAGGGGGATTTGAGGAAAATGCCAGAGCAGGCGAGACTCTGTAGTTTATTGGTGGTGGTGTTTTTTTGTTTTTTTGGGTTTTTTTTCACCAGTAATGAATCAGGCCCGGGAGCCGAAAGAACGCACAAAATTCTGTCCTGAAAAGACGAAAATCTGAGCCAGCCCTGGCGCACTGAACTTGCTGCTCTGCTGTAGGTCGACTGCGCTAAGAATTTAACCATTTTCTGCTTCACAGACTTCAAACAGTGGGCCGGCAAAGAGCAGTAAAAGTTTGTTTGTTTTAAAAAAACAACCCTGTCATTAAAGATGAGTTCCTTCTCCAGCTCCGGACTCCGAGTTTACCTTCCGGGAGTCGGCCGCCAGCTCCTGGAGTAGCAGGCCTGGGGCCAGGATTCGGGTGTGACCTACTGCCTCCTCCCCGAGATAAAACTTCCGGGGAGGGTGTGAGATTCCTTCCACAGGATGGGGAACCCCGGAAAGAGCTGGGAAAGAGCTCAGGGAAACCGTACACTTCCAGACAAACTTTAGAAATAAAGTGCCAGCCTCCAAGTGGACTTTGATCTGGTCTCCATGTGTGCCAGTGTCCGGGCACGGACCTTCCCAGGGAAGGGAGACTTGGAGAGAAGACAGAATTGAGCAGAGCTAGCCTTAGGGAGTTCTTTGACTCCAATTACTGTAGATGTTCCAGCAAGAGTAGGAGTAAGGCAAGGCACCGGACAGTAGGAGAAGTGGGGCACCAAGCTGGAATTTATTTTATTTTCTCCTGTTTACACCAGTCCCTTCTCCCCTCCCCCAACTGGGGAGGGGAGAAGACGTTGATTTCTTAAACTTCCAGGGAGGAGGAGCAAGAAAACCCTAGTTAAGCAGAGTACAAACAATGGCTGCTAAACTAATTAATGTAACTTCACAGGCTGTTCTGGAAGTGTGAAAACTTTCTCTTTGCAGTTGCATTCATTAGAGATGCTCTGGCCAGAGGAGTTCAATTTTGCAGGCTCTTGCACGGGACTTTTTTTCCTGTTAACTAGAAGTGGCAGATGTGGTTGACACATGCCCCCATTTCCCATAACAGCTCTGTAAATGACATTTAAGGTGGATAGGTCCCGGTAGGTCTGTGCTAAAGCAAAAGTGAGGGTTCACAAGCATCCGTAGTGTCCGGTCACCGAGGCTCAAAAAAGGTACAAAGTTGGCCTATTCGACCCCCAACTCCTAAAGTAGGCTCCAGAGCCTGCTAACCTCGTACGCCAGGTTATCAGGTTGACAGGTGGAAGAGTTGTGCCGAACAATTTCAAAGGGACCAGGGAAAAAGACATCTGTTCTTATGTCTTTACGACTTTGGGGAACAATGCTCTTTCTTAATATCTTAAAATCAAACTCATAAGCAGAGAGCACACGTTTGCACACACAGGGACTTAAGCACGTTCACTCTTGTCCCCCAGAACAGAAACCCCACACTATCCTCCCTACACACAGCCTCCGGAAACTTCTGTGATTCTAAGAATCGAAGCGCATAATTAATATTTTATGGCCTTGGTTCATGGAAACAACACCAAAATATTTCCCCCCTCCCCTCAGTTGGGCCTTGAGGAAATCCAGACCCGAGGGCCTGCTTCCCCAGAGGGTCCGCACGCGACAGACAGCGCCGAATACTGACCTGTGTGAGTTCGTTTGTGTATTTTGAGATTTTCTGATCTAGCAAAGACCTTCCCACACCCCGGGAAAGGACAAGGGAAGGGCTTCTCGCCCGTGTGCACGCGGATGTGATTTACAAGTTTGTATTTGGCTTTGAAGGGCTTGCCCTGGCGCGGACACTCCTCCCAGAAGCAAATGTGGTTGGCCTGTTCCGGGCCGCCGACGTGCTCCACGGTGACGTGCGTAACCAGCTCGTGCATGGTGCTGAAAGTTTTGGAGCAGAGGCGCGGTGGCGCGGTGCCGTCGGCCGCCAGCCACTTGCAGATGAGCTCCTGTTTGATGGGCTGGCGCATGTAGCGGAAGAAAGCGCCAGGACCGTGGGGCGCGGCGAGGTTCACCGTCAGGTTCATGCCCCCGTAGCCATGCAGGGCTGCGGCAGCTGCCAGGGCGTCGCTGCGGGCCGCAGGCCCCGGCGGGAAGGGCTCTGGCCGCGCGTACATGTCTCCAGGGAGCCCCAGACGAAGGAGTCCATTCAAAGAACGGCTGGGGGAGGCCTGGGGAGGCTCCTCGTGGAGGCCCGGGAACACCGAGGGGCTGGAGGCGGCGGTGAGCTGGGGGCCATGGTGTCCAGAGCTGCTACCTGTTGTCGAAACAAATAGCACGCATGAGAACGAGTGGCGTGGGCTGAGCGCTCTTCCCTGGGCCCCGGGGGGCAGGCCCAGCCCAGCCGCTCTACGGCCTCTGCGGTCAGCGATGGAACTCAGAGCCAGACGGCGCCAGCAGTGAACCCGGTGGACAGAGAAAGGCAGAGCGCCTTCGCCGCTGTTGGGCCGGGTTGCTGTTCGGCCAAGTCCCCTGCCGTGCCATGAGCTGGAGAGGGACGGTAACGGCAGAGTAGATGTACAGGGTACTGGGAGGCGCAGGGCTGAGCCTGTGGGTTGCTGGGGTTTCTGCTCCAGAGGGGTCGGACCTGAGTCCCAAGCGAACTTTGGTGGCCAACACTCTGGGGCGCTCCGGGGCACGGTGCCCTGCCGGGAAGTGGAGGTGATAAAAATGATGGTGTTGAGGGTGGTGGTGGTTCTGAAGCGCCCCAGCCATATACATTAATTTCAGTGCCCCGCTTGGATGGGAGAGGGCGGCCTGCTGCATGCCGGCCCTGGCTGCCCGGAGCTCCCTGTACCGGCCCGCTAAAGCCACTGTCACCTGACTGTGGGGAGGGGAAAGGACAGCCACACAAAAAACTTCTGCAAAGTTTTTTTTTCTTCCTCTTTTTCTTCTTCTCAAGGTTTGGATTCGGGTGCCCCCACCCCCTTGGTTATTAATGCCTACACGAAATCCTGTACACTACAGAGGCAGCAGCAGGGCGCGTTAGGAAGTCAATAGAGATTCAGGGCCGTGGCCCGGGCCCACAGAGAGGAACAATCGCCTGGGTCGCCCATTGGCCAGTGGCCGGGCCCGACGTCAGTGATGACAGGTCCTGCCGCACGCGGTCGGTCTCTCTCTCTCTCTCTCTCTCTCTCTTCCCCGCCCCATTCCCTCGCCCCCACCCACACACACCCTGCTTCCCTCCCTCACTCCACCCCCACAGCATCTCACGCTTCTACTGCTCATGCGCTCTGACCCGGGCACAAATCCTTTTCTCTCCCCTTGAGCCCCTTCCCCCTCTCCGGAAAGCTGAGTGGATCAGCTTTGCCTCAGGGCTCCTGAAAGTACTCGGGGCTGCATTTTGCCACCATTCACCACAACTCTGGGGAGGGAGCCTTGCGCTGAGCCTTAAAGTCCCCTCGGGAGCTCAGTCGGGGCTGATAGGTAGCAACGAGCGCTCAGAGATGGCGGTCTGGTTGGGCAGTTTGTCCCTGTAGCCAGCAAGAAGAGGGCGCCGGGATCGAGGGACCAAAAAAGGCTGCTGCCTCGGGGGCCAGGAGCTGAGAAACTCCTAGGCTAGCGGCCCTTGAGCCTAATTTTATTTTTTCGCTTTCTCCGAAATGTTTTGTTTCTCTCGTCTTTCTGGTCCTTTTCGTCTCTCTTATTTTCCCCAAACCCGCTACCTCACTTTGTCTTCCTTTCTTCTCCCCTCCCCCTCTCTTTTCCCTCTACTCTCTTCCCATTTAGCCTGGCAGGCCCCTCCCCGCCGTGTTGGCGAGTTCGTAGACGCGCGAAACCCAAGGATCTGGCCCTGACCAGGGCCAGTATTAGGAGGGAAGTGGTGACGGCCTGGAAAGGCTGGGCTCGAACCCATGCCTCCTGAGAGGACACTCCCCGCCACAAATCACAGCCATCCGCCGGCTGGCTGGCCAAAGAAACAAAAGAGTCGGGCGTGCATCCAGGAGAAACAGGTTTTCACTCTCAGATCTTCCTGGGCCAATCAAGGATCCTGAGCTCTATACCCTGCAGTCATAGGGAGCCTCTGGGAAAAAGGATTTAAGGGTGACTTCCACTTTCAGCTTCGGCTACTTGTTGCCTTCGGTCCGAGCCTCCTCTGCCTCCCTCCTAGCTCGTCTTAGGCCTCTGTAGAGAGTGCACGCCGCGTTTCCCGGTCCATGCTCTGAGAGGGCCTGCAGGCCCGTGGCCGCCTCTCACAAGATGGCCTCGAGTACTAGGGGCGCCAACTTAGAGGGATGGGGGTCGGTCCCAGCGGTGGAAAAACTTAAGTTCTGGCCCAGTCGAGTGTGGCAGAAGCCCGGGGGCGGGGGCTGATGGGCTGTGACGGCGGTCGGGCTTCCTTTGTCTGCGCAGACCGGCTAAGGTCAGCTGCGAGGTCCGGCGATTTAAGGGGCTGCTGACCGGAACTCCTGCCTTGTCACTGCAGCCAAAAATGCCAGCCTAAGCGCTTGGGCTTCCCTGGCGGCCATAAAAAGTGCCCTCTAAACAGAGAAAGGCTTGTATTTTTAAGAAAAGTTTTAAAGATTGTGTAAAATATCCCATACTCCTTAGCAGAGGCAAGAAATTCGGGCAGATTACCAGCAACGCTGACTAGAAATTGACTGAACTGTTCCTCCCCCTCCCCCCAGCACCAAAGACTATTCTTACACATTTCCTGGTTAGTAAATAAGGCTTTCTTTTAAATTTTTAAAAATAATTAACTGATGTATAACAGTTGGCAGATTCTTTGAGACCTTCATTTAATGCATTGTTCCCCCCTTGGGTACACTTTAGGGAGGGATTAACTTCTACAACAATTTATCCCCACTTAGACAAGTCCAGATCTTTCTAGACGAAGAGCTTAGGTAACTCTACCAACAGATACTATGCCAGCATATATATATATATTTAAGTTAGAGGAGAGTATTTGACTGCAAAGACCCCCACTTTCTACTCTCAAAACCAAGGGCCTCCACACAGCAGTTCTGTGTGGAGAACTAGACTCTCAGGATTTGTCTCCCTGGCTTTCACCTTCTCCCATGGTTTACCCTCCACCAACAGGCAATGCCTCTGATCCTTCCCTTGACTTCCCCTCATCCAGGTAGTGGTCTGGCCAGGTTTCCAGCGAAAGGTTTCTACATCTCAATGAGTCATTTAATGTCTCCCCACCTCACAGGTGTCTGTTCAATAATGCAATTGTCTAGGCAACTCTGGACTGACCCATGAAGGTCTCCAAAAAGCAAAACAAAAGCCAGATGTGTTCTTCCCTGGGGTTCATTGTCCAGCTGTTTTTTACTATCCTCATTTCAACACAGAGCTTAGTCAATTTCTGTAGCATTCAGGTTTAAGTGCAGGGGCATGTCTGCAATAATCTGGCAATTAAAATATTTTTTCTCCACTGGAACCTAGGTAATCTACAACCAATGGTTCAGAATGTTTGTCAAACTCATCCACTTTAGCTTTAAGACTCTGATTTGCACACATATGAATTTCTTTCTCTCTCTTTCTTCCTCTCTCTCTCTCTCTTTCTTTCTCTCTCTCTCTTTCTTTCTTTCTTTCTTTCTTCCTTTCTTCCTTTCTTTCTTTTCTTCCCCTCGCCCCCACCAGATGGAGTCTCCCTCTGTGGTCCAGTGCAATGGCACATCTCCGCTTACTGCAACATCCTCCTTTCAGGTTCAAGCGATTCTTCCACCTCAGCCTCCCATGTAGCTGAGATTACAGGCACCCACCATCATGCCCGGCTAATTTTTGCATTTTTAGTAGAGACAGGTTTTCACCATGTTAGCCAGGCTGGTCTTGAACTCCTGAACTCAGGTCATCTGCCCACCTGAGCCTCCTGGAGTGCAGAAATTACAGGCGTGAGCCGCCACTGTGCCAGGCCTGATTTCTTAATATACATACTGTGACCCCACCTCCATCACAAGCTTTGAATAGTGGCACAAACAGGAGAAGAGGGGGCTTTAGTTGTTTCAGGCTGTGGACCCCTTAGGGAGCCTGTTGAACTCTTAATAGTCCAGTATTTGCTGTCCATATTCATCATAGAAGAAAACACTAACTTTCCAATAGAAGGCTGTGAAAATAAAGATGCATTTTTTTTCCTCATCCAAGTTTATGGGCCCTCTGGAATTCTAACCACTGACTCTCTGGACTCCAGGGATAAGAAGCAGAGGTTTTGTACACATAGGCTGCTAGCATACCACACACTTTCTGTTAGTCACTTTGCCTTTGAAAAGCTTTGAACTTGCGTATGACTTTTTTTGTGCTAGCAGCAAGAGGGCAAACACATCTGATTCAGCCAAAATCAAGGACAGTAGGCTGGCCCCATGGAGCTCCTTCCCAGATGCAGCCTTATCTTGAAAGCCAAAAACATCTGGGACCCATTCTGGGTATCTGCTTCTTGCTTGAGTAGCCAGGGGTCAGTAGACCTGCAGGTCACTGAGGTTGCCTGATCTTTGCAAGTTCCTTAGAGCCATATGGTCTATATCTTTGTTGGCTAAACACAGCAATGGGTTCAGACATTCTCCTAGAAGGATATTTCCCCAGAGATAGCAATAAAGAAAAAAAAGAAATTGTACAACTAATATTTACAGACAAGAAACTTTGGGCAATTATATAAGGGTCTTCAAGGTATATCTTTGGAATAAGCCCCAAAGCAGTGTCCAACTAGAGGTGGTGGGACATCAACATCTGAGAGACATATTTTAGTCTAGAGAGATCATTTCAAGTCTTCCAGAGCCTGGGAAGCAAGGAATCCAAGCTACAGAGATTATAAATTGAGCAGGCTAAGAAATGGTGTCTCCTCAGTGGTCTTCAGAGTTTCTTTTCCAGAAACATCTCACTATACCTGCTCCAACACCAAATGCTTGACTGAAGCATTCTATTCCTTTCTATGCCTGGAGCTATAGCGTTGTTAAGTCTATTTTTCTGCTTCATTTGTAGAGAAAAAGAATAGCCCACAACCCACAGATCGTTAGCAGATGTCAAAAAGAAGCACTGGAAGCTTGCTTTCATGGGAACCTATTTGGAGCATATTCCACCACTAGACCCCAAATATCCCTCAATCTTCAGAGCCTCTGCAAAGCAGTGCCTAGAATCATGCCCTAAGCACTTTTTCTCACCCTGCCCAGACCAAGACAATGATGTAAACAAGTGATTTCCTTGTTCTACTTTGTAGAAACAGGATATTTGGTGGCCCTACCTTCTACCAGATCTCCTTAAATCACCAGTTTGAATGCCTGATCTCTTTCCATTGGAAAGGAAAAAAAATGTAGGATATTTCAGATCAACAGCTGGGCTACTTTTTCATTTTAACATTTTAAGCATTGTTAAATTAAATGATGATTACTTGTTGTAAGTTATGCCCAGATCAGGAGCCGGGCCCTAATCAACTGTGGGCCACTGTATTAGAACCTGGCTAGGAACAAGTTTTGTTATCTGAATGTTCTGCATCTAAATCAGTAGTCACTTGTTCAGTTCTTTCTTCCCTATTTCTGGTCAGGTTGCCACCCTAAAGAGAGGTAAATTTCTTTAGAGCCTAGTCACAGACAGACTTCAGGATTTCTACAGAAGGAGATTGCCTTTATTCTTATGCAAAGAAATAACTTAAGCCCCAGCAGCCTATCCGTATTTCTAAGTCCAAATTGTGCAAAGGAGATGAGATCTATTAGGATTTTGGCAATAAAGGAGGATATTCTTCTCCTCTGCTATGAAAATTTGAGCTTTAAATATCATTAATGGGACTGAGTATGGAAGAAAATATACTTGGATAGACTTTATTTTCCAAACAAGGATTCTACAAAACATTCTGTGACAAAGTCTTAGGAAACGTTGCTTTTGGATTTTCCGAAACAGGATGTTCTAAAACAGCCTTAAGGAATAAAGACAACTGAATTTACATAATAACTCACATCTCTCTTGAGACTTTTGCCATCAAATAATCCCCAGATAATATAAGAGATCCATTTCCAGAGTTGTCCATTTGACTTTTGTTAAGAAGGTTGCTTTGCCTACCAATGAGGAAACATCTTTGGAAGCAACCACCAGCTAGTGATACAGTTGAAATGAGGAAAACTAGATGCCTGGAAGGGAAAACACCCAATCCTAAATCATATGCTTATTCTAAATGGAATATTAAATTAAATTCTTCACAATGAAGGTATTCCTGACAGAGCGGCTGTCAGTCACCCCCTGTTCAGACACCACATTGTGGGAACCTCATCGCTACCACATTGCAGAAGGCTGGTATCCCTGGTAAAGATGATGTATGTCATGTAAACCCCATCACCCAGATCAAAGTCTGCTTTTTTCATGGAAGCCAATACATGTCAAACCTCATTCCAATCAAATCATCTGGAAATGAATTCAAGATGAATATGTCATAGAATAATGTGACAGTGGAATTGCAGAAGGTCAGGGGTGGTTGTTTCAATGAGAGAGTCGTCAAATATTAATTCTGGAACGTCCAGATGAGTAGGCATTGAGGGGGATTAGCCGGCTGCTGGTGGGATGTCGTGTCATTGATTTGTGTGCAAATGTATTGAACACCAAGGTGTTCTAAGTTTCATTTGAACTCAAGAAACTCCCTCCAAACTCTCAACCCAACGTAAACAAAAGACAAAACAAAACTTCCTACTTAAAAATAAGAAAAGAAACCAGCAAACCAATATTCAAAAGAGGATTTTAACTTACTTGACTCTTTCAGAGTGTTTCGGTAAAGCCGTAATCGTTTCCTCATCACCAAGGATGTCTTGTATCTCATTTTCTGAGTTTGAGCCTGTTTGGGAAGAAAAGGGTGACAGTCACTAGTTAAACAATTTTATACACCTGTGTGGCAAAATTCTGTGGTTTGAATGTATGAATGAAAGAAGGTATTGGTCTGAAGAAAGGCTTTTGGTCTTCGACCATTTTCAAATTTGGAAGCTGAAGAAAAGGCTACTGCCAAGAACAGCCCATATTGCGAAATGATATATCTTTGGTGATAAAAATATGGAAAAATTGTAATTTTCCAGCAAGGCTTTTATTTGAAACTCCTTTGTTGTTTTACCTTGCAAATAGAAGTAAGCTCTCTTTTAGTCAGTGCTCAAAAATCTGTAGCTTCTCGAATTTAAATTAATTGTATAAGAAACCCCATTATTTTTATGAAGTTTATGAACTGAAATTTAGTGAGGTGTGGCGGGGAAAGCCTACTGAACCCTGAGAGGTTAGTAGTTCAAATTTGAGTTACAACTGTTGGAACTGAGAGGACAGGAATTTCTTTGCAGGTTTTCAAATCCTGTTCTGCCTGTGATGCTGCAGAATTCCTTAGCCTCACATTTCCCACACCCCAGGCCCATTTGGGATCCATCACCAGTTGATTTTTTAAAGCTAATGTAAAATTTGTCAGATTAAAAAGGTATAATTTTAATCATTTGATTCGAATCATTCACATTTCATAGTCCAGAAGGGTAGAAATAATACCGCCCCCCCCCCCCAAGATATACACATTACTTATCAGATTCACTTTGTGGCTAAAGCTACCAAACCATTGGCCATCTTAAATACTTAAAGCCATCCTGAGGACCTCTGCGTCTGTCAGGCAAGGCTGAAGGCAGTTAAGCAGCCAAACAGAAGCATCTACCCGCCCCGACCCTCAATTTGGCCTAGAAAGAAAAACAGTCATTGAAAAGGTCTCAGGCTGGACAAACACAGCAAGTCCTCTGTCAATGGGGATGTCTGCCCACAGAACAAGCAGTTGTTTAACTTGTTGAACCACAGGCCAAATCCAAGTGGGGCTCTGTTATCTTAAAGGGTATCCAGTTCTCTGTGCACAAAAATCTCTCTCTCTCTCTCCACCTCAACCTCCATCAAGAATTCCAACTAGCCTGGCGGCTTTTACTCTTCCATCTTCCCTCCTTTCTAGGTCCAGGCCTGGGAGGCAGGGGGTAAACTCACCTTTTCCCAGAGGGTATTATTATTTTCAATTCTTTCTAACCAAAAGGCATTCTTCCCCAAAGGTAATAAGCTCCTTCCAGCACGAATCAGGAAAGAAAGGAGGCCTAACTTTGCATTCCTACAGAAGGGCAGCATGCTGGGCGTCCTCGCTCTGAAATTTCCTCATGGCAGGATGTCTGGCATGGAGAAGTCCTGGTTGGTTGGCAATAATAGAATTAACTTTTTTTGCTTCTGGGGGAAATGGGTGTAATATTCCCTAGAGATTTCTATCCACCGGCAAGGCTACCTCAACCCAATTTCTAAGAGGACTGGATCACTTTTGCCCCAGGCCGCATCAGCCTTTTGTGCACTACAGACCCACAGACATGCAAACAAATGTTGCAGAGGTCGAACTAGAACAGGCAACAGGGACTTTAGGAGACTCTCTGTAGCATTTCCATTACCCAGCCTATACAGGGAACCAGGGTAAAACATCTCCTTTGGTTCAAACTCTGACACCATTTAGCAAACAAGCCAGTCATCTTGCTGAAGGGTAGGTGAGAGGATTTGGGAGGAATCCCTGGGCCCAGGGACCTGAGGACTCAAACAACCCCGGAATATAGGAACTCAGTTTCGTTTTTCCCCAAATGCTTGCTCCCCACGTCAGCCGCAGCCTCCGAATTTCCAGGCCATAGCACATCCTGGAGACTTTTTGGAGTCTTCCTTTCTGCTCCCACCTTGAGAAGAGGAAAGGGTGCTAGGGAGCCCCAGAGATTGATAGCGCCGGAGGCGAGCCAAGAAGGTGGGGCGGTGGGTAGGTGCAAAAAGCACCATTTTTATTTGGAGGAATCTCGGAAGCCGCAAGTAGTGGGATCGACCTAGCCAGCGCAAAACTACCCAAGGTCAGAGGTCAGCTGCAACCAGAGACTTCATTCAGTTCCGGAGCTGCTTCTTACTGATTCGCCGGCAGGCTCGGGAAAGGCTTGGCCACCTCTCCGCTGCAACTTGTCCCTGGCGGGCGCAGAGCAAAAACCCTGAAAGCTGGCTGGCTTAGAGCTCCAAGCCAGAGCGGCTGCCTGATTTCACCATCTGCACCCCGGACTTTTTTGGCTCCCCTCCATCCGACCCTCAAGTGCCAGGAGGTTGAGCTGCTGAGACTGGGTTAGGCAGGGGCCTTTACTTATTCTCCTATTCTCTAGAGGGAGAAGCTCGGGTTTCCCAGCTCGGCGCTGAAGTGTGGGCAGCCTCCGGGTTCCCAGAATAGTTTCTATCAGTAGATCACCTGCAGGATCATCTTGGGCATTTAACCCTCCCTTTGAGTCACCCCTCCCTCAACCTTCAGGCGGCTGAGATAGGAGAAAAATCAGCGGAGTGCGGTGGTATGGGTCGCTGCGAGGCCAATACTGTCGGAAAGCGGGGAAAACATGACCTTGGAATCCAAAGACTTTCCTGAAGACGGTGACTGCCGAAGTACAACCCTCCAAAACCCTTTCCGCTTTCCTAGGACTTTTCCATGGGCCATTCATTAACCCCAACTTTCAGGTCCAACCTCTGAGCCAGTCCTAGCTTTCGTTCACAGCTCAACTCCGTTCCCTCACTTGCCCCTAATTTCCAATGCCCCTGGGTCTATGCTAGGGGCCAGAATCCTAGGGGCTGCGGCCTGCTCCCCAGAGAACTAGTTGCTGCTCTTGTTCACATTGGAGAGAAAGAAAGCCAAGTCTCGAACCCACTGCTGGCCAAACGCAGAGAGCAGATCCCAGCAGTCAGCTTCCTGAGGCAGGACCAAGATGAGGGAGGACAAGGAGCCGGCCCAAGGTGGACTCAGGCGGCATCTGCCCTCAGGTTGGGGCGGAGAAGTTCCATCGTCTTGCTGCCAGCTGGGCTAACTTGGCTCTTTGACCCTGGAGAGGGGAAGCGGAGACCCTCCTCACCATTCCCTTGGGGGCAGAGCAAAGAGACCGCCTGTAAAGGGGGCATCTGCCTTGCTCATTTATCGCGAGGGAAGCTAGGGGCCACGATTCCCCTTCTTGTGCCCAAGGTGGGGCACCCAGACAATTTACAAGGAGAGAAGGAAAGGCAGGCAGGCAACAAGCTGCTCCTGGTTCCTGTGCCAGTGGGAGCCCCATTTGTCCCCCTTTTCCCTCCTCCTGGGAGGAAGGGATGGACTCATCCTCAGCGCTGCCTCTCTGCGGAAGACCCCCCCTCCTTTCCCTTAGTGTCAGTGGGGTGGGGCCTGTATCCACGGTTGGGGTGGGGGAAGGAAGGAGGAAATGGGGCAGAAATACTGGCTGGGCCTCTTTCCCCACTGGGGTTTGGGTGCCAGTGGCCCCCTTGAGAGCACTTGCTACCCGCTCGCTAGAGGTACTGGTCTCATCTGTCTGCCCCCTGGACTGGTGCACTTACCCCACTCCACCTGTTGCCAGGATCGCCTCATTTCTGCACATCATTTCGGGGTGGCTGAGAGGGGACCACAAACCCCTCCAAGCCTCTCTTTTGTGGTTCCAGCGAGGCGGTCATCCTTCATTTCTCCTTTTCCAGCTTTCGGGAAGCAGTTAGGGAATGTATGATGAAGCAGAAATGAGCCGTCAGGATGATATTTTAATGGCTTATATGTCACGTTGGTGCATGTGGCTTTGAACTGGAGCCGCTCGCGTTTCCTGCAGAGAGCGCCGCAAATCCCACTTGATAACTTCTACAACCCACAACTTTTTTTTTTTTTCTCACATTCACTCTTACCCTGTATATTTGGATGTGTTTCCTAAAAATACCCTCTTGTCAACGTCCCCGTTGGATTTTCCACAGACTGGAGAGGAGAAGACTGACTTTTCTTTTTTGAAGAATTATTTTCCCTCTCCCCCTCCCAACAGCTACCCTTCCCCCTTCGATCCCCTCCCTTGTAGGATTTTTTTTTTTTTTTTTTCCTGAAAGGCGGGTGAGGTGGGTTCAATATCTGTTCTCCCTAGTGAGAGGAATACAGCCTCTAGAGAAAACTTCTCCTTGCAGACGAGGTTTGCTCAGCTCCAGGGGAAGTAGCATCCCTGTAGGTAAAAAAGACTTAGTGACTCTGATACAGCTTTTTTGTCTAAGAAAAAAAGTGTATAATAATTTTTAAAAATGCCTCAGCGCTTTCTTTCCCTCCACTCCTCACTCCATTCCATTCCATTCAAAGTTGGTGGGAAATGCTGGGCTGCTAGACTCAGACTTGTTGATGGGAATAGAGCAATTGATTTTTTTTTTTTTTTCTTCTCTAATTTCTATTTCCCAGCACAAGCACAAATGCTCAGCCAGGTCCCTTCAGGCACCGAGAAATTATCCGGGATACCCAAGCCGACTTTTGAGCAAGCAGATCCCATGAAAAGTGCAGTCCCTCTGGCCAGCCCCAAGCGAAAATCTCGCCGGCGAGAAGACCAGAAAACCAGAAAGGCGAGGAGCGGCAGACGCTGACCCTGCCTTCCTCCAGCCCGTGCAGTCAGCGCCGGCGTCAGGGCAAAAAAATATATTCATGTTCATTTTCCTCTCTCTGGGGCACTGGTGAGTTTCCTAACAGGGCCGCCTGTGAAAGGATGAGTTGAGGTTTCTTTGTCTGGAAAAGAGTTTAGGGCTTTGATTCAGCTGCAAAGAAGCCAAATGAAGTTAGAAACAAAGGGTAAATTGAAGGATTCCGACTCTTGGCTTTTTGTGTTTTCCTTACTAGAAAATAATTAGACCTAATGAATATGCAGACGCTTCAGCTAAGCCCTCGGCCAGGGCTGCTGAGTTTTAAACAGAGCTGCGGAGAAATGCAACCTTCAGCCCCACAACCCCCCGCATCCGCGAGCATTTTTTTGAAATGCATAAATGTTGCTTGGCTTAATTGATTGAGTCACAGGGATTTTTTTTTTTTCCTGCTTTTAAGTACCATACTCCCCTACCTTTCAACAATCATTTTAATATATAGTCAATGGCTCTTTGTGGACGGGACAAAAAGAAAGTACGCGCAGTTGTTGAATAGACTTTGCGCTAGGCAAAGACAGGTTAATCGAGGGCCGCATCGCGAAAACAAGCGAGTGTTGTATGTTTGCACTGAATCCAAATGTCTGCATTTTCCTAACTAAATCAAAGGGAGTGTTATTTCTTTTTCTGTTCACTCATCTGAAGGTAAGTAAATTTTCTCTGGCGATCAAAAGCCTGGTCGGCAACAAAGACCGCGCCCGCTTTTTCCACCGTCCTGGTGTGGCGAGTTGCGGAATTTCAATAACTGTGACAAGGGTGACTGATTTGTGAACTAGAAAAGGTTTGAATGTCACAAAATTTACATTGGTCCTATCTATTGGGGATTTAAATACCAAAAAAGTATTCGGGGATCTCTAGGGAGCTTTGGGCAGCCCAAGGGAACAATGGCGCATTGGGAAATTTACAGTTTTACCTGAATGAAAGGGGCCCAAGTAGGGAACAGGAGACCAGAGAGAAAGAGTTAGCGGGGGCAGTCGAGGGAGACAAGGGAAAGAGAGAAAAGAGAAAAATAAGGCAAGAGAGGGAAAAAGAAAAGGAAATTGTCAACAACGTTTCAAATTTGCCATTAAAAAATTCCAACCTCAATAACCTGGGAACTTAAGCGCTTTCATCCACGTGTGTGTGTGTGTGTGTGTGTGTGTGTGTGTGTGTGTGTGTTTGGGGGTGCGGTGGTGCAGGAAGTCTGATTAGATAAAAGCGAGAATACAGAGGCTACCGGTTACACTGAGAAATTGCATTTCTTGTAAAGAGAGCATAGTGCCCGTGTGCTCCCAAGATCTTAAATTATAAACAGGAGGGGGACTAAGCAAGAGGGAAACAAACTTCAAAAGGAGCAAATAACAAAAGCCTTTTTTGCTGCCCTTGAATGGGGGGAAAGGGGGAAGAAAGAAAAGAAAGTTGCTGAATCGGGACATTCTGGAAGTGCCTTTGCTGTGTTTACCAGCCCCATCCCCGCCTCCTGCACAAGGATACGCCCGAAGTCTCTAAACGCTCAGCGAAGAGTAGGTTTAGGGAAGAACCGCGCGGGGGTGGGGGTGGGGGCATGGGAGGAGGAGGAGGAATGCAAACAACTGTGAGAAGGAAAGGAATCGTGGCAAAAAAAAAAAAAAAAAATTCCGTGAGAAGAGGGAAAAAATTTGGCTAAAAAGAAAGTTGCTTCTCCTGGCAGTCCTGGTTTGTCAAAAGGGGATGTCAAGCGCTTTACAATACCTGGGATTGATGAGGCGGGCGGGCCAATGAGCTGCGCTCGGCGCCTCGGCGCGCCCTCCGTTGGCGCGGCGGCTGCAGGCGGGGGGAGTGCAGGCGCACCAATGGGCGCCAGCATCCGCAGCACGTGACACCTCCCCCTGCTCCCATTCATCAAGGGGGGGACGGTGTCGTCCTTTCAATTCATTTATCTGCAGGAATGATTGCTGCTATCAGTCTCGCGCTCACCGCCCGGCTGAGGAGGTGAAAGTTTCTCCCCAGGAAGATAAACCGCAAAAGACAATATTGTGCATGATTTGCGCCTTTTCTTTGGCTTTTTCTTTCTTTCTTCTCCCCCCCACCCACTTTTTTTTTTTTTTTTTTTTTTTTTTTTTTTTTTTTTTTTTTTTTTTTTTTTTTTTTTTTTTTTTTTTTTTTTTTTTTTTTTTGCAAAAAGCAGAGAGGGAAAAAAGGAGAGTGAAGGAGCAAGGAGGTTTTTTTTTTTTTTTTTTGCAAAAAGCAGAGAGGGAAAAAAGGAGAGTGAAGGAGCAAGGAGGCGAGCCTGAGAGAAAGGAGACAGAAAAGAAAGGGCGAGGGGCTAGTGGAGAATTGAGGAGGGGCACGCGGCGAGAGGCGGAGAGGGGGAAGCAACCGCGGCTCTGGCGCTCACATTCCTCTATGCTACAAATCCGGGAGGAAGTTTTTTTGGGGGGCTGAGATGCTCCATGCCTTTCCCCGGGCAGCCTTGACACGCGGCCCTCTCGGCAGAGACTGAACGGCGAGAAAGTGCGAGCCGGGCCGGCTGGGTGTGCGTGGCGGGCACTGGAGCCTGCCTTACTAGCGGCCCGCAGCCGTCCGGCTACTTTGCGTTTGGCCGGGCCGGCGCCCCGGCGCGCCGCGCCGTTGCCTGCAGGCTAGGACTTCGAGAGGTGGGTCGACTCCCCCTCCCTCCTCCTCTTCTTCCTCCTCTTCCTCCTCCTGTCGGTCCTCCTCCTCCTCCTTCCGATTTTCCCTCTTTGGCTGGCGAGGGTGGGGGGGGCGGGGGAGGCCGGGGCTCGCCCCGAGCAGCCACGATGCTCCTGGACGCCGGCCCCCAGTACCCAGCGATCGGCGTGACCACCTTTGGCGCGTCCCGCCACCACTCTGCGGGCGACGTGGCCGAGCGAGACGTGGGCCTGGGCATCAACCCGTTCGCCGACGGCATGGGCGCCTTCAAGCTCAACCCCAGTTCTCATGAACTGGCTTCGGCCGGCCAGACGGCCTTCACGTCGCAGGCACCGGGCTACGCGGCAGCTGCGGCCCTGGGCCATCACCATCACCCCGGCCACGTCGGCTCCTATTCCAGCGCAGCCTTCAACTCCACGCGGGACTTTCTGTTCCGCAACCGGGGTTTTGGCGACGCGGCGGCGGCAGCCAGCGCACAGCACAGCCTCTTCGCTGCTTCGGCTGGGGGCTTCGGGGGCCCACACGGCCACACGGACGCCGCGGGCCACCTCCTCTTCCCTGGGCTTCACGAGCAGGCTGCCGGCCACGCGTCGCCTAACGTGGTCAACGGGCAGATGAGGCTCGGCTTCTCGGGGGACATGTACCCACGACCCGAGCAGTACGGCCAGGTGACCAGCCCGCGTTCCGAGCACTATGCTGCGCCGCAGCTGCACGGCTACGGGCCCATGAACGTGAACATGGCCGCGCATCACGGCGCCGGCGCCTTCTTCCGCTATATGCGTCAACCCATCAAGCAAGAGCTCATCTGCAAGTGGATCGAGCCCGAGCAACTGGCCAACCCCAAAAAGTCGTGCAACAAAACTTTCAGCACCATGCACGAGCTAGTCACGCACGTCACCGTGGAGCACGTAGGTGGCCCGGAGCAGAGTAACCACATCTGCTTTTGGGAGGAGTGTCCTCGCGAGGGCAAGCCCTTCAAAGCTAAATACAAACTGGTTAACCACATCCGCGTGCACACGGGCGAGAAGCCCTTCCCCTGCCCCTTCCCTGGCTGTGGCAAGGTCTTCGCACGCTCCGAGAACTTAAAGATCCACAAAAGGACGCACACAGGTACGGAAACCGCTCTAGGACCCCTACCCATCCCACTTGGGCCTGGGACCCAAAATCCGAAAGTCAGTGGCCAGGTCGTACAGATGAGCCTCGGTGGGATCCGGGTGTCAGGTTCTGGCAGGCAGGCAGGGAAAGTGTGCGCTGATTTTTAGTTTGGGGATTGAAATTATGAAAAAACAAAATAAAACAGAGGGCAGACAAGAAGGATCTGGAGTTAGAGATTTTTAAAATGAGGAACAAAAAAGTTCCGGAGAACAGGAAGCCAAACCTGGTTTGGCGGAGACTTGGTGCTTTCGAAGCCGGGGAAAGTGTCTGGCTCCGGGCAGCCGCGGAGGCGCCAGCTGCTCAGGCTGCAGACAAATCTAAACGCTTGCTTGCTGCCAACATCTCTCTCCAGGTACTTCATTGAGGACTTTGCCAAAGGAAAGAGCTGAGGAAATTGAGGCGAGCGGGTTAGGGGTGTAGAAAAAAACAAAATAGAGACAGAAATAGTTGAGACAGGAGGGGGAAAGGAAATAATTTGGGATTAAGAAGGCTTTTGAAGCTTTATGCACATTTGAAGAGCTCAATTTTAGTAGTGACTGGTTTTAAGCGTGGGCTTGAGGGATGGAGAAAGTCCAAGCAAAGCGAGGAAGACCTTTTTGTCTATTAGACTCCAAGAGGGTGGTTTTCAAAACACCGGATCACCAGCTTTGGCCTTTAAAAATAATCAAGACACAGGTCTGGAATAGTTTTAAAAAAAAAAAAAAGTTCCCGTGGGCTCAGTGTTGTAGTCTGACATCGGGCAAGACATTCTGGGCCCCTTGGGCCCACGAAGCCGGGAATTGGGTTTCCTTTCCTATCCTGATTTATCCGGATGAGGTCTGAGGACCATGCTTGGGACTTTGGGTTTAACGCGGAGTCAGGGAAGAATTGGCAGCGTTGAGTTCTCTCCCCCACAGACTCTGCCATAAAATGTGAGTGTCTGTAGGGAGTGGGGTGGGTTGGAGGAGGCAATGAGGGGTTGTGGAGCGTCGGGGAGGGGGCAGGAGGAGGAGAGAAAAGCAATAGGGCAGGAGAATAAGCCTCAAACGTGAAAACTAGAAACCGGGAGCCAGGTAGAAGTAATCTGAAATCGTGTATATAGCTCTGGTTAACACGACTTTCCAGACCCTGATGCTAAAAACCGACTCCTCCTCCTACTATTTTTTTAAACCTAAAAATAAAATGTAGATCTAATTGTATTAGAGGTTAAAATAGAGTTAAGATATTTATAATTCAGCTGCGGATATATGAATTTATTGACGTTCCGGGTTTTTAAGCTTGCAAAGTGCTAATCCTGGGCTGCTGGCTTTTTGTTTTGTTTTATTTTTCCATTTGTTTAGTTTTTGAAAAACTGCCGCGGAATTTTTTCTAATTAGACCCCTCTCATTCTCTTTTCGCACCAGGGGAGAAGCCCTTCAAGTGCGAGTTTGAGGGCTGTGACCGGCGCTTCGCTAACAGCAGCGACCGCAAGAAGCATATGCACGTGCACACGAGCGACAAGCCCTATCTTTGCAAGATGTGCGACAAGTCCTACACGCACCCCAGTTCGCTGCGCAAACACATGAAGGTAATCGCCTCTCTCTCGCTGCCCCCTTTGAGGCAGGAGCTGACTCGGCTCTCGGCCGGGGGTCGGGCGGCGAGTGGCAGCCAGGCGGTGGCGGGAGCCCGAGGAAACGGGAAGGCAAAGGCTCCACTCAGTCGACCTGGGCCTAGAGGGAAGGGCGGGACCTGGAAAAGGGGGTGGGAATGCCCAAGGCTGTTTTAAATTAATGGTTTCATAATAAAAGTTAAAAGAGGCGAGTACGAGCAAAGGCCGCCACTGAATTTGGCCCAGAGCTAGGCTTTTGCAAGGGGTTGAAGCTGCCGAAACTGAGGGCCTTGCTCCTGGCCCCGTGGGACTGTAGAGTTGGACTCCTGCACCCAGGCCTGAGCTCTGGCTCACCTAAATGTGGGCGAACAAAATTCGGGGAAGGAAAGTTCAGTCTCTGGCCTCAAATCCAGCCACCCTCTTCCCAGACCTATTTTTCTTTTGTGAGTCCTGCGACGCTGACTTTCCCAGGAGCACGGCGTCTGCAGGCCGATGCAGGGGAACCAAGCCCCAAGTTCCACTGATCTGGCCTCGACTGCATTTGGCGTCGGGCTCCAAGGGGTCTAGGAGGACGGGCACTTGCGGCCTTGGCCCCTCTAGGCTGCCGCCGCACTGGCTCTTTATGTCCATAAAAACGCGACTTTATTCCTGCAGGTCCACGAATCCTCCTCGCAGGGCTCGCAGCCTTCGCCGGCCGCCAGCTCAGGCTATGAGTCCTCCACGCCTCCCACCATCGTGTCTCCCTCCACAGACAACCCGACCACCAGCTCCTTATCGCCCTCCTCCTCTGCAGTCCACCACACAGCTGGCCACAGCGCACTCTCTTCCAATTTTAACGAATGGTACGTTTAAAATCAGAAACAAAACACCGAACAAAACCCTATTTAAGAGACTGATCACACACGTATATACAACATTACTGAAAGAACCCTGCGAATCGAAACAGCCCCACAGACCCCGCAATCCTTTTTTAAAAATCTGCCAATAGACCCAGGACGAGTAAGAGAGGAAGCATCAATCTTTTAAAAATTTCCTTTCGCTTTCAGAATTTTTCTTTTTTTGGCAAAGGCTTGGTACCCAAGGTGCGGTAGGGGGTCGAGGGGAAGGAGGCCGCCTGACCAAATGCCGCCAACCCCGAGGGCCAGTTTCTTGTCGGATCGGAACGGGCTCTCTGGGGCTTCGGCTTTTTTTTTTCTTTGTGCTCTTGTAAATACAGAATTATTAGCTTAAAACTGTACTGTTGAATTCTGTAAATAGTTATATCTCGGTTGGAGAGGGTGGGTGGGATTGTGGCGTTGTGGTCTTTGCATTGGGGGAGGGGGGAGGGGCAGGGTGGGTGGGGGGAGGGGGAGGGGTGGGCGGCCGAAAGCCAACTGTTTGTACTGAATGGCAAGAATGTTCTAGTAAATGTGTACCAAAATGTGAATTACTTTGTACGATTACAGTCTTCACGTCGACCTAACCGAATATTATTGGTATTAATGTGCTTTTTTTGTATGAAGTGCAAACATTTCGTCCCAAAGTCTGAGTACTTTAGTGCAGTAAAATGTTGTTTCACGTCCTGTCAAGAATTCGTATAGTACGAGCCTGGATCTGCGTGTCAAACTGTTTCATTCGTTTATGTAAAGTGATATTAAAAAAAGATATAAACTATAACTGTCCGTCGCTTTTGGCAAAAGATACAACCACATAATGTATATAATTCCTAGTTTCCATATTTATCCGCATGTTAAGGGCCAGTTTATCCATGTTACAGCTCTTCAATATTTATGGCTAGAAGAACTCGTATGTACACTTTAGTTTCCAGAACTGTTTGGTAACCTTTCGTACCTTATTAAAGATTCTTAAATCTCAGTGATTGTGGTAGGAATTTCTTCTTCACCAACCAGCAACCTGCTGCCTCTTCTGCCAGTCTTAAAGGGTCTCCAGAAAAGCTCTCCAGTCTCTCTTGCCTTCCCTTTCTGTCATTGCAGGTCGTATAAACGTGATAAATGAATGCTACCCTGCTGGCTCTCCGAGAGAGTGTAATTAGTATTTATATCAAAATTTATGAAACAAATTTTCGGCCGCAGTATAATTTAAATGACCTTTGCAGATGTAGAATAACAACCATAAAAATAACAGAAATAGATTGCACAGGCGATATCAATATTAATGTAGTCGAATTGTCAGAAGCTCAGGGGCTCGCTCTGCAACGTTGCAAATGAACTTGCAGTGGAGGGTTCCGCTGCCCCCTAGATTAAATTCCCGGGGCTGAAACCAAGTTGCAGATTTACAATATCATATTTTAAATTGCTGTCTTCAATTAAACCATTTATGACCATAACTAATTTTCAGAATGTCGATGCATGGTTTTCCAGGCCTTCCTTCTTTGTACAAAAGTAAATGTCCATAAAGCGTTTCAATTCTTCAAACATGATGCTAATTTAAATTAATTACTTCCTATCATATGTTATTATTCCTATGATTTTGCCACTGTTATTAGTTCTCTCAAAAATACATCTAGGGAAGAGGATTATTTTAAGTAATTTGATTATCTTTCTATCTCTTTTATTTATTTCTCATTTACTTAAGAAATTCGTTCCATTGGTTGGCGTTGATACAGTAAATTTGTAAATGAGCAGACAATATAAAAAATCTAAATTACTTGTGCTTAATGACTGTGGCAGACGCCTTTTCTCTAAATCAGATTGTCTTTCTTGCAGTTTAGTTTGATAGATTTGCAAGCTATGCTGCTTCCATGAAGTTAGCTGGGCTGGTAGGAACGCAGGCTTCTTTGTCTCTGGTTGTAGCTTGCTTGATCGCCCCATTAGGCAGACTACATAGCCGAAGACCACAAATCAGGCCCTTGGCTGTAGCTGCTAGGGTGTAGAGGTACAGAGCAGACAGCAGAAGCTGACCTCACTGGGGAAGGAGGACCGTGGACCTGATTCTTTATTATACTATATGTGTTCAGGAAGCCACAGGCCATAGTCGACTCTGAGAAAGAAAACAAGAGGAAAAACCCCACAAAGTATGATAACCCCTTAAGATACGTTTATTTTAAAGTGAAATTAATGTTTCAGATTATACCATTGGCCAATTACAAGACAAAAATGTTCACTTATCTTTAAGAATCCTTTGTTGACTTGTCTTTTCATCTCTTGCTATTTACATTTGTCACTGTTAGTCAACAGTCTTATTTGCTGAGGAAGGAATTTGCTGCACTTACTATAGCACATCACACACTGGGGAGGGTGGTGTTTAACTTTTTTAAAAATGCTATTCTGATTATAACAATAATATTGGCTTTTCATGAAAAGAGCGCCACCTTGCAAGGTTTAGTGAGATTTATGAAAGTTGAATACCTAAGCAGGAATTGTTGCTTCCTCCAAAAATTTGCAAACCAAAAGCTAGCCACCATTGGTTTGGAAGTTTGAAATTGATTAACAGTGTTGCATTTGAAGTGACTCCAGACATTAGGTTCAATAGTTAGAAAGAGGAATATAGATGCCTCCTCTCTCAAGAAAAGATAACACCAAAATTAATAATCTTTCCCACTTTTATTGAGATCAGGTTGTCTGATAAGCTGTTATGATTGTGATAATGATAAACGTGATAATAGTGGTACGTTTGTAAATTTGCTGGTGCATTTAAGACAATAGTAAATGATGAGTTCATCTTTTCTTTAAATATTTCTATTCCTGAATATAGTTTTACTTGAAATTTGGAATTATATGTTTAATTTTTGTTGTGAACCTGATAGTTAAATATTACACTATGACATATGATTTAAGTAGGATATTTTAAAGACAAATTTTAGGTGTAAATGTTTACTTCAAAATGACTTCATATTTCAAATATCTATTTAGACTTTGAAGGACAAATAATTTTTAAAAGAACATTTAAAGAGTAGTGTGTTTGCATTTGTGAATAATCTCACGCACAGCAAAGAAACATAATAGAACCCAACATTTAAGCCAACCCTTCTGTGCATTCTCTTTTCCAACACCTATAACAAAGAAAAAGTCATTAATGATGTAAGTGGTTTAAAATAATGCTTCAAACTTAAATGTAGTCTATTATTTTGCTGGTACCTTTAATGTCTACTTCTTGAGATGTATTCTTCATACTTTTCTTCATGGGTTATTAGGTTTTGAAATACATGAATGTGAACAGCGAAATATGTTGTTAGACTCTCTTTAGCAGGAGCTGAAGATGCTGCAAATGGCTGTTTCCTGTGTGTAGCTGTAGATTTTGACTTAGGCAGAATGCTGTCCTGGTTCATATTGCAACTGCATTGTATTCTGAATACTACCAAATGATTAGAACAGCTAACAAGTTATTAAAAAGTTATGTTGTGTCAACAGAAAATGCCTGAGTATAAGCAACCATATTTGAGAAATGAAGAGAAATGAGTTGTGGTATGTGTGTGTGTTCATTTATAGACCAAGCATATAAATATACAAACACCATTTATATGGGGGCTAATTTTCAAACATTTCAGATCCTTTGTTTTCTTCTTCAAAAGCTACCCCCAACTGCTTTAAGCGTTTGCAGCTGATGATTTTGATTTTTTTAAAGTCAAGCATTCAAGTTAACCTTTAAAAAGCAAACCACCTCCAAAAGAAAGATGTAACCTTTCAATTGCCCCATCTGCTTATCTTTTCCTTTTTTCTTTTTTAGCTGACAATGAAAATAGCACTAACCTTCTTTGCTGATGGGCCTGGCATTTAGATGTTTTTATTTGTTGATTGTGAAGTTTTCTCAGAACTTTTAAAGGGCTGGCCACAGAATTACACCCCCAAGTACCTCAACCAGCCCAAAAACCTTCTGGAAGTTTTCTTTTTGAGGCCAACATTTAATCAGTATCTAGGACCCCTTGTGAGTCAGTGCTGTTAGGGTTGTTACCTGAACATACTGCTTTTCAGGAAGTGACTTGGAGAAGGCCCTTAAAGAGAGGATTTAGTTTATGATGTTATGAGGAGTTACTGTATGTGGTCTGGCACACTCAAAGGCACTTGTACCCTTCACTGTGAACTAGATATAAAGACATCAGCTCTTACACATTCCCAACTTATGTTTCTCTCGTTTTTCCAACTTAAAATACTAATTACAAATTTATCTCCTCCTCTCTAGTTACAGTATCAAGTACAGTTCTTAGAATTATGTGTTATATTTGGGGGAGAAATGTGTTCATAAAGATAGTCACAGTTGATATCAACTGTTTTAGAATTCTTAAAAATAGTGTGGCAATGGAAATAATGATCCTATCTGTGCCATCAAGCCGCTAAAGGTACAAGTTACCTATGGTAGTCTCTCTTTCAGCTTTTTAACCACCCTGTCCATCCTTTGTAATATGTACAATTCAAACTAGTTAGATATAGAAAGTAAGATTATTATGGGTATGCATACAGCAATTTAAAAAAATAACTGCTAGTTTGGGGCAAACTAGTGGTCATCTAGTGGTTAACAAAAAATGTTAACTTCTTATGTCACATTCAATCCTTTTCCTCAAAGTTTATTGCAAATATAATGATGTAATAGGTGCAAAATATGAATAATGTTCTCTTTAAATCTATGCAAGCCTGGTTTGCTACAGAGTCTTTTCCTTAGCAAGAGGAAGCACATCAGACCAAACCAGGGGCTATTTTCACTGTGGAAGCTGGGATCTGTCATCAGTTCCTAAAGTTGATACCCATTTTAAAGTGAAGAACTAAAACAGTATGAAGTTCCCAATTGATGTTAATATACTAAAGGTGAGTTTTTTAAAAATCGGGTTTAGCTATCTAGAGTGGAAATATCATTTGGCAGTGAAGATGCCACAGATTGACTGTGTCAACTGTCTGCAATACTTTGGCTGTCTCTGATGGTTGTGAGACATCTCCGTAAGCATATGCAGGGGAATCCACAGGTTGTGAAAGTTAAGCAGTGACATTGTCACCTATAGCACACACAAGAATCCACTGTTGAGCATGAGTATAAACATATTGGAATCACATCTTTAAAAACAACAATAGCAAGCAAACCCAAGTTGTCCGACCTTAGCAAACTTTAAAAAAATTGTTATTTTCCATCTTTACTTTGTGTAACAGTGTCCATTAAGTTGCAGAAAGCAGGAACGTAAACGGTGGAAGACGCTCGCATCGCGATTCCTTTTTAAAGGTTTTCCGTCCATCCGGGAAAATCCCAGCCTCTGGTTAAGAAAACGGAAAGTTGAGGAGAAAGAACGGGGTAGGACGGAGTGCGTAAAGGAAAATTTTGGCATCGGTGGATTTCTCGAAAGCATGGAAACAGTCTTCCGGGGTCGTTGTAGGGGTGCAACAGCGGGACTTCCCCACAACACTTCCACGGAAGGCTGGGTCGTCAGCGTCTGAGGGACCCTCCCGCCACCCCGCAGCCCGGCGGCGCGCTTCCCAAACCGCCGCGGCGGGCTCCGGCCGGGCCGGGAGAGCTGTGCGCATGCGCGGCCCGAGGCCCGGGGTTCCACGTGCTGATGAATATGCATGAGACTCCCCCGCCCTCGCGGGCGGCGGAGAGAACCACGCAGAGGCTCCGGCCTGTGAAAGTCGCTGGCTGGGCTCCCAAAACAGTGCGGCGGGGAAGCTGCACGTGTTTGTTTTCAAACCTCGCCGGTTTAAGTGAGTTCACAATGCCGAGCCGACAGCAGAGGCTAGAGCAACCTGGGGCTGCTGCCACTGGGACCGCGAGTTGAGCGGGCCAGTCAGGATCTCTCCTTCGCCGGGGGCCGGGGGCTGCGGGCTGCTGGAGCCCCAGCCTGCCACACCCCAGTGCACCCGGTTGTTGGGTTTCCCGCTCACCCCGGGCCCCCCAAGGAGGCCTTCTTCTCTCCCAAGCCGGAGCGGTCGTCCCGGCTGTTCTCCAATCCCTAGCCCCTCGAAGACGTCCCTTCGACTCACTTAGCCTGCCCGTAGCCAGAGCTCAGGCCCAAGGTGACCGTGGAGTGGCACGGGGGATTTTCTTAGGCCCTACACTCTTCCCTTGCCCAGATCCAAGCCTGTGTGTCGGCTTGTCTTTGTCTCTCCGCCTCTCTCTCCCACTCTTTAATCCTGGTTCCTCTTGCTCTCTGGCATTGCCTCAGCCTCCCACCTCCCCATTTGGGAGACTAGGAGCCATTTGCTTAAACAACTGTTCTAGGGTTTCCACTTGAACCTTTCCAAATAATACTAATCAGCTTGCCTGTCTTGGACTTGAGATGGTCCTGTTAAATCGAAACGGGGGGACTGGTGGGGGAACTGCCCTGGCCTCGAGACCAGAAAGCGTAGGATTTGGTGAAGGACACCTGGGTTAAGTCGCTGGATTATTGCTTTCTTCTCCTAGTGACATCCTTGGGGATCTGCATGGTATTTTGATGGCCAGTGTGCTGACATTTCCAGAGTGAGCGCATAATCTATGTGGAGTGGTCAATGCTTGTAAACAAAGGGGAGGAGCAGTAGGGAGGGTCCCTGGGTCACTCCATCCTCCGATGGACTGATATCTACAGCCTTTGGGTGTTTTAGTCAGAATCCTGGGTCCCTTAACATCCGAAGTGGTTGCTGACAGGTTCCAATCCTCTAGATTTTTACTTTCAACAGAACAGGTAGACTCACTTTTTGGAGACTACCGTTTCACTGCCTTCACTGGGAACAGGAGACGGCTCACACTCCGTCTATCCCAGGGCCAGCTCCATCTGTACCAGTTCTGCAATATGGGGACCACAGTATCATTTCACCTGACAATCACCACTCCCCAAGCCTTCAGCATTGAACTTGAGGAGGCAGAAACGGAGGCTTTGGAAATGTTCCTGCCAGGACAATGCCTTTCTTCCTACCCAAACTCGCGAGTCTCCGAGCTCAATAACGGGAGGATGGCTTAAGAGCGTTTGCTCTAGGTCTCTTTGCCGGACTTGTCGATCCTCACCCACTGCCATCGAGTGCTAGGCCCACAGAGGCCTGGCAGAAGACACTTAATCCCCACTACCCATGACTAGGAGGAAAGTGGCCGGAGCGTGAGGGTTAGAGTTCTTCCGTCTCAGAGTCCCGGAAGTCAGAGCGCCCAGCGTCTACTCTGGGACGCACAATCCCTCGTTCCACGACCCCACCCCCACCACAGGGGCCACCCCAGAAGAAATCCATTCGTAATTTGGGTCCCTTTGTGTTTGAGTATTGTGGGGAGGGGGCGATCTAGATTCTACGGACTTCAAGCTAACGATGACCTGTGTGGGCCTCACTCTGAACAGAAAACTGTAACCCAGCGTGGGTTCCCTCGTTTTCCCCAAAAGGCCAAGGCCCAAAGAACCCTTTCCATTTGGCGAGGGGCTTGAGGGAAGGGAGGGGCGAGGGCGGAAGCGGGTCAGGGTCTGCAAGCTAGCGGCCCAGCGCCGCGGACTTGTCCGGCTGCTCAGCTTGGCAGCCAGCTTCCGTGCCGGCAACGCGGCTGCCTTCTCCTGGGCTAGAGAGTGAGGACGTCCGTTCCCCGCCCCCAGGCGTCCCTAGGGTCGGCGCCAGAGCCCAGGAGCCCAGGAGGCCTTCGCTCGGGGACGGCGAGGCGGGCTCTGGGTCCTCTCCCAGCCAGGCCGAGTTTAGCATGTGGAGGTGGCGCGGGAGCGCGGGCATGGACCAAGGGAAGGGGGACCCCCAAACCGCACTGGTGCTTTCCTTTCCCTCCACTCGCTCCGTAGCCCTCCCCAAATTGCCCGTCTCCGGTAGGACTGACTCTGCCTGCCTGGCCTCTCAGCTACCAACTTTGCCCGCAATCTAGATCCCAGACCTGGTAAGTCGCGTTCCTCCCTTACCCCGCCCCGCCACCTTACTAGCGGACGCGGCCCGAGACGGAGTGCGCGCGCGTGGCCTGAGGCGCGCGCCGAGAAGTTGGATTGATTTGGAACTGCTGCGCCCATTCGGCCTCTGCCGCTGCGGTGTATACGTTTATATGCCGAACACGCCAGGATAGTCAGGGAATCGCAGGGCTCCCCAGAGAGGCGGGAGCGAAAAGAGTGCAGGCCCACTCTTCTGGATCCTCTTGGCCCTATGGACACCAAAGCCATCTTTTAAGAATAAGCTTTTTGCTGGTCTGTAAAAGGGGAAGGGGACAGCGGGGGAGGAGAATTATCCCTTTCCCTAAGCAGTTTGTAATCACTAAGGTCTCCAACAAAGTTTACTTGGCGGTTTCCATTTGAATGCTGTGAAATTGTTATTATTGCTATTTTAAGTTAAGGTTTCTAAGAGTCACAGCTTCTCAAATATACGTGCCTCTTGAGAACGCTTCAACAATTACCTTGTCCACTAACTGCACTTCCTTCCCACTGGAAAAAATAAACTTAATTTTTCAGTAGTTGCCTTAGGTCACGTCGTTTACATGTCACTAATGTGAAGAAAGAAGGGAAAAAAAGAAAAACAACCTTGGCATTTCTAGTTGGAGCTCCCTGCGCTTTATTATTGAAATTTGAAAGATGGATTTTGGGGTGGGAGGGGGAGGTAGGGCGCTGGAAAAGGGCTTTTGAACCACAGTACCCTGTTGCAAGGGGCTGACCTTTGGCTGACACAGCCATGGAGCAGGCCGTTCGTTAACGAGGATTTGATACATTAGACATTCGAGCTGGGCGTGTAAAGCTACACTCTCAATCCAGATTTCGCTCAAATTAGTGTTCGAGGAAATGATCTTTCCAAGTCCTGAGGCTTAATCAAGTGTCAGGCAGCCCGATCGCTGCCTGAAAAGGGCAGCGAAGGACACAGGGTAAAAGGCACATTCCTAGCTCCTTTAAAATAATAATAATAATGATGATGTCAACAAAGCAAAACAACAGACCAGAAACCTGCTTTGAATAATTCTTAAAATCCTTTAAGTTGTCACTTTGAGGGAATGCTTATAAATAAGGTTAATCACCTCCTTTTAATGAATTCCGTTCTGAGAAATCCTAACACCAGTCAAGGCTGTGAAGACAGTGTCACAGTTATGGCAATATTTTTTTGAGGGGTGTGTGGGTGTGTTTCTGTTTTACTCTCTAGAAATACTAGAGTGTGACAATTTATATCCACCAGACAGTGGGGCACATGGAAAGCGGATAGTCATAGTCACAGGTTTTTAAAGTCTTCGAGAAAGTAGAGGCGTCTCGATTTAATTTGGTTCGAGTTATCCCCAGACTTTGGAGTTCAGAAAAGGAAGGCAGGCTGGCCAAAGTCCCTGGCCTGACGCTGTGCGGCTGAACTTGCAGCGTTTCAGCCTCGCAGATGGGGATGGAGTTGGAGGCGTCGCTGCAGCCAGGACTGGGAGGCCACTTGCTTGGAGAGTGAGACGGCTCACGCGGTATTTATTGACTGGCTCGAGAAAGGTGTCCTTTTACTTAAGTTGTCATTAAAGCGCCAAGTTTTAAAAGCGCATCCCCAGAAAATGCTTTTATTCTCTTTCCCCCAGTAACAGAGCCCGCTAATTGCTTTCAACTGTAGAAGGAGCAACTCACTCCTGCCGGAGGTCCCAGCCACTCTCTGGTGGAAGCTGGAGGGCGAAGCGAAATTGTGTTCTGAGCCCCGCAGCCCTCCAATGGCTGACTTCCTTCAGCTGCTGTCCTGGGGAGCGGATCCCAGCGGCAGAGGCAATTTTCCGCACCTGGGTGTTGCTTTCTGCCGCCGGGCTTTGCCCGAGCCATGCAGGCGCGGTTTCTGGGCCCCGAATTTATTCCAAGAGAAAACGCACAAAAATCATTTGTGGTTTCAAATCTTTATTCAGGGAGTCTCTGCCACCACTCCCCCTCTGTTCTCTGGCTGTAGATGAAAAGATAGAAAGTTAAACGAGAAAGGCAACCACTATTATGAAAAAAAGATATTCTGAGGATTCCAGGGAAGAGAAATTACTCCCCAACAGCCTACGCTGGAGAAATCCAGAGTGGATAGGGCCCATGAGAGCTACAGGATTTTTTCCAGACGGAGTTGTGTAGACTCAGTCGCAAGCATGGGCCGGTGGCTTCCCAAACTCAGGTCCCGTGTCTCACTATTTGGGCAACTGCAGGGGATTGAAGACAGTTTTCTGGACGATAGAGGCCAAGGCTCCCACTGGAAAATCAAACCTTTCTATAATCTTGATAACTCCCCAGGGTGGGGAGGTTGTAAAATTTGGTCTAAGGTGAGAAGAATGGGGAAAGAAGGGAAAGTTGGAGGAGGGTGGGAGAGTAAGAAAAGAGGAAAGGCTGGTTATGTGCGAGGTCGAGTTCATTTTCCCTCACTGGCAGGTTCCAGCACCAGCTCACGGATGAGAAACTCTCCGGGAGCCCCAACTTCCAACTTGTGTCAAGTTGAGGTAGAAACGGTGGGTTTATTTTGTTTAAGGTCCACATTTTTGGAGTCAGTGTAAAACAGTATTACAATGTCCCATATAAGGGTTGAGGGAAGGAAGCAATCAATGTTCATAGACTTGCCCTGTTTCTCCCTGGCCTTTTTATTCTAGAACTTCCAATCCCGTTTCACCCCAGGAACCTATACTCGGGTTCGGGCCTCTAGACTTTGTCGCAGCCTGGGGCGCCTGTGAGTACCCCGGAGCCGCAAACGCTGCCATTCTAACTTTGACAGGACTTTCTGGCGGGCGCGAGGAAAGCCCCTTTCGTCTTTTCTGAGGTTTTATCCGACCCTGCCCTGGACTCCCTCCCTGCAGGCCCCCGGAGCTCCAGTCCAGGCCACCGGGGGACTGCTGGGGACCTGACGCAGGCAGCTCAGCCGCTGACGTCAGGGGCTGCCGGCGGCTGGAACCCGAGCCCAGGCCACAGGCGCCAGGCGCGGGCATCATTAATTATCAGGCACGAAATGTTGCAAAGAAAGCGCAAGCTATTCTGCTGGCAGCTGATAAATATATATTTTTTCTTTTGGGAGGAGGGAGCGGGAAAGGAAAAGGTAAAATGCAGTAAGAAACAGTTATTTGGTTTCTTAAGGCTTCTTCAGGCTTACTAACTTCTCACCCTCCTCCCTCCAGGTCTGCCCCTTGGGTCCACTCTTTTGTAGGTATGAACTCCGCACTTTCCACTTGGTTTGGGGGATTCCTAGTGAAAGTGCCAATATTTGTTCGTGTGGGAACTGCAGTGCTACAATATCCTTGTAGATTACAGCTCGAGGGGCTGTAAGCCAAGGGAGTATTTGCTTCCTAAAGCTGGATGTATCTTTTCCATATCACCCCTTCCGTTTAGTCAGATCCTTAGCCCAATATCTGATATTATTATTGTTGTTATTAAGTAAAAAGGAAACAACAAGAAACCCTCCCCACAAAGACAGGGCCAAAAGAAATGAACAGTGCAACTCGGCAGCAAGAACGAAGCCTTTCATTTGTAACAGCAAAAGCACCTTTCCTTTTTTTCTTTTGTTTTAAAAGGAATTATAATGAGTAGCTTAAAATAGAATTTTAGGCAGCAATAAAGTCTTCAGAATCACATTCGTTCTTGGTTCTAGTTCCAATGAATTTTCAAAATCCTTCTTCTGAGAATCATTGCCGAATAAATACAGGGCAGAGCAGGGTCATTGTGAAGCGAATTCTCTCTTGGGCTTTTCCTTGCAAAGGGGGAAAAATGTGTCATTCATAACGGAATTCCACAGGTGATAGTAAATCGATTTCCTGGAAAAAGAACAAAGAGAAATTAGAATTAAACTTTAAAACCCACCCAAATTTAGAAAATTTTAATATCAGTAGAAGCAATGCTCTGCAAATTCCAATGACTTTAATATTACCTAATTCGTCATAACTAATTTCGTTACAATTAACTAACTGAATTAAAAACTCCTTCCAGAAGATATACAAAAATAGAGCTCACATGTATCACTGCATATTGTCAGTAAATAACAGCTCTTGAAAATACAAGATTATCTTTATAAGTATGCATGTAAATGTATTTGTCAGTATCTACAGGGTCAGAATAAAAAGCTCTTCAGTTGTTTTATAGGAGGTAAAAAAATCAATAAACGAAATTTAAAAGGCCTTTTGGAAACTTCATATCACTGTAGATGGACTTTTATCCAGAATTATGTTGGTGATGATTTTATTCTGAAATTAGTAATTTATTTTTAACCAATAAGTACATGGTAAACACTTAACATATATATATTGATGTCTCAGAAATGTACAGTAATTATTCTATAAAATATGAGTGAAAAGGAAGTTCATTATTATAGAGTATGATATTTTTTGGTATTTACCTCTTTATGAAGGCGAATTTTAGAGAGCTATATTGGTCACACTAATACATGTATAAAATTTCTTAAACATACATCAATAAAAACATTCAGGAGTTGGTGTGTTAAGTATTAGAAAAAAAGAGATTCCTGCACACACACACAGACATACACACACACACACAAACACAAGACCAATGAAAAGAAACCTCATTTGGGGTAAATAAAAACAAGAAAAAATTCAGAGTCCAATTTTTTTCTTTAACCGTATTAACTATTTTTGTGGCTTGTAATACTTAGACTTTTATTTAAAATTTCAAACATTGTGTGTTTATGAGATTGAAAAATATTTGGAATTGAGGGCAACAGTTAATCAGCATTCAGTAACTTCAGTGCTGTGTTTCTATTTTATATACCACTTCTTTCATGTACTATAAATCTTTCTTGAGGAGTCCACTATTTTTGGTACAGCAGGCTGAAGTTTATGGGTCTCAGGTATATTCCAGACTACGTGTATAACACTTCAGCTGGGAAAAATCCCAGGAAATCCAGTAGATTTAAAATGTCAGCTAACATTATTATGCTTTTCAAATCAATAAACATTTACAGATTTACACCAATAATTAAATGGAAGTGTCAAATTTTAATGTCATTATGTGTATTTGTCTTCAAATAGGTGATTTGTACAATTTAGATAATATTCTATCAGGGTTATGTGATTTTTGGTGATGTTTCAGTTATGATTTCACTCTCTGACCTGGTAAAGTCAGTTGATATCCTTGGCTGTTAGCTTTTTCACTTGAGAACTTCAGTGCCCTGGACAAGATGCTTCCTCAAGTTTTATGCAGTTCTGAAAGGAGTGATTTGGCTTAACCTTGCTTATAGATTTTTTTTAAAAAAACGTTTAGAGTTTTAATTGTAAAAACATTTAAATCAGGATAGTCTACTTAACTGAGTTGGATAATGCAGTTAACTAACAATTCATATTGTAAAATCTTATCGTTAAGATTTCTCATTTTCTGAGAGTCTTATTTCATAAATAAGCACTCTATTAAACAAGGGATATTACAGAAAACCTACCTTTCTCTCTTAGTTTGAAAAGAAACTACTGTCCTAATATTTTGTTTATATGAGTGATAATGATATTTTTCTGAATCTGAGATAGAAGGTACCTACAAGACCGAGGCAATGTTAAATTCAGTTGTTAAAGGACTTGCAGTTGGTAGAGAACTTTAGGTTCTGGCCATATGTAAATAGATGTAGAATATGTTTGCTATATTCACTGAAGGCTATACAAATTCCACTGTGTAAAGTATTAAAAATAAGATGAAAGCATAACAACTCTTCTGCATATTCTCATTGCTAGATCATTGTGAAGGGTGAAATATATGGAGTACATTATTCAACCTATGGGTTCTGCAGCTGTGGCTTGTTACTTGCCTATCAGCTGGCTGCACCTGAATGGATTAATTGATTGATTAAATAATCAATTCAACAAATATTAAAGACAAATATGACCATTGTTATATAGGCTATGGCATTTCAAAAATAAATTCCAAATACTTTCTACACTCCAGGAATATAACAGGAGAGACATAGACAGTTAAACTATATACAAAGTAAAATATAGTATTTGCCATAAGAGAAGCACACATAAAATTAGAATTTTTAAACTTTTGGTTCCCTTTAAAAGATATTGGGTATTATGTGCTCTTTAAAATAAGAACAAAATATATCTCAAACTTCTCCTTCATCCATCCCCTGTTCTCTTTTCCTTCTTGCCTCTTCTGCCTTCTCTTCTCATCCTTGCTCTGGAACCTAAGGCAATATGAAATTTTTAAAAAGTGCTGTGAGCTTGCTGTCTGAATCCTCGCTAGGCCTCTGTCTTTTGGGGGCAGTTTTGTGCCTGCCCATCTGCAGTTGGGCTTAGGCTCTGTGAATGCTGGGCCCCGGGGCTGGTCAGAGCATTTTTCTCCCAGGAAGTCCACTTCATCATTGAAGGGGGTCAGGCCAAGCAGAGATCAAGTTCTAACAGCTCCAGAAAAAGATTTGGAAAAGGGACACTGCTTGCCCATCAGAACACTTAAAATTTGCAGAATTGTGCAGTATTCCTCCCCCTTTTATTACCTGTTAGATTTAAATACAGATTTCCTTGTCACTAACAAATAAGCCTTTTCTTACTTTTATTACCGTTCAATTGTTCGTTTTTATTCAATTTAAAGTATTTACTATAAAAGTGTTGGAATACTGACAAATTATTTTATAAATTTTCAATTTATTCTGAAATGTTAAGTCATATTTTTCCTTTCCCTGAGGCTGAGTTGTTCTCTGGCAGTATTTTTAAAGAAAATTTTATGTCCTGCTTTTAACATCTAATAACCCCCATGAAACCAAGGAATAATTTGTGTTCTTTGAATCTGGTTGCATTCAAATTCTATAAATTCCTGTTTTTCACTCCTTTGTTGCTGTTCTTCGGGTCAATTTGAGAGTGGTGCAACATACAGCAGTTTGAATAGTACTTGCTAGCTGTTTAGATGAGTGGATTTGGTCAGGAGCATTTGCAAAGAGTGTTTGAGTACTTTGTTTTGTGTATATTTTGTCATTTTCATGTGATTCATATTCTCTTTATAAAAATTTTATTTTGAACAATTTTAAAAATATACAAAAATAAAGAGAATAATATAAGAAATCTCTATTTTGCAACTTCAAAATTTATCAACTTATGTTCCATCTCATTTTGTTTATACTTCCATTCACTATTCTCCTTCAAGATTATTTTGAAACACATCCTAGATATCATATTATTTATATGCAGCTATTTATTATTTAACTGATATATAGTTAATGATTGTTACAAAGCAAATGGCTTTCAAAGACAACTAGTATGTTTTCTGAAACACTGCCTGTTTTGAGCTTTTGGGTTATTATTCTCACTCCTTTTAACAAAGTGCTGCTTTTGATACCCAGAGTCTTTATTAGTCACTGGAATCAAGAAGCTCTGTAGTTCTCTAGAGGAAGAGAATAATTCAGTTGATTATCATTATAATCAATGAAAATGGAATTTTCAAGTGGGAAATCTCTTAATTCCCAGGGCCCAATACTTATGGTAGAATAAAAATAATTCATTCAAAAGTTTCTGAGTGTAAGAAGATATGATGACTAAGAATTTGTGGGTTTTTTGAAAAAAAAAAATCATATGCACTTGTACTGATATGAAGGAAACTATGGTATGAAAAACTGTCACTAATGACTACCAGATTTCAGCTTTGAACTACCTAGAGCAACTTTCCAATTATCAATAAAATAATACATATGTTTATGCCTGTGATTAAATGTATTTTTATTTCATTAAATTATATAAAACCATATGTTGTGGATATTTTTAAAGAAAAACACACTTATCTTTTAGGAATTATGCTGAACTATTTATGGATGAAATGATATGATAACTGGAACTTACTTAAAATAGCTATGGGTGAGGTGAGAGTGAGTAAATGTAAGAAGAACCAAGATTTTCATTGCTAGGTGATGGGTACTTGGGAATTCACGATAGCATTTTCTCTTCTTCTGCATATGCTTAAATTTTTTCTTAAACATTTTTAAATATGACATGAAAAGACAGAAAAAATCCCCCAAATGTTGATATATCCATTTATCTATCAGCAGAGAAGTCTGCTGATAGATAAATGGATGTTCATTAAAATATTTAATATTTATTAAAATATTTCATTAAAATATTTTAATGAAATACTTTAACTTTAAAATTAGAAGGGTAGAAGTTTATTTCCCTCATCTTGGACAACCTAGGTATGTAGCTCAACAAAGCAATGAACCTCTCTCAATCTTGAATTTCACATGTATAAAAATACTTTCTCAGGTTTAAATAGTGACTCATATTTTTCCAGGCCCTCTTATATATTACATATCAATTTCTAACACTTACCTTGCAAGAAAAATATTGTTTAATAATTTAAACTTGCAGTTACTTGAATGTTTGCCATCTAATTATTCTGACATCTATGAAAATATCTAGTTGTTACATTCTGCTAGTAGTTGTTTTGTACATTGATTATGACAAAACCTCTCTCAGTATGTGGCAAAAATAATGATAGTTATAGATTTTTAAATAAGATTATTGCTATAGCATAATGCTGGGCCATTCACTTTCCTGGTGGGAAATGTGGACTTTTGAAGTTCAGAATTAACTCCTGCCTCATTGTTTCTTCTTCCGTAACATACCTGACCTTTACACTTTATTTCCGTGCCATTCCTGCTGGAGTTTGAAAACACATTCACAACCTCAGCTATAATTCATTATAAAATTTGGGATTAAATGATAATTTTCGGACTTGAGTTTTTGTGGTAGGCCTTTATTTTTAGTTTACATTGTCATTGCACATTTTATAACCAGATCTGGAATATTAGAGATGAGAACAAGCAAGTCTCGCAAAATGGCAAAATTACCTTTCTTCCAATCTTTGTCTGGCTCACAAAGTGTAATGCTGTCTTAGTTTTCTTCCCTGAGCTTGCTATAACCGGCTTTTTCTTCCTGAGACCCAAATATTTTCTAAGGTCTATAGCCCTAGACCGTACCATGAGACTAGGACACTAGAAGCATCCTAGTTCTTTCCTCCTTGCAGCTAGATCCTGGTCAACTCATCTACAGCAGCGGTGGTTCTTCTTATAGCACTCAGAAATAATGGCTCATCACTGTGTTTTGCCTGTTGTAACAGAGCTTTGGTACCAAACTATATCTGAACATGCCCAGCTTGGAAAATATGCATCAAATTGACTGACGTTTCCTTGCCCATCCTTTGCAGTCAAGTAAGCTTTCTCTAGACCAGTGATTCTCAGAACTTGCATCCAAATCACCTAAGAGATGTTTGTTAAAAATTGTATTCCTGGGCATCACTTTAAGTCTAATAAACCAGAATGCCTGGGTTAGAGGTGGTGATCAGGAATCTGCACTTTAATAAGTGATGTTTATTTATTTATTTTTTGAGACAGAGTCTTAATCCTGTCTCACGGGCTAGAGTGCAGTGCTGTGATCTTGGCTCACTGCAGCTTTGACTTCTCAGGCAATCATCCCATCTCAGCTTCCTAGTAGCTGAGTGCAGGTGCATCACCACACCCGGGTAATCTTCTTGTGTGTGTATTTTTAGTAGAGACTGGTTTTGGCCACGTTGTCCAGGCTGGTCTTGAACCCCTAGGCTCAATTGACCCACCTGCCTCAGCCTCCCAAAGTGTTAGGATTACAGGTGTGAGCCACTACTCCTGGCCTAATGTTGTGCTTTAAAATTGCCTAATGTCTGCACTTTCTATGGTCTGAATTTTGTTAGACATTCAGAAAAAAACAAAAGTTGGTTGATCTCTTAGCAAACAAAGCTGGTTGTCTCAAGTACTACTTGTACTTTGCACCTTATTTCAATCCAGAGCCTTCTCCTTGATCTAGTATTAGAATGAAAACATATACGTTATTCATAATAATAATGTACCTGAAAATGCCTCTAAATTTTTATATATGATACATAGTGGTGTTTCAATACATATAGTGTATAGTGATCAGATTGGGGTAATTTTAGCATATCCATTATTTCAATTCTTTGTGTTTGAAAATTCAATATCCTCCTTCTAGCTATTTGAAACTATATATTATAGCTAACTATAGTCATTCTACAGTAGTATGGAATATTATAACTTTTTCCTCCTATCTAGCTGTAATTTTGTATGCTGTACAAGACTTTCCCTATCTCTCCCTTCCCCCTACCATTTCTAGCCTCTAGTAACCTCTGTTCTACTTTTTACTTCTATGAGGGAAAGCGCCTTTTAAAAAGTTAAAAAGCATCTAATAAACGCAATGTATTGTTTAACAAACAGTCAGTTAATGAACTCATAGTCTATTTGGGGGCACTGTACAACTGGCCCACTGATTGTAGTAGCAAGAAAATGAAGAACATATTTTCTCCCAAGGGAAACCCATAATGAAGATCACATACACACATAATGTTACAAGAAAACAATAGGAAAGCAACATACCTGATTCATATTCCAAATATACTCTTTAGTTATATAATTCTGGGTGTCCTGGGAGTTATAGAATAATTATGTATCAACACTTCCATCTATTGATGTGTCTATCTATGACGCTCTATATTCATCTTTTCCAAATATCTACTATTCGCCATCTCTGTATTTATGTCTTTAACATGAATGCAATGCAATTAGAATATAAGCTCCATGAAGATAAGGATTTTTGTCTGTTTTGTTCACTGATATGTTTCTAATGCCCAAAACATGACTGTTACTTAATAGATACATTCCATAATATAATAGTTGATTGACTGACTGAGTGACCAAATGATTGACTGAATGAAGTTAATCAGAAAAGACTTCCAAAGATGATGAGTATAAGGGAGATGTCATAAGTGCCTACCAATTGGTTGGAAATGGTTACGTAGCTGGAGGACTGCAGGGCTGTAAGACAGAACTGATTTTAGTAGTGAATATCTCCATGTTTGACAATTCCAGGTAGTCACCTATGGGCAACTTAGTAACCAATGACTTTGATGGTAGTAATTGTGATTATGTGGCTCATAAAAGGACTTGTTTTCTTTTTGATCTGAGACTGTTATGACGTGTGTGTTAATTACATTTGGGGATATAGGCATGGGAGGGATTTTTTGGATTGGAAATTTTCTCTAGGAATTGTGTCTGCTTGTACACACACATACATTGGATAGTAGCACGTGTTTTCTAGATCTGAATAGATGTGGTTCAGTTGTAGCAGACATTCCTTTGCAATTTCATTTTCCAATCTTAGAAGAAAATATTTTCTCTTAGAAATTAAGTGAGGGTAATCAGAGTTGAACAGCTACTGATCATAAGCTACTTGCACACAGACAAGATTCTAAATACATCTTAAAAATAATTTGGCAATCTTTTAATCTGCATTATGTGTGAAACTTTTTGTTGTTAAAAACACTACTTTCCCAAATTGCAATTTAGTTTGTTGTCTGTATTCCAGTGCTAAAAAATGGTGATGCCATGTGTGAACATATTTTTAAACTGTAATAGTCAACATTTTATTCACACATTTAACAAGCATTTATTTTTTATTTTTTATCTTAAAATTTTTAAAATTATATTTTAAGTTCTGTGGTACATGTGCAGAATGTGCAGGTTTGTTACATAGGTATACATGTGCCATGGTGGTTTGCTGCATCCATTCCCCCGTCATCTACATTAGGTATTTCTCCTAATGTTATCCCTCCGCAATTCCCCCATGCCCTGCTATCCCTCCCCAATTCCCCCACGCCCTGCTATACCTCCCCTATCCCCCTCCAAGCCCCAGTGTGTGATGTTCCCCTCCCTGTGTCCATGTGTTCTCATTATTCAACACCCACTTATGAGTGAGAACATGCAGTAACAAGCATTTATTAATGCTTCATATGTGGCAGGGCCTCTTCTAGGTTATGGAGATGTAGAGATAAACAAGTTAATGTAAGTCCTCATGGAGCTTATATTCTAGTAGGGGGATGGGTAACAACAAAAACATTCAAAGGACAGAAAAGGTAACTTCAGATAGTCACAGGTGCTTTGCTTGAACTAAAACAGGGTAATGAGATAGAGAGGGTTTTAGAGGGTGGAGAGACTAGGGTAACCAGTGGTGGCCTTTCTGAGAAAGCAACATTTGAGCTGAGACCTAAATGATATGAAGGAGCCAGACATGGAAAGAACAAGAAAAGAACAAGAGAATCTAGCTGAAGAAAGAGAAATATAAAGGCCCTGGGGTGGGGGACACCTAGCTTGGCATGTTAATTAAACAAGTCATTTATTACTTTTCACAACTATTTGCAGAGAGCCTATTTTATGCTAAGTATAACGTATTTTACATCGCTGGGGAAATTGTGATAGACAAAACAGCATCTTGGGTTTCAGGTCTCAAAGAATTTATGTTCTGATGGGAAAGAAAGATAAGATAAGAAAAGAAAGAAAGAAAAAAGAAACAAGAAAAGTATTGAATACTGATAAGTATAATATCAAATGAGATAGAACAATACGATAGACACTTTTTGGTTGATTACTTTAGCTTGGCAGGATAGAGAATGCCTTTCTGAGTAAGCAACCTGTACAATAGGAAGGTGGCAATATTAAGATCACACTAGCGTCACATACTCCCTTTGGATATTCCAGGGTAGGGATTGGGACATAGTAAACTAGGCTGAGGATAATGTGTGACTCTGTGGAGCTAGCTGTAACCCTCACTAACTTCTCTTTTACTTATGAACTCATATGGGAATTTATAAATTGTTTAAATTTATAAAAAGGGGAAGCAACTAATAAATTTAGGTACTCCATTATTTGTGGTAAATTACATACAAATCACACACCAAACATTGGGGACATTGATGCTGAAAATAGTTGTTTAAATTGATGGGATAGTATGGCAGAATTAAGGGACTTCTGTTAAATGAAGACTAGTTTTAATAGCAATGAACCTTAAGAAGAAATAATGGGGGTAGTGCAAATTAATATATATTTGAACAACTCTGCAAGACAAGAATCCACCTTGGTGTTGGCCTTCTCATACCTTTTGGTTAAAAGCATGTATTCAGCATCGAGTACATTTTCTGGTATTTTGCAATTTTTTTCAAATGTTGGGGTGTTGCCTTAGTTTATATGGAGGAAAAGGTACTGTGTATGGACAGAGGGAGGGGAGCACTACACACTGGGGTCAGTTGTGGGGAAGTAGGGGAGGGACGGTGGAGGGTGGGGAGCTGGGGAGAGATAGCAAGGGGAGAGATGCCAGATGTAGGTGATGGGGAGGAAGGCAGCAAATCACACTGCCACGTGTGTACCTATGCAACAATCTTGCATGTTCTTCACATGTACCCCAAAACCTAAAATGCAATAAAATAAATAAATGGGGGAAAAAAAAGAATCTACTATTTCAAGGAATAAAATTTTATTTAAAGTAGTTCAAGTTAAAGGATGCTTATGAAAGGAAAGAACATGGACAGAAAACAAAATGTAGTTTCTACGTGTGAATGGCACTGAGAAGTAGGAGGCCATTTGCTTTCCATCCTCACAGTTCTCTGACCGACTTAGCCCACAATGACCCAATTCTAAATTAAATTAATGTGAAAGATAATCAGATTTTTCACAGCTTGAATTAGATATATCTCCTGGTCCACATGTATACTGTAATGTTATTCATTATATTATCATTAACAAATAATAACTCCTTTATTATACAAAAATAATGACTATATTATATGAAAAAACTTAAAAGAGGGATAAAGTATTTTGATAGTCTCCTTTACCCAGTGCCAATTATGACCCATTTATCATTATCCTACTCCCAACTCTCCCTAAGCTAAACTTGGATTGAAGACACACACACACACATACTTCACAGAAAATATATAGCCAGGCGCGGTGGCTCAAGCCTGTAATCCCAGCACTTTGGGAGGCTGAGGCGGGTGGATCACGAGGTCAAGAGATCGAGACCATCCTGGTCAACA
>NW_016107345.1:7873321-7889664 GCF_001604975.1 Cebus imitator
AAAAAAAAAAGAAAATATATAGTATCATATAAATGTATTTCTCTATTTAATAAATATTAATTATATGCACTGGAGATTCAACATTGAATGAAATGAACAAAAATTCTGGTCTTCATGGAGCTTACATTTTAGGGTAGGCACAAACAGAAAAATAAGTAAGTAAGGACAGTCATGCATTGCTTAACAATGGGAATATGGCAATGTTGTTGTCTTACAAACATCATAGAGTGCATTTACATAAACCTTGATGGTACAGCCTATTACTTATAGGCAATACCCTATCTGTGGTAGCTATAGTTCTACAAAATGCATTTTTTAAATAACAAAATGTGAATGTCTTTACTCATTGATCCATGGGCTACAGAATGGATGCTGTGTTAGCAAGCATGAAAACAACATTAATCTGGTGCATTTTAATTAGAGCTCTTGAGTGACAAGTTGCCTTGTCAAAGAGTGGTACTATGTAGTTCTAGAAGGAAATTAAAAGTGCTATTCTAGTAAACACACAAATCATAAGCAAGTGAAACAGCCGTACTGCTGATATGGAGAAATAAAGACCTTTTTTTTTTTTTTTTTTTTTTTTTCTGAGTAGTAGGTCTCAACAGTAAGTTTAAAATATTTGGGAAACTATGCTCTAAACAGATATGCTGTCATTCAGTCTTTGTTCTTCCATTTATGGCACATATGCAGAGTAGATTTAGCATAATTCTTAAGGGCCACAGGATTTTTGAAATGACAAATTCGCATTGGCTCCAATTTAAAGTTACGATCTGCATTAGCCTCTAACAAGAGAGTCAGGCTATCCTTCCAAGATTTGAAGCTAGGCATTGACTTCTCTCTAGCTGTGAAAGTCCTAGATGCTATCTTCTCCCAACAGAAGGCTGTTCTGTCGAAACTGAAAAATCTGTTGTTTAGTATAGCCACCTTAGCAATTACCTTAGCTAGATCTTTTGAGTAACTTGCTGCAGCTTCTTCATCAGCATTTGCTACTTCACCTTGCACTTTTATGTCGTAGAGATGGCTTTCTCTCCTAAACTTCAGAAACCAACCTCTGTTAGCTTTAAACTTTCCTTCTGTTGTTTTCTCACCCTTCTCAGCCTTCATAGAAATGAGGAAAATTAGGGCCTTAATCTGGCGTAGTCTTGGGCTTAAGAGAATGAGGCTGATTTTATCTTCTATACAGGCCATTAAAGCTTTCTTCAAGTCAGCAACAAGGCTGTTTCACTTTCTTATGATTTGTGTATTCACTGGAGCAGCACTGAGGAAATAAAATGAGTGATCATAGAACAGGTCAATGTGAAGGTAATATTTGAGCCAAGACTTGCATCATAAGCAGAGAAAACAGCAAGTGACCTGCATGCTCAGACAATATCAAGGAATTCTATGAGCCTGAAACATAATGAACAAGGAAGGGAAGATTAGGAGAGGTCAGAGTGACTAAGGGAATTGGAGAACTGGGGGAAAGAGAGAACTGATCATCTAGGTTCTTGTTAATAAGTATAACAACTTTGGATATTATCCTTGGTGAGGTAGAAGACACTGGAAGGCTTTCAGCAAAGTAATTTGATCTGTCATATTTCAAGTGGACTGCTATGGCTTCTGTGTTGAGATGAGACTGAAGGAGCAAATGGCAGGCAGATGTTATGAGGCTATGTCAATGACTCAGGGAAGAGAGCATAGTAAGTTTGACAAATAAGTAGCAGAAAAAGTGGTAAACAGTCAAGATTCTGGAATGATTGTGAAGGTAGCATGCACAGGGATTTCTTATGGGTTATATTTGGGATGTGAGAGAGGTCAAGGTTGACATGTTAGTGACCTTGACTAATTGGAAGAACAGAGTTTTCATTAACTGGCATATGGAAGATTGTAGAAGGGGAAGGTTTTGGGGGATGTATATAATGGGAAAATCAGAAACTCAGTTTTGGGAATGTCAGGTTAGTGATGCCTTCAGACATTTATGTGGAATGGTTGAATAGGCAGATGAATATTTAAGCCATCTGCATGGTGATAGCATGTGAAGTCTTGAGGCTAAAAGAGGCCACTAAAATTAATACAGAGATAGAAGTTTAAGGCCTGAGGCTTGGGCACTCAAACACTCAGAGGTCATAAATATATGGAAGAGCTAACAAAGAAGACTGAAAAATAGTGAGTAAAGAGAAGGAAAATCCAGGAGAGAGTTGTGTCCAGGAAGCCAAATGAAGACAATGTCTGAAGAAGAAGGGGGTGATGAGCTGTATCAAATATTGATGGAAGGTCAATTCAGATGAAGAAAGAGAACTGATCTTGCAATTCAGTAACATGGATATTAGTGACTGTACATGAACATGAATAAGCGATATATGATCATGCAGATAAAGGTTTCTTTGGAGGGTGTTTGAAGGGAGAAAATAGGAAGATAGGACTCTGAGATTGTGAGTATATACAATGAATAAGCTAGTCACATTATGTATCATGCAATTTTGTTACTGAAAAATATGTAATGAGATTCATGCTGTTCTTCATAACTCTTATTTCTTTTAATCTTTGCATATTTTTTAATTATGTGAATAAATACAAAGTGTTTAAGATGGTTGTCTAAGTAGATTTTAGCTCATGTACTTTAGTACCAAGAATTTCAATAATCCACACCCTAAGATACTAATATAAGTAATGTTTGGAAATCCAGAGATGCGGATGAAACTAAACGTTTTGAATGGTCATATGGAGACAAATGCGGACACTAGCCTGGCTGCAGTGGAAATTTCATAACGGAAATCAGTAAAAACTAAAGTCTTTCAAACTGGTCTCTCTGATTCCTCTTTTCTCTGCATTAAGACCGATATCAAGAAGGCAAACATTTCTTAACCTCACAAGAGACATCAGTTCATGTCACAGATACTTTTGCCAGAAATATATGTATATATTTAAAACATTTAGGTTACTACTATGAAACCCACTGTACCTTTTTGATTCTTTTGTGCTAAAGATTTTTGTTGTTGCTGTTGTTTTGAGATAAGAGTCTTGCTCTGCCATCCAGGCTGGAGTGCAGTAGTGCAGTCATAGCTTACTGCAGCTCGGACTTCATAGGGCCAAGTAATCCTCTCATCTCAGCCTCCCAAGTAGGTGGGACTAAAGGTTTGTATCACTACACCTTACTAATTTTTTAACAAAAAAATGTTTGTAGAGATGAGGTCTCATTGTGTTGCCCAGGCTGGTCTTGAACTCTTGGCTTCAAGCAATCTTCTTGCCTTGGTCTCCCAAAGTGCTGGGATTACAGGTGTGAGCCACCATGCCTGGCCTAAGCTAGAGACCGAAAGGCTTTTTTTTTTTTTTTTTTTTTTTTTTTAAATTTTTTTTTTTTTTTTTTTTTTTAATTTAAATTTTTATTTTTTTAGGTGGAGCCTTGCTCTAGGGCCCAGGCTGGAGTACAGTGGTGTGAACTCAGCTCACTGCAACTTCTCCCTCCCTGGTTCAAGCAATTTTCCTGCCTCAGTCTCCCAAGTAGCTGGGACTACAGGCGTACACCACCAGTTCCAGCTAATTTTTGTATATTAAGTAGACCTGGGGTTTGCCATGTTGGCCAGTGTAGGAAATTGGTCAGAGTGGTGGGAGAAACTTTCGGCATTATGTCTGTACTGAATAAAAGCAAGCAGCTCCAGCTGTTCGATGCTGCTCTCTAATGCTGTTCTCTTTGGCCATTAGAGCTAGCAGTCCGCTAGCCACTGTTCCACTGTATACCTGTGTCTGAGTACGCCTTTTATCCATTGCTCGGCCAAGTTCTGCAGGACAGAACTGGCAGGTCACGTTGTTCTCAAACTCCTGACCTCAAGTGTTCCACCCGCCTCAGTCTTGCAAAGTGCTGGGATTATAGGTATGAGCCACCATGCCCAGCTGAAAGCCCTTTTTTTAAAAGTTGTTTGAACATCACGTTGTCCATGATGAGCGTTCTTGCTTTTCTATGCTATTCTTTCTACTGTCAAAACAACTTATCTTATTTTGGAATGCTTTGTCATTGGAAACCCCATTTATTTCTGAACTCTTTCTTCAGAATGGAGCTGTCTCTCCCTAACCTCCCACATTGCACAGTTGCTGATGAGCCCTGTAATTAATGAAGATTTGCCAACAGTTGCACACTCACTGACGTTCTGAGCTTATTGAAAAAAGCAGGTGAGCAGCAGTTATTGGGCTGGGGTCTCTAACTGTATGTTGCCAATGGTCTGTAGATTGGCTATTGTCATTTTTAGTGAGAGAGTTCTGAACTCATATAAATTCAGGCTAATTATTCTTGGGAATTAAGAAATGATTTGAAATGTAGACAAAGATAAATTTTCTAAATAGAATTAGCTTCTTCTTTTGGGCATATTTAAACAATTGTAGTACAATATACTCTATGAACCTTAAAAAATGCCCAGATTATTAATTTGGGCTTGTCGATTTATATTTCAAATTGCTTATAAAATAACAACTTCTGCCTCCAGCCTCACTTTCATTGTTTCAATGCTGAGAGCTTGACCTAGAAGGATGGTTGAAATCTCAGATGCCTGTAGGAGCCAAAGAAGGAAAACAAGCAAAGCTTCTCAGTATTAGAAATCACTAGGGAGAGGTAAGAAGTGGGGAAAACTCAAGAGAGGAAGCGCTGCTGCAGTCAATTGTTGACACGTGATAATACCTGCCCAGCACTGACACTCCTCAGTTTTTTTAAGGGAAGATTTTAATATGACATAGAAATGTTGTCAACTAACTCAAAGATTTTTTTGTTGTTGTTGTTTGTTTGTTTTTTAAGCCCTCTCTAGCCCAGTGCATTGCAGGCCAAAAACAGACACTCTGCAGGCTAGGTTCAATGCCTGGTAAGCAGTTTTCCACTTATACAGCCCAGAAAGATCAATGATCATGACAATCATTTGAAACTAGTTCTTCACAAAGACTTAAAAAACAGCTGGCTGCTAATAATCTAAATGTTGTCGATTCCAAGTTGTTCTGTCCATTTTCTGTTTTGTTAAAATGTTAAATCCCAGTAGCCTGATGTTTGAAACCTGATGGTTAAAAGTAGAATGACCATATATCCTGGACTGCTGAAGACAGCCCTGGCTTAGGCTGATAGAGTTAGAACTATCAATTCTGCTCCCTTTCTTTCCCAACCTGTTCCAGTATGGACAGTCAATTATATAGACATCTTAAATTGTTCCTTTGGTCCGCTTCCTCATTTATTACTTACTTTCTTATTTGTTCTATTTAAAAAACCTGTCATGGAGAATTTTAAATGTATAAAAACAACTCTGTATAATTGTAGCACTTTAGGATGCCAAGGCAGGAGGATTGTTTGAGCTCAGGAGTTCAAGACCAGCCTGGGCTATAAAGTGAGACTCCCCACCATCTCTAAAAAAAAAAATACAGAAAATTAGCTGGGGGTGGTGGTGGCACATGCCTTCAGACTTCTTCAGTCTCAGGAGGCTGAAGTGAGAGGATTGCTGAAGCACAGGAGGTCAAGGCTGCAGTGAGCTATGATCACACTACTGTGACTCCAGCCCTAGTGACAGAGCAAAACCGTGTCTCAAAAAATAAAACAATGAATAAAAAAATTTTAAATCCCCATGTATTAATAGTTACCCAGCTTCAACAACTATCAACAAATGGCCACTCATGTTTCTTTCATACTCTCACTTTACTCCCCGTTCCTCTATTATTTTGAGAAAAATCCCATATTTTGTATCATTTCAGCCATAGTTTCTTAGTCCTTTAAATCAATTTATTCTTTGTAACAATCTACCATTAAACATTTAAATTTTAACACACTGTACTTCAAACTGTCCTTATTTTCCCCAACACCTTAACTTCCTTTTAGCCTTTTTCCTTTCTTCACTGTCCACCGTGAGCCTATGTTTTTTTCCCCCCAATCTTAGTACAGAGTACACTTCATTAGTATTTCTTGAGAACTTTTTAGAAGTTGTTAAATATTTATTGCTGCTTAGGGGGATACCAAATAATATTTGCGACTAGCAAGGACAAATAATTTTATTTTTTCTAGTCCTTCAATTGCATCTATCTTGTCAAATCTTGATTTGCTCATTGGTTTTTCTCTTGGATGATTTTTGGTGACTTTATATTATTGGCATGTTATATACTTGGAAGATTCTTCCCAGATTCCAATTCTATGAAGATCTCTTTTAACTATTGTTACTTAGATATTTTTGGTTGGGTACATGTATTCTGGTAATTATGCCTTTTGAGAAACTGAGTTGCAAATAATCAGATAAAATAAGCTTGGTCTTCAAACTTGGAAAACTTTTTCTTAACTATGATTTTAGGTTTGGGAGTACATGTGAAGATTTGTTGCATAGGTAAACACGTGTGACAGGAGTTTGTTGTACATATTTTTTCATCATCCAGGTATTAAGCCCAGTACCCAGTAGGTATCTTTTCTGCTCTTCCCCCTCCTCCCATTCCCCACCCTCAAGTAGAGCCCCGTGTCTGTTGTTTCCCTCTTTGTTAAACTTAGATAACTTTTTTAAGGACTCAAAATAATTTTATTTTGTTAGAGTTTCTTGGATTTTTGGATTAACTTTTGGATTAATTAATTTATTTATATTTATGACTGTACATTATATAATCTTTGTATATATAATTTCATAATACAAGTAATTGCTTCTTTAAATAAACCTGTTTTATTAGTTTATATTTTTTCTATTTGGGAATCCTGAGTAAAAAATCTTACGTTTGTACTGCTCTTCAATTTCCTTCTGTGTTTTATTTATATTTTTCTTTTCTAGAGATGATATTATTCAGTAACTTACATTAATATGTTCTCTTTTATTGAGTCTTACATTGTTTTTCTCTTTGCTGTATATGTTGGTAAATCTCCACTTGTACTTCCTTCCCTCACCTTATTCAATCTTCACACAGGTCCAACGTCAAAATTTTCTAAAAGTGTATGCTATATACGGCTTAATAATAACTACACTTTATCCATTTCAAACCAAACTAAATTATTAGATGTATTCTTGATGAACATATATCTCTCATACTACCAGAATCTCAATCTTTTATATCTCTGTATCAATGTGTCAGTATAGTTTGAATATGGTAGACTAACCAAATATTTGTTGACTTCAAATCTACATAGGAAAACTAAGTTCCATTTCTATGTACTTGCTGGCCATAAGTACATATGTGTTATAATTTTATACATAGTAAGGATTTAAAACATGAGCAACATTAATAGGGGTCTCAATCAATTATAGAAGTTTTAGCCATAATTCCATCAGTTTAATGTTATGGATTCTACACAGTAAATCAAACTGTTTTTATTAATCCATTTTCCTTCCCAATTGCTGCTCAACTACATAATTAGATAATTTCTGCACAGTTTAAAATATTAGCATGGCCATATTTTGTTTTAAAAATTAAGTATATTGAAGTATAATATATATACAATAAAATGCACCTATTTTAAGTGCACATTTGCAAAAGTTTCAAAAAGTTTTGACAAATTTGTATACATATGTAACAATTCCACAATCAAGATATATAAAAACATTTTGTCACTCTAATCTCAATCAGTTCTCTGAAGCCCTGGATCCAGGCAACCCTGATATGCTTTGTGTCACTAAACTAGTTTTGCCTTTTCTGGAGTTTCATATCAATGCAAACATATAATATGTATTCTTTTGCATATGGCTTCATTTGCTCCACATGATGTTGTTCTTTATATCACTATTTTATTCCTTTTTATTGCTGTGTAGTATTCAGTAGTGTGAACACACAATTTGTTTCTCCATATACTTGTTGATGGCTATTAGGGTCGTTTTCAGTTTTAAGTTGTTGGGAATAAATGTGCTACAGACATTTCGATACCAGTCTTTGTTGGGTACCTATTGTCATTGGGGGCCACTAGATGTTTTAGTGTTGAATTGTTGGTTGATATATTAAGTATAGGTTTAATTTTGTGAAAACTACAAAAATGTACCATTTAAATTTTTTACCAAAACTATAATAGAGTACTGGTTGCTTACACCTTCATATGGCATATAATGATTTTTATTTTTCCTATTTAATATCATTTTGTAGTGCTTTTTAGTTTTCATGATCCTTAAATATATTTGGAAAAATACATACATATGTGTGCGTGTATATATATATATATATATTTAATTGAAAAAAGGATATTACAATGTAAAGGATTTTTTTTTCTAGTTATTGATACAAGTATCTGTAGCCTTACTGCACCTACAAATTTTTTGGCCAAGACAGGCTTTGGTTAATATTTGGAAACAAGTAAAGATTTTGCTTCAAATCTCCTCTTTCCTCTTGGAGTTCGTGTCTGTTTTCTGCACCTTATTATTGCAATGTGGCCTGTCATTCTAAGTCCAACCTCTACCTCAATTTTTTATCACTTTAGGACAAAAGGTTTTTACATTTTATACTCCTGATTTTGTATTAAATGTGCCTTAGTGGAGACAATTTAATTTTATACTCCTGATTTTGTATTTAATGTGCCCTAGTGGACAGAATTCAAATGCATATATATACATTCAACATATTTAATATATTAAAAATATTATATATTTACTTATATTTTATATTTATTTAAATACATTATATTTAAATATATAACATATTTAAATATTATAAGTATATAAGTTAAATATTATAAGTATATAATATTTAAATATATTCAACATGTTTAATATCTCAACTATATATATTCAGCACATTACATATATATAAATATATAAAGATGAAAAGCTTCTTAATCATTTGTTGTTTAAAGATATATCTCTTCTACTTGTAAAGCTGACCCTGACAATGCATTTGGTCATTTCTAGATTTTCTCTGAGTTTTGCAGGTGTCTTCTACTCTTACAAGGACTGCAAGAAAGGACAAAGCAATGAGAGAGAGAGAGAGAGAGAGAAAGAAAGAGAGAGAGAGAGAGTGTGTGTGTGTGTATGTGTGTGTGTACCAACATGTGTTTTACTTCCCTGGGAAAAGGAGGTCTGTCTCCAATACCTTCATAGTATTCCACAGTGAGATCAGTTAGGAATGAGTTTCCTACTTTTTGAAACTTTCTAAATTGTCTAGTCCTTGTATATGTCCTGCTCTGCCTGGCTAGGCAGACGGAGTGTAAGCTTGATGTGTTTCCCTGCCAGAGTGACCGTTCATTCTCCCAGGTGTTTTGAATTAGGTACTTCAGTCCTCAATCACTCAGTCACAATTCTTAGTCAGACTAGGTTACAGCCAAGCAGTTAGCCTCAGGGCATGGCCAAGCTCAAGTTCAGCTTATTGGCATCAACCTGAGGCACGTCTTTTGTTTCTGTTCTCATAGTTATGTTAGGAAACTGCAGAATTCAGGCTACTTTTAAAAAATCAATTGCTTTCTCCCCCAAAACTTTTACTTTGGAACAGGTAGAAAGGGTCAGAATTTACAGTTAAATACACTCTCCTTTGTGCATATATGTAAGTATGATTGTACATATGCTTTCTTCATTCGTTCATTTATTTGCTGTTGATAAAAGAGATAAAGGGTATAATATAACTTTAAACAACACAAGAGAGTACAAAACTGAAAGTTAAGACCCTCTACCTTAGGTGTCTAAACTTCTCTCCCAAAGGCAAAAACAGCTAGCATTTTCTCATGTATCAATCCATACATTTTATATTTGCAATAAAACCTGTATTTGTATTTATATACTTTAATTTACATCCTTTCCAAAGGCTCAGATGTATCTGGCTATTTTCATGTAAAGTATGTTTTGGCTATTATTCCAAGAGAGCACATACACGTCTACCACATTCTTTTTAAAAACTATGTTTGGCCACATAGTATTCTATTGCATGGATGTACATACTTTATTTTTTATCTATTTATTTTTTATTAAGAAAAATATTTATTATTAGTTTCTGATTACATATTTGAAGATTTTATTTTTGTTTGCAAATACGAATTGTATATACTTATGATGTACAAAGTAATGTTTATATATACACACATACACACACATTGTGGAATGATTAAATCAAGCTAATTAACATATTCGTCACCTCACAAACATTATTTTTTTGCTGTGAGAACATTTAAAATTTATGCTTTTAGTATTTTTTAAATAAATGTACATACTTTATCGAAAAAATATCCTATGGAAGAACCTTATTTTCAGTTAAAAAACTGTTTCCTACTAAGGATAATACTGTAGTGAACATTCATACAGATGTATAAAGATATTTATTGGAGACATTCCTAAAGTGGATTGTTGCCTCTAAGCATTTTAAGTTTTACAGTTATTGCCAAATGCTCCTTTAATGAAGTTGCTTCAATTTACTCTCCCACTAACATTTGAAAGTGATTGGTTTCAGACTACACACTGTCAAACTTTTCAATCTTTGCAGACAAAATCATCTTTCTTCTATAAATATGAAGCAAATAATCTTCCTTTCTTCATTTTCTGCCACATTAATTTTCCTGGTTTTAACACAAAATAAGGTATTGAATTTTATAACTTATTAGAGTTAATCACAAATTTCAAATGTTGATGATGTAATCACTCCTTATAAGGGAGAATGAAGTGCTTGGGCCTGCTTTAAATTTCCATGTTTCAATCTCTCTTTGCTTTAAATCTGCCCACATGCTGGTATGTGGCAGTGTTAATTGGGTATTCTGTTTTTGAATCTCATGTAGAATGTTCATCCAATTCATTTACTACAAAATTGAAAAAAAAAGAAAAGGAAGAATGAACACAGCCATTAGAGATGTTGCAAATAATTTGAGTTAAATGTAAATGTAGAAAGAAAATTGGGAAACTACTATTAAGCACACCTTATCCTTTGCAATGGAATACAATACAGATTCACAATGTCGATTATTTCCACCATCTATCTATTTAAGAGCTGAGAGATTTGAAATATGAATATGTCAAGTATTTAAATACTAAGTTACCTAAAATGTACTTTATTAAAATATCATTATGCATATTTTAAAGTTAAAACTCTGTGCTATGTAGATGTAGGGGTAAAATTCCCATTTATTGTCCACTGAATGTGAGGGAAATTGGATTTGTCAGGAAGCTGATTGATATCTCGAAGTGTTTTGTTTTCAGTGACTGGCACTGCCGAGTTACAACCATCTATCATCTAACAGGTAATTAGTCAGATTTCTCATCATGAGCCTTCAATCCTGCTGTTTTATTATTGAAATACCACAAACCAGCAGGCAATTTGAATGCAGATAAAGTTCTCTGTCATGGTCTTAAGGACAAAGACAACATTTTGCAATTCAGCAGTAGTGAGTTAGAATGAAAGTCACCGAAATGTAAGTGTGGGTCTTATAAAAAAAATATGAAAAATTTAATTTGATACCCCATTTGTCCTCCATAGTGACAACTGAGAAACTTGCTGTTTATAAAAGCAACCTAGTGTTCTAATATGAATTTGCTTTATTATAACATTTTACAATTTGAAAGTTAAGTGAAGAAACACATTGCTTGAAAAATAAAGTTAGATAAAATAAATGAACTAGATCCTGAATAGAGCTTTCATTCATCTTCCAAGGTATTTTGAGACGATAGATGAAAATAATTTATATTTAACAGTAGCTAAGAATATGAAAAGTTTACTCTTCTTAGAATTATTTTTAATAAGAAAATTTAGATATTAAAATAATTAGAAACTAAAAATGAATTATTTGTTTGCGTTTACACATGCTTTGTGTTAGACAAGCTTGCTTCTGATATTGAGGCTAACACATTTTTGAGGCCTTCTTGTATGGTTTATAGATCTCAGTCAGCTGATTCAGGTTAATGACATCCCGATAGGAATGTAACTTCATATCACTGAATGTTGTTTTCTTGACTTAATTCAAAATCATATATTATCTTTCAGAAAAATAGATCTCAAAGTGCTTCAGCTTTCCAAAAAGTCATTACCTCTTAATGAAGTGTAAATATAATGTCTCTTTCTTCAAGCTTTGGTATCAGAATATGAACACTTACATGCTTTCTCAAACCTAAGTTAAATAATAATTTCCTTTAATCCAAAAATATTAAATATGTTGCACATATACATTAAAATTAACCAGAACAAGCAATATTTTAATTCAGTTGCTTAATTCTGTCTTCTGGTGAATAATAGGTTTTACCAGAAAAAAAAGTTTAGATTACTGGAAAACAATGGTATAATATACTTTCTTATAGTATCTTTATTAAAGATATATCAATGTATACATATATCTTTGTGTTTTTACAATAGCATTAATTTTGGTTCTACTATTAACATTTTGTAAGATATTTTCCTATATAAACAAATACCAATTTACTATAATCATGATTACTTACAGTATCTTAATGTATTATTGTAGAAAGGCAAATCAGTTATAGGTACCACATGTAGAATAAAAAATAAAGAGAGTAATTGTAATATTAAAGAAGCAATCTTCTTATATAGATACATGTAATATTGCACATTGCATGTATTGTTATTCAAAGTAGAAAGAAAATGTGACGAGTTTCCTAACTTGGCTAAGAAGATCACAAATTTCTATTCTCAAACAAAATGCCGATTTACTAGTTCCCTGAAGATTTTACTTAGATAATTGTTATGCAACACTAAATAAACACAAGTTTATTAACACAATATAAATCTAATTCTAAGTTTTTACAGGCTTGGTCCATGGTAACCAAGCATATTGAGTTTTATTTCTGGTTGTACAAGAATGGAAATTTTAGATGTCTATATTGATCACTTGACTACACTGTGGTACAGTAACAACAGCTAATAATAACTAAGATTTGTTAAGTGGCAGGTGATACACTTATAATTTTAGGCCCACTTGCTTAACTTCCCATGTATGAACTACTATTATTCTCATTTTGTGGATGAGATACTAAGGCTGAGAGAGCTTAACTAGTTTGTCAGATTCCAAAGAGCTAGCAAGGTTGTGGAACCAGGATTAGAACCCAGGCACTCTGACACTAGTCTTAAGCACTTTGTCTTACTGTTTGCTAGTACCAAAACAAAATATGGTTCTCATTCTAAGCACTTCTCTGGCCATGCATTTTGAAAAGACCATGTGTGTGACAATCTTTATCTGGGGGCACTGGGAAGTGGCATATGGAATCATCACTTTTGGTATCTCCTGACAGACACCTCCTGCTGGTCTTGCTCCTGGAGGATGCCTTTGGTCAGCACTATTGTTTCCTTTCATACATTACTCTCATCTGAAGCAGAAGCCCAAACAGATGGAATGACTAGTAGATCACATAACTTTTAAATGATAGTGTTAGATATCTTTTCATCTGAAGAAACACAAATTATTTTTTACATACACAATTGTACTTTTGGGGATATATGGGAGGCAATGTGGCATATTTGGAAAAAAGCATGAATTGTGTAGCCAGAAAGACCTAGGTAAAAAATCTGAATTTCACCAGTTACTAAGAAGGTATGTACTTGAGTGAATTTCTTGATCACTCTAAACCTTAGTTTCACCTTTATAAAATGGAGATTGATTAGATCATCTATTCCAGCTCTTCTGTATGTCTGGTGTATGCAAGTACTGGACAACATGCTCCCTTCCCATACGGCCCTATTTCTTCCCATCTGATAGCTGCATAAACTCTTCTGACTCATACTTTAGTAAGTTGAGACACAGCAATATAACAAGAGACTTTACTAGAGTTATTTGGGACTTAATTTAACTGGGAGAAATTATAGTCAATAAATTCTTTAATCTCAGGCATACTTTACTAAGTCAATTAGCTGATATTCATGAGTTTTTGGGAAGATTATCTAATAAACCAAGATTTCTAACAAACCTACCTATAAGAATGGTTGGTAGTTTGTAAGGATATAAGTCTTCAATGCTTGATCCTTGTATACTTGTCTTAGTATTTCTTAATAACTATATTCGTTAAGGTATGTTCTGTGGATCAATAAAGTTAGAATCATCTGAGGTGCTGAATAAAAATTCAGATTTCTGGGCTCTACGCAGAAAAGGAAGAGTAGATTGATTACCTCTGGGACGTGGTGGTTGAGTTGGGTTTTGAAAGATGTGTAGAATTTCACCCTGGAGACACAGGCAGTTGAGGACAAAAGGAATCTTCCAAGCACAAGGAACTGTGGATTAAAATACACAATTATGAGAGGTAAATTTGTAAGGGGTGTTTTATATACTGTTCTTTAAAAATATGAGTTGTTACAGACTTTTTGGAAGCTAATATTTGTACAATGAACTTGTACAAATATTCAACTCTGTCTTTCCACTTTTTGATATATATTCTAAGGAAACATACAGATGTGTACATTTCAGGAAACAATTTAAATGTTTACTCATCAAGGGAATAATAGATGAATAACTTATAGTGCCTTCACTTAATTTTCAAATATTTATTTATATTTATTATTATTGATATCTGTGAGTAGCTAGCATGTGTCAGGCCCTAGTCTAGGCACTGAAAATAAATCATTGGACAAAACAAAACAAAAAAATCTGCCCTTGGGAGCTTACATTATAGTAGGTGGGATATAGGCAAGAAGCAAAATTTTAAAAAGTGAAGTACTAAGAAAAATTGCATTAAATATTATGGAGAAAAAGACAACAGGAAATGCAGAGTCAGGGTAGGGACATGTGAAAGGTGGTTTGTAATTTTAAATAGTATACATCAGAGAGGCCTCCATCAGAAGGTGGCCTTTGAACAAATCCCTAAAGAATGTTCAAAGGGAACATTTGGGAGGGAGGCAATATTGGGGTTATTTGGAGAAAAAGCATCTACTTAGGGTTCAAAGAAGTGCAAAGATCCTGTGGCAAAAGCATGCCTGGTGGTCTGTGGAACAGCAAGGAGGCCATCTAACTGGAGCAAAGTGAGCAAAAAGGTTTTAGGTAAGGCTTGTAGGTGTTGACTTTGGCTCTAACTTTGAATGAGCGGGAGCCATTGCAGAGTTTCGAGCAGAAGAATGACATGTCTGCTTTATTATTATTATTTTAGACTGGGTCCCATTCTGTTGTCCAGGCTAGAGTGCAGTGGAGTGATCATAGCTCACTGCAGCCTTGACCTCCCATGCTCAAGTGATCCTCCCACCTCAGCCTCCCAAACAGCTGGAATTGCAGGCACACACCACCACGTCCAGCTAATTTTAACAGTTTTTTAGTAGAGATGGGGCCTCTTTACACTGCCCCGGCTGGTCTTGAACTCTTGGGCTCAAGCAGTCCTCCTTCCTTGGCCAAAGTGCTGGGATTACAGGCATGAGTTACCATGCCCAGCTTTATGTTTTAATAGAACCATGCTGATGCTGTGTAGAGAACACACTGAAAGGAGGGCACAGGTGGAAGCAGGGGGAAGCAGTTGGGAGGCGATTGTAAATAACCAAGTAAGAATGATTGTAGCTGTGACCAGAGCTGTGATTGATGTGAGAAGAGCTTGGATGCTGGATATACATATATGGAAGATAAGGCCATCAGTATTTCCTGACAGATAAATAGGATGTGGGGGAGAGAGAGATTAGAAAAGAGTAGGAGAGGATTCCAAGGGTTTTAACCTTATCAGAAAGGAGAGCAAGTGAGTGGCTGGCTGGGAGAAAGGTCAGAAGTACAGGTTTAGACATAGTGTCTCTGGGATGTCTGTTAGACATCTTGTTAGGAGAGGCATTTTTATATGTGTGTCTGGAATTCAGGGGAAAGGTCTAGACCAAAGACTTAAACCTGAGAGCCGTCAATATATGAATGGCATTTCAAGGCATGAGATAGACAAGATCCCCAGGGTTTCCAGATGAAGGAGATCCCTAGGGATTCCAGGATTTGTAGCAGTATTTGGTAATGAAGAAGAATAAGGGAGATGATAGCATCTTATGATACTAATAAACTAACACATATAGATTTTATGTTGTATATCACACATTGTTCTAAAAGATTTTCATTAAACCTTTCATACAAAACCCTATGAGGGAGGTAATATTATCATTATTCCCATCTTCCAGATGAAAAAACTGAGAGAGGAAGTGAAGTGACTTGCCTGGGGTAACATATGTGGTAAAGGTGTAGAATTGGGGTTTAAGTCTTGGCCATTTGTTCTCAACCACAGAAAAGAAGAAGTAAAAATGAGCTTCAGAATAATGTTCAGCATAATATAAATATAAAGACCTAAAAGTGGTCATTTATTTCTGTGTATGAATGCATATAAAAATAATTGGAAAGATCTGGACACATACATGTTGCAGAAAGATTAAACGTTTGGGGTGGCTCAAGGAGGCTTCAAATGTATTAGTGGTATTAGTTGCATCTTTTAAGAAATCAAGAACTACTGGAGCATGCCTCAGTTTCCTGATACACAGTATTTGCTTATTCCTACTCCCCTCATTACTTTTTTTTTTTTTTTTTTTTTTTT
>NW_016107345.1:7889674-7892087 GCF_001604975.1 Cebus imitator
AGACAAAGTATCGCTCTTGTCGCCCAGGCTGGAGTGCAATGGCATGATCTTGACTCACTGCAACCTCTGCCTCCTGGGTTCAAGCGATTCTCCTGCCTCAGCCTCCTGAGTAGGTGGGATTACAGGTGGGCCACCACGCCTGGCTAATTTTGTGTATTTTTAGTAGACACAGGGTTTCACCATGTTGACCAGGCTGGCCTTGAACTTCTGAACTCAGGAGATCTGCCCATATCAGCCTCCCAAATTGTTGGGATTACAGGCATGAGCCACCACGCTTGTACTTCATTACTCTTAAACCTTCGTAGAATCTCACTTGAAAAGGCTTCTTGGACATGAATTAGAAAAATAATGCTTAGGGATATTGCCTAAGCAAGAAAATTCCACCAAAATAAAATTTGTCACAATAGACTTTAGGTTGTATAAGGTAACGTGTATCACTTGCTACACATTCATTAATTTGGATTGGTAATACCTGCCTACAGTATAAATAATTTTCACAAATGAGTTTTTGGATTGTACATCAATGTGCTCTATTATGCTAATATTTTAAATATCTTTTGAAGGAAAATACTAAATCAAAGAATGTTTCTGTAAAAACTTGCCCATGCAAATATCCTTGATTATTAATTCATTGAATCGTGAATAAAATATAAGTTAAATTAATTTTGACTTTGCATTCAGTTTCATCTTAAGGCCACATTCTGCCCTTTTGCATACCAGCTGATGTCCCTGGGAAAGGTTTGCATCTGTTTTCATAACCAGCACTGTAATGACTCACCTGCCAGACCTGTGCTGCACTCCATGTGAAAGTCTAATGGCAGGATATTGACTTCTTTAAAGGCTATTGACATTTCCAATGATGTGTGTGTATGAAAAATAAGGCAAGAAGAAATGAGAAACATTTGGATAATAAGTCTTCAAAATGAGAATGCATAGAGCAGTTATTTGCTAGTTACCTAACGTCTTCACAGCTGCAGAATATAAGTATGGTCTGAAAACATCTCTTTGTAGAAAAGTTTCTATGAAAACTGGCATCTTCTATCTTCTTCTTGAAGCTAGAAATCCCAGGCACTTTCTCACTATAATTTTCATTCTGGTGAGATACTTGTAGTAAAATGACTTATGAATGTTTTTATATTTGAAAAAGAAAGCGTGATAAGAGCTTGTTTCAGCACATGAACATGATACTGTATGATTATCATCTAGTAATTTCTAAATCGATGTATTAGACAAACATGTATTTAACATGGATCCTAAGCATTACGCTTGATGTTGAATATACAACAGTGAATATGGTCATATCCTTACCATCAAAGCAAGCACAATCTGGGCTGAGGGGATAAACACAACATACATGACTATACAACATAAACATGTTAAGTGCTTTCTTAGCATATGAATGAAGATGAGAATACTCTGATGGTAGTGATAACTAATTCTCCTTCTGTCAGGAAGAACAATTGGAAAATTTCAGATATAACACTTGAGCTAAGCTTTAAAGGTTTTTAAGTATGGTGATGACCAGATCAGAACTATATAGGAAAGATGGATGTCACTGGTGTATTGAGGAGGAAATGGTAATGATACAAAGTAATGACGGAGTCCAGAGATAATGTGGGACTGGATTTGGGAAGTGAAGAGAAAGGAAAGCATGGTTAGGAGAAAGATTTTGGAGATAATCTCATGGGCCATGAAGGACAGGTGGTAGTAGAGTTTGAGGAAGGAAGAAAGCAAGCTAAGGAAGAAAAAATCAGTTTACTTCCAAGTTCCTAGTGTAGATTACTAATTGTTTGTTTAGGGAGACTGCAGGGGGCAGTGATTATAGGACTAGTTTTGTGCATAGCAAGGTAGGATTTCCAGGATATTATTCTAGCAGAAGTGCCCTGTAGAAAGTTCATAGATGGGCCTGGAGTTTAGAAGAGCCAGTTCTGGAATTATGTACATTGGAGGTCCTCAGCGTATAGCCATCAATGTGATGCCAGGGGTGTCTTTGGCTTATGTTCCCTAGAGAGTAGCTCTTTTTGATTACCTCTGTAAGCCTCATTTTCTAAGACTCAGTTACTCAAGTTTGGTTAATATGTTTTTCATCAGTAAAAATGGAATAGTAATAGTACCTATACTATGGGTTGTTGGTGAGAAGATTGAAAAACCAGAGCATATAAATCATAATGTCTGACATCTAGTAAGTACTCAATCCATGTCAGTTATTACAGTTGTAGTTGGTGTTGCTATTGTTATTGCTCTTTTTTTTCCCATTTATTAATTTTATTGCATTTTAGGTTTTGGGGTACATGTGAAGAACATGCAAGATTGTTGCATAGGCACACACGTGGCAGTGTGATTTGCTGCCTTCCTCCCCATCACCCACATCTAGCACTTCTCCCCATGCTATCTCTCCCCAACTCTCCTCCCC
>NW_016107345.1:7892239-7918231 GCF_001604975.1 Cebus imitator
TTGCTGAGAATGATGGTTTCCAGGTTCATCCATGTCCCTACAAAGGACACAAACTCATCGTTTTTGATGGCTGCATAATATTCCATGGTGTATATGTGCCACATTTTCCCTATCCAGCCTATCGTCAATGGGCATTTGGGTTGGTTCCAGGTCTTTGCTATTGTAAAGGGCTGTTGATGGTGAATATAAACCACTCCTCCAAGGCATATAGACATGAAACACATGGGCTAAACCTTAAAAGAAAGACTTGTATTTTTTTTTTTTTTTTTTGAGAAAGGGTCTCACTTTGTCACGCAGGTTGGAGTGCAGTTGGAGCAATCTCAGCCCATGGCATCCTCTGTCTCCCAAACTCAAGGGATCCTCCCACCTCAGACACCTGAGTAGCTGGGACTACAGACACATGCAACCACACCGGGTTATTTATTTATTTATTTATTTATTGTATTTTTGCTAGAGACAGGGTTTTGCCATGTAGCAGGCTGGTCTCAGAGAGCCTTTTTTTTTTTTTTAATGAGATGGAGAAATGAGTATATTTATAAGCTTATGTAGATGAGGAGTGAGATTGAAGATAAAGAGGGATGGGAAAAATTTGAAGCTAGGGTTAAGTGGGCATATTTCTAGACCTCCACCTGGTTGAGGGCTTGAATGACATGATAAAGGCTTAGAAACAGCTACAGAAGGGAATGAGAAAATAGGCTGTCATGGGTTTCTTCTTTTGTTGTCAGTCTTTAAAGTTCTGTTGATTATACCAGAACCTAGATTTTCCTCTTCATTAATACTTTAATTCAGTCCTGTAATATGCTCTCTATTCATACCCTACCTCCCAGTTCAGTCTCTAAATAGCCAATCAGTTTTATCTTTAACATGTATATATTCTGATACACTCTCAATGAATTTCTAATGTCTCCATCTTGCCTATGAAAAGCAAAAAAGATTCCTTAGAATGTTCCCTTATTCTAATTCATCTTCTTCAAAATGTCTACTGTTTCAATAATTCTAACCTATCATATGCAATTTCATTAGGTTGAACATATACTGTATCTTTCTAAAAAAAATAACACTTTTTAGAGTTAATTGGAGTGCTACTAAACAATTCTATCAAGTCAACAGGCAAAAACTGGATCCTAGCATTTGTGACCCTCCTGATTTTTTATATTTGTGTCATGTAATCTACTGCTCATTTTCCTTGAAATATCCTGTCATCAACCCCATACTCTCCTTGGTGAAATCCTGCCGATCTTTTAAAATCCAACTCAACTGCCAAGTGCCAAAAGTAATCAGTTCCCTCTGATTTCCCAGGGCAGCTCAGTTAACCATTTCCTCTTCCTTGTTTTCACGGCACACATTTTATATAGCCCTGTTTCAGCACTTATATTGTTTTGTAACATGTTTCCTTGTACATTTACCCTTCCTATTCTACTGCAGGCTCCTAGAATATAAAAATCGAGGTATCCTCAGCATCTGGCATGGTTTCAGGCCCGTAGAAGTCAATCTTAATAAAATCACAGATACCCTTGTATTGTTATCATTTGTGTCAATTTCTTACTAGATTGTCAATTCACGGAGACTTTGTTTTCAGGTTTTTTTTTTTTTTTCTTTAATGCTCTTCAGTGCTAGCAAATTGTCTGGTAAGTAGTAGGTTCTGAGCTATACTCATTAAATGCAATAATAAAAAGACACTGAAAAATAGCTAAGTTTCAGGATAATAGTATATAATTCTAAAACCCTGTTTTTAAAGGAATGTAATGTTTTATATGGTTCTTCCTTGTTAGATAATTTTCAACCTAAATTTTTGGCCTTGGGTTAATTTTCCAGAGAGATTATTTTTTGAGGTAATGACAATTTAACTCTATAATATTTTAAATGGTTGGACAAGCAAATCCTTTTTGCCATCAGTTGAATTTAAATGAGCATTTTTTTTTTCACTCACTGAATATGAAATAGAGCAACTTGTATCCTAGGACTGATATGGGTTCCTGAGCTGGGTTCTACTATTTGTGTAGTAAGAGGTCAAAGGGAGTTTTTGTGAATAAACTGAAAATTATAATTTTCATATAGGAAGAACAAATGCTGCTTTGTAAACAACAGGAATATTTGTTGCTTTTCACAAAGTGTCTTCCATGGAGAACATCGAAGCTAAGGCTTCCCTTCTGATGGGGATGTAAATTGCTTGGCTATCTGCCTGAACATTTGGGAGCTTCCAAATATTATCTGATGGTATTTGCTGGGTTAGTATTTTAGCTACTTTGCTCTCTACTGGTTGCTGTATTCAGATAAGATAAAACACAAGAGGTAGAATTTTTATTTTGAAGTAGTTACTGCAGAACCTTCAAACTATGAAACTAGTTGTTAGGTGACACTTTATTATTTGAAGTAATTTATGCTGTCAAAGGCTGAAGCTGTCTCATCCATAAACAGCTACCAATCTGAGGTGTCAGAAACCAGGGGAATTGGGATTTTTATTATTGGTTTTATTTTTAGCTTGTGTCAGTCAGCCATGCTGACTGAGGGCTGACACTAAAGCCAGCATATAATGAGATGTCATGATTTGTTACTTTTATGTATTGACCTTGGGACAGTCATTATACCAAGTGAGCAGCTCACAACGTCTCTTCCTGTGGCTCTTAGTGCCATCTTTGGTTCCTGCTGTTCTTGTAGTCATCTTTCTCTTTCTCCTACGAGCACCATCTCTAGCCAGAGCTTTCCACCTCTATTATTGATAGCTCCAGGCTCCTGGGGTTCAACTAATGTCTGAAGCTAAAGGCAGATCTCTCATTGAAGTGTTGTTTCCCAGAGTGTTCCAAAGAGTTGTGTGTGAAGTTACTGAGAAAAGACCCACCCAGCCTTACGTACTGGTATGTTCCCGCTTCTACTTGCAGACAACAGTGGTGCAGTTGGTCCAATTGACCATTACAGCTGATCAAATGGGCCCTCAATGAACTGCAGTGTCCAGCTGAAGAGCAATCTTCAGAGACAGGGTTGAAGGATGTTGCCCAGATCCTAAAGTAACCACCCAAGGTTAGAAAAGACCATGATACTTTTAAGTGATTTTAAAGACTGATCTACTACTATTCTGAGTCTCAAATGAATTGATTCTTAATTTTTATTTTCTGCTCAGAAGGTTGTCAGTAATATATTTCTTATAAAAATTATTATAATAATAAAATAAATGTGATGGTACAAAAGGACACTCCTATTGCCATCAATAGGAGAATTAAAAACAAAATAAGGAGTTTCTATGAAAATAATGTTGCTATGAAAATTTCTATTCTTGTCTTTTGTTGAATATATATGCACTTTTTTTGTTGACTATATATGCTGGAAGGAAATTGTGGGATCCTAGGGTATATACATATTCAATTTCAGTAGATACTTTGTTTTTCTTTTTCTTTCTTTCTTATTTATTTATTTAGAGATGGAGTCTCACTCTGTCACCAGGCTGGAGTGCAGTGGCACGACCTTGGCTCACTACAACCCCTGTCTCCATAGTTCAAGCGATTCTCCTACCTCAGCCTCCCGAGAAGCTGGGATTATAGGCATGTGCCACCACACCCAGCTAATTTTTGTATTTTTAGTAGAGATGGGATTTTGCCATGTTGGCCAGGATGGTCTCCATCTCCTGACCTCATGATCTGCCCACCTCGGCCTCCCAAAGTGCTGGGATTACAGGTGTGAGCCACTGCGCCTGGCCACTTTGTTTTTCATTTAATGTGCTGTCATATATTTTTTTTATTGCTACATAATCATTAAACTAATTTTAAGTTACATAATATTTTATCAAGTGGTTATAATACAGTTTACTTAATTCTTTTCTTACTGGCTTAGTATTTTGCTGGTTTAAAATTTCAGAAACCCTTTAAAAACATTTTACCAAATATTTAGTAATTTTGGATATAACTATTTTTATTTTATTTGTGGAATGCCCAAATGACATTCTAAAGAAGACGTTCATCACACACATATGCACTTATTTACTAACTAATTTAAGCTAGGCATTGACAGAGGTGCCGTGTTTATGAAGAAGAAGTAAACACTACCTTAGGCCTCAGAGAAATTTATCACCATGTGACTGTATCAGAATCTCTCCCTCTCACATCTACTTTTAAGCACAACTCATAGAGTACACTGTAAACTGTACCTGGATACTTTCATTTAATATTTTGTGGTGATGTTTTCCTATCAGCTCATATAGATCTGCTTTGTTCTTCTTAGTGGTCAAGTCATTTTAATATGTTGAATTACTAATTATCATATTACTCAGATATGCCAACAGATTGAAAGTTCAACAACCAAGAACCAAGATATTAATTTATAGATTTTGGTAATATTTTCCACTGTAGAGAAAGAGGCTTTTCAGGTAGCAATCCTCGTTTTCGGCAAATATTTCTTTACAGATACAATTTGTCTCTATAAAGTAGGGGAAAATTAACTATTTAATTATTCAATTTTTCAGTGACTGTTACATATCCTGTTCATTTCTTTCATCAAATGGGGAGACTAAACTTCTGGTCTATTATTCAATTACACCAAAGAAACACAGCAAGTGGCATTAAAGCTGGGATTGCAGTTCAGGGGCTCTACTGGTTTCAGGGACTGCTTATTAAGTCATGTTTCAATTAGGGCATCATTTCATATTCCCTGTTGCCTCATGCACATGCAAAATGTTTAAGTTAAGAAGATTATGTTTTTAAGATTTGTAAATTTGCATTTGAACATAAATTCCAGGAAGCAGATTCACCTTCAGAATTAAAAAAATAATTGTAAGAGGGTCATGCAATTAGGCATCTAGGCTTGGAATGACTGAGTTTTGTCCCTTCTTCTTAAGGATATGCGGAAGCAGCCCTGAGGCCCAGGGCATAGCTTATTGTGGAGGAAACTGAACCATGATCAGATGAGCATGGAGCGTGTCTCAGATTTGGAAGTATTCTTTTCTCTTCCTTTATTGTGATGTTTAGGTGAAGCTTTCTATAGTCACAGAATCTAAGTCAATGCAATGTTAGTAGTAGGTGCCTGATAGATACTTTATTAAATTGACTTTTGGTTTGCCTTATTTTTAGTTAGAAGTTTCTATTTTTAAGGTTTCATCTCTTCAGCATCCATTGACACATTTGTGGAAAACATGGGTATAAAGTACAATATATCAAGATAAATAAGATGCTTAATATTTAAACTAATAGAAATATGTGTTAAATATCTAATGATCGACATGACAAATGCATGGAAAAATATTAGTGTGAACTTTTTGGATTGTGTTTAGTTACTGCTTTAAACAAATATAAAACAGAAACATGTAATAGTAAAGATATTCTAGTATATACTTAAGCATTATATGTTTATATGATAGATAGATGATATAGACCTGCAAATCTTAAATGTACACAGTATGCTAATGCTCAATTTGATAATGTCTTTTCAAAATTACTATAACCTGCTGCTAAGAACAAACACATATTAAAATCAGTTTTCTATGCTTTTCCAATAATGAGATGTCAGCCAGCATTCCCACATACCCCATATTTATTATATGTTGAAGGATAAGCCAGTAGACTTCAGATAATAAACAAAGATAAACATTTTAAAAAATCTTTCTCCTTTTAAAAACAATGTCAACAAGGCAGCTTAATTTTTTCACCTGTCAAACACTTAAATGTTTCTTTAATTAGAAACAAATTGACTTTTTTTGGGAAAATAATGGTATATTTTTGCAGCCATGAATGATCTCAGGGGTTTGTTGTACTTTTCCTATGGGAAAAATAACTTTATTTTAGTCACTGAGCAAACTCTGAAAATCGGCTCCATGAAGAAAATTTTTATCACATTAATAGTATCATAGCAGTTCTTGGTAAATTTTATCATCAATACAACAGCTGAATTTAATATAATATATTAAAGAGCATCTCAAATAAAATTGAGACCCACTTCTGCCAAGTAAATATCTACTGAGCAGAATTAATTATAGTTTTTAAATTAATCAAGAAAATGTTTTAGAAACATCAAATCTGTATATTCATAGTATATCATTATATATTCTTTTAACAATGATAGTCCCTAGTGAGTAATATTTTGCTGAATAGAATTTCTCTTTTATAAAAAGGATAGGGGGACACTGGGTGTGGTAAGAATGCTGTGAAGTTTAATATTTCTTTTTTTTTTTTTAATGCAATCTCTGCCTTCTGGGTTCAAGTAATTCCCCTATCTCAGCCTCCCAGTAGATGGGATTACAGGTACGGGCCACCAAGCCCAGCGAATTTTTGTATTTTTAGTACTTTGTTAAGTAGAAGTGAGAGCAGACATCCTTGTTTTATTCCTGATCTTAGAGAAAACACTTTTTGTTTTTCGCCATTGAGTTTGATGCTAGGTACAAAAAATTTTTTGCAGTTTAGAATATTATATCCAATTCCACCCCTCCTATTTTTAGTTTTTGGTTCTATTTGTTGTGGTGTATTTTTTGGAAGTGTAAGCTATTCATGTGTTAGTTCCCTGTTTTATGCTCTCCAAAATTATAATCTTATTTTCTATTGTTTTCATCCCTCTGCTCATTTCTTCTTGATTTTAAGAAGTCTTTTAAAATTTTGTTTTACATATTACTGATTCCATTTTCTCAGTGTGAGTCTAGTTCTGTTGTCTCTTCCATATGGGGTTTTATTTTCCCATTACATCTTTAATTTCCTTGCATTTACTCCATATTGTACATATTTCCTTTTTTTCTTGCTTGCTCTTTTACTATGATTTTCTGTATTTTCCTAGGCATTTGGATCTCCTTATATCATGTTTTACCTTTGCATTACTTTATAAACACACAAATATAATAAAATGTATTTACATACATTGACATACATGAGAATAGCAGGGAATTTTATAAAATTTTGTCTTGGACATGGCAATAGGTCTCTTTTCTATGTCCTTCTATGCCTCAGTTTATATTTACATTATTTAGTAAATATATATGTTGAATTTTTGATTAATATCCATTATACATACATGACTATAATGACTGTAATGTAATGCAGAGAAAAACAATGTCTGACTTACTTTCCTTCCTATATCCAGTGCCTGGCACAGTGCTGATTCCATAAAACAAGTTAAAATGTATTCAGTGTAAAACTGAACAAATTAATCGTTCTTAGCGTAATCTCCATCTTCACCTTATTGTGTATTACAAATTTTTTTCATATACAACAGGTTAAGCTGTTACATTATTTATTAACAAGGTGAGAGGCAGAAACTGGCTGAGAAATTCCTTAGGGTACACCACAAATTAGGGACAGAATTAGAATAAAAATTCATAAGCCCTGAGGTTCCAGTCAGCTGCTCAGTCACTGAATCTCTCCTCTCTTCAGTCTCAGTTATGGTTCTCCTTTTAGACTGAAAGACAGATTTACACATAAAAGTTAGTGTATATAGTGTGATGGGGAATGAACACAAGCAAGAATCCAATTAATATGTGTAAATTTCGTGTTTGTGGATACTGTCAAATTTAGATGGTAAATATTTTTTTCTTTACTTCAGATGTATTTTTTATCTTAAAGAGGATATATGCTTTCAAAAGAAAAATTTGGCAATTTGGCATTATAGTAAAGGAAGAAACAAGAATAATTTTAAAAATTGTCCAGTTGTTCCAATAAGAAATCCAACATTTTGTCAATTATTTTTCTTTGAACACATAGCCATTTTTCAATGGCTTATCTATAGATTCACTTGCATTTTTCATGTAGGGAATCATTTTGTCTAAAATAATATATTTTTTCCTAATCCTGTATCTCTTATTTATTTTTTTATTTTATGTTCCATTGTATTACATGCTTTTTGTCAAGGGGAAAATTATTAAGGCTATCTTATTAGTATTCATTTTGGATCAAATAGCCATGTAGTATCATGCCCTTCCAAGACATGAATTCTAATCTAAGCTGCTTATTATCTGCATAATCTTGAGCATGTAATTTATTTAACTGAGCATCAGTTTCCTCATCTGAGAATAGGGATAATAAAAATATTTGTAATCTACTATTGTGATGCTGTGAAGATCAAATAAAATAAAATATGTGAAAACTAGTTTTAAACTATGATAGGACAAGCAGGAATTAAATTATATACCTATTATGGAGGAGCTATTACATATGTTTCCCTGGGGTTATTTTAAGGAAGCTATTTTATCCCTGAATAAGTTTACACATAATCATTAGCCTATGTAAGAATCATTTTTACTCAGTGATCAGCTCAGAGCCAACTATAAGAAAATTTAGCATGAGAAAATAATATAAATAACGAGAAAATCATAACAGTTTGGGGTTTCCGCAAAATGGTAAAAATTTGAGAAAAAATAAGTTATATTCATAAATGTATCATTATATGTTAGAATGCTTTTGAGAATAAGACAATGCCTTAGGTTAGAAATTAGGTCATATGAAAACCTGAAATATGAAATCTGGTCATTATAAGTGACATATATTGAACACAATGATCATCGTGTACATATATTTGAACAGTCTGTAGAAGTTCTACTCATAGCTAGATGGCATATTAGTAATTTTCTTTCTTTTTCTGTTTTTTTTAAATAAGAAAAAAATGTATATAGAAAAAATATAAAGCCCAAACTACAGCTTAATGAGTGAGTTAATACTGAATTACTCATCAGAATGGCCATCAAGAAATTGTTCTGATCTTTGAAGTAAAACTTGCATTCTGATTCTTGAACATTCACTCTTGCTGATCAAAGGCAAACTAGTTATCAAAAGAAAAAAGAAACACTAGATCAAAAGGTGAAAAACAAAATGGGGAACAAACTGAAGGAAAGTATCTCTCTTTCTTAGCTCATTAGTTAATCGCATGATGTCTTCTAATTCATATTTTAAATGTTTTTATTTATTGGAAGATGGCATTGATTATACTAGTTTTTCATCAATTTGGACTCATACCAGTGAACTAGATGTAATTCTTTCCACTCAGAATCTACCTAGATTTAAAAAATTATTTTCCCATTACTATTATATGTTCATGCAACCTGAATGAAATAATTGAACATTAATTGTACAATTAGGCACATATACCCAATTCCATGGTAGATAGTAATCAAGGAAATAGGACATAATTTTGTCTTTGAGGGCTAGAAACTCTAAATATTTCCTGAGTTTGAGCCACTTTGACTTATTCAAAGTAGATATGAGTGAATGTGTGTTATAGGAAGAGGAGAAAGAAAAGAGAAATCAGGAAGGTGGGCTGGCAGGGAAGTCATTGCTCATGGAGATGATTGTGGCTACCAGCTGTACTGCCTTGAGTTTGAGCTATGAAGAATGGTGTGTACACATGACTTGGGTGTTGAGCTTAAAGTTTCTAGACTAATTGGTAGATTGAGGCCACTTGCTGAAGAATGTTCTGGAAGATCTAAACAAGGAATCACCATATTTAAAATATGAAATCCTGTATAGTTTCAATATTTTCTATTGTCTCAGTTATTTTAACAAGACTTTTCTGTCTTTCATCTACCTTATTTCTACTATTGGCTTTCATCCATCTCTCTCATTTCTTTGATGATTTTTGCATGTTGTTCAGAATTTTCTTCTTTACTTTGCACTCTCCTCATTATCTCTGTGTTGAACTCATACAAAAATAGGCTTAGATTTTCTGAATCACTTCAGTTTGGCTGAGTTGAATCTTCAGTTGATTTCAGCTGTAGATTAAGGACCACTATCCCTTAGATCATGTCATCATTTGGATCATCTGAATATCTTAAACTAGCAATGTCCCTCATCATAATCTCTTTGGTTTCATTTCTTTGACTCCTTTACTTCCTCTACCATCTTATAGCTTCCGAAGGTATTTGTTCCTCTCATTGTGACTTTTAATCCTTTGAATCCTTAGTTATCTCTTAATATATTTCCTGTTCTAAGCCTTACCATTCTGTCTGTGCAGAATATTCTCCACCTACTGAAATATCCTTCAGCATCCACAGATCATTCTGAACATCACTTACCTGAGGCATTCTCTGATCTCAACAGTTATAATTAAAAATATAACTTTACATCTATTAGGTGTTTTTTTCCCTATTTTACTTTAGCATAACAACCGTGTGAATTCTATTTTATCTATTTTATAGAAACCTAGTAAATGGCAGAGCTGGATCTATGAGTAAGGTTTTACTCTTTATTCAATACTCTTTCTGCTACCTCATTGTGTCAGAAGTAAAGCCTCAGAATTCACTTAGTATATCATTTGCATTGTTCAATGACACAATAGACATTGGTTTATAATGTAGCTATTTTTACACCTGTAAGAACTCCTGTTTTTATTTTGTAAGCTTGAGATAATGTCTTAATTTCTTGCAGAGTCTCAAGTGTCTGGCCCAGTGCCTTAGACATAGAATATGCTCAATATATATATATATATATATATATATATATATATTTGTTGAATAGATGAACAAATTAATTACAGGACACTACAAAAGATAGAGTGTTGGAAGCCACAGCCAGGATGCTGAGCAACATGCTTTGCACAATACTATTTTTTAAGTAAAACAATTAAGGCTTAAAGAGGGCAAAAGGTTTCTTAGGGTCACATCACAAATTAGGAACAGAATTAAAAAGAAAATGCAGAGGCCCTGAGGTTCCACTCTGCTGCTTAGTCACTGAAGCTTCTTTTCAGCTTTCAGTCATGGCTCTCCCTCTAGATTTAAAGAAAGATTCGCTTATGGAAAATGGTGCATGTAGTGTGACGGGGAATGAGAGTCTGGCCCCCCGACATTTCCATACACACTTAACAAGATCAGCTATGTGCAGCATCTTTATCAGTTTTTCCCATTTCATGATTTTTCAGGTTAAAGTACAGTCTTCACTGTTTATTCGCATGACTATAGGAATGTTATGAAGATTAGTGATGTAAGACACATAATATCCTGCAAGCTTCATAGCAGAAGGATATTACATAAATACAAAGCAGTATTATTTCTGCCACTAGCAACAGTACTAGGTTTACCAACACATAGTTCACAGGCTGCTGAGCCACGAGCAGATGATATACATTTTTTTCTCTACATGAATTAAAGTAGAAAAGATTTCCCTTGAAATATTTGGACCATTTACCCCACTTAAGTGTTTTCTTTAGCCAGGGAGTTTGGATAGTGAGGGTGGTGGTAGTGGTCGTGTTAAAGGGAAATTGTTAGAAGTGATATTCACTTCAGATTAAAACATGCATAGACAGCCAAACAGGAAAACTAGTATAAATAAATAAACACAAAATAATAATAATAATATGTGAAAAACCTGGCCTTGTTTGTCCTTTGCTTGTGTTTCTTGTGATGTTAGGTTTATTCTAAACCTAAGTATCATCAAATACACTGAGTTTGGTTGGACTAAAAAGAAAGATTGTGAGGTCTTTTGGGAGAAACTTCTGCATCAATAGAGAAATGATAACATTGAGAGTAGATTATAAGAAATATTTTATGCAAATGGTTTTGTATGAAATCAGTGATATCACTTGATTTGTTATGATTCACATTCTCATGTCTGGAAGAGATATAATTATGCAACTTATGGATCAGACAATATTATTTAGTATTGGAAAATGGAGCTCACCTTTGTTCTACTTCTGTTTAGTGCATCTGTGCGTGCATTTGGCATTTTTATATGAACTAACTTCAAACTTCAGCTGTGGTGGAAAAGTTATCTATCTACTTTCTGATGACCTAGTTGATGACTCCATGATGCAAATAGCCCTAGAATTTACCATCTACATCTGCTCTGCCATTTACATCTTGAGAACAGAAGACTGACTCAATATTGACTAGGAAAAGTAAAATATTACCTGACAAGAATATACTCCTAAAGTTAGAACGGTGACTACTAAAATATCTCTGTATACCCAGTTCATATGCACAATAATCTGGGCTTATATTTACAGCTAACCAACTCTGGAATGCTAGTGGAAAAGTAAGTGGCTCACAGTCATTATCCCTTGGAAGAGTTACTGAGATTTTTCTATGGCAACTAAAAACTGGAAGAGTCGGTTTTATACAGTTTCCAAGTTGATGGTAGACTAATTCCACTATGTGGAAATCTGAGATATCAATTGAATACTTGTCTTATTACTGAAGGTGAACCACAGTCATTTTCTGAGGAGAGTTCCAGCTTTGCTTCTCTTCCATAAGAAGGTAAGTGGGCCTTCTATAGAAGAAGAATCTTGGATAGGCTCTTCAGGTATCATAAAAATCGTAGCAGTTCTACCTGTTCATCTGGAAGCCAAGGGATGTAGATGCTTCTTCAAACAACAATAGGCGTTATTCTGTTATCCACTCTGTCCTTAACTTTCTGCAGCAAGTAATGCCTTTTGCATGGCATATGTTAGATGATTTTTATGTTCTGCCTCTATTCCTTACCCGCATAATTCTAAACAAGAAGCTGAGGCTCAGGGAAGTGAAATAATTGTTTGACCAAACATAGTCAAATTCAGATCTCTTTTATTCCAAACCCTGTTATTCTTTTCATGTGCTACCCTTAATTTCAAGTCTAACTGTGAAAAGGAAATTTTTTGAGAGAAATTAGTCCTCCAACAAATTTTGTGGATAATTCTTATGCTTTATCGCTGGGTCCCAGTTTGAAGACAGAATGGCAGTAAGATCCATCTACATTAACCTATACATGATGAAATTACTCTCCCTGCCTTCAGCTTTTACTGAAATGCAAATCACAGAAAGCAGCAACATTTAATCTATTTCTTTCTCAGAGGTCTCAAATTAAATCCCACAGGAGAACTTCCTTTAGAATTTGGAGTCTAAGTATTAGAAATTTTTGTGAGGAATTGATAAGCTTTTTACTTTTAATTCAAGAGAAGTGTGCCCCTTTACAAATGTCTTTTTTTCTAATGGCTGTTATGAACCTCAAAGATAAATTGGATATTTTGTAATATGAGTCATATAATGTTTTTGCCTACAATATTAATTTCAGATCCTCTTTTTGGTTTTGTTTTCCTAATTTATTAAGTGTATTTTGCATGTTACTCATTTGAACCACCTCAAGTCCTGTAAATAAATGAGTACCTTTATGAAGAGAATGGAAGTTAATCCTTCTTCTGCCTTTTATCTTCTTATACTACATTCAAGAGACATTATATGCTGTACAGTGTGTCCTGTGATACAAGAGAATCTAAAGTCTAGGTAAAGACACTAGGGAGAATAACCATGTTGAAGACAAAGAATGCAATTCAACTCATCCAGTGTTTTTTGAGCACAGGCTCTGTATTGGGTGGGCCCTGTGGGGTATTAGAAGAATTAGTATAAACATAAACATAGCCTCTGAATGTTCCAGTGCACATGCTAGAAAACAACAAAGAATGGCATTGTATACGAGTATTTTTATAGACAGATTAAAAACCTTAAAGAAAGTGAAGAATCTTTAGAATGATTTATTATGACAGTGGCATTTAAAAACTTTGAAACCATCTAAGATAACTTAAACCTTTTATTCCTGAAACTATACAGGAATATCTCATCAACTCATTCTAATATGTGATTCACCTTGTGTTCTGATGTTCTTTATGATCATCCTTATTTTTTTTTAAGTTCCAGGGTACATGTGCAGGATGTGTGAGTTTCTTAGGTAAACATGTGCCATAGTGGTTTGCTGCACCTATCAACCCGTTATCTAGCTGTTAAGCCCAGCATGCTATTTTCTTGATGCTCTCCCTCCTTTCACACCCCCACCCCCCTCCAGCAGGCCCCAGTGTGTGTTGTTCCCCTCCCCGTGTCCATGTGTTCTCATTGCTCAGCTCCCACTTGTAGGTGAGAACATGCAGTGTTGATTTCTGTTCCTGTGTTAGTTTGCTGAGGATAATGGATTCCAGCTCCATCCACGTCCCTGCAAAGGACATGATCTCATTCCTTTTTAGGCTTGCATAGTATTCCATGGTATATGTACTATATTTTCTTTATCCAGTCCATCATTGATGGGCATTTGGGTTGATTCTATTTCTTTGCTATTTTGAATAGTGCTGCAATTAATATATGGGCTCATATATTTTTATAACAGAATGACTTATATTCCTTTGGGTATATACCCAGTAATGGGATTGCTGGGTCAAGTGGCATTTTTGGTTCTATATCTTTGAAAAATCAGAACACTGTCTTGCACAGTGATTGAACTAATTTACATTCCCACCAACAATGTAAAAGCATTCCTATCACTGCAACCTCACCAGCACCTGCTGTTTCTTGAATTTTTAATAATCACCATTCTGACTGTAGTGAGATGGAATCTCATTGTGGTTTTGATTTGCATTTCTCTGATTATCAGTGATGTTGAGCTTTTTTCCATATGTTTCTTGGCCACATAAATGTCTCTGTTCATGTCCTTTACCCACTTTTTAATGGAGTTGTTTGTGTTTTTTCTTGTACATTTGTTTAAATTCCTTGTCATTATTAGATATTAGACTATTGTCAGATGGATAGATTGCAAAAATTTTCTCGCATTCTGTAGGTTGCCTATTCACTCTGATAATAGTTCCTTTTGCTGTGCAGAAGTTCTTTAGTTTAATCAGATGTTTATGTTCAATTTTTTTGTCCACAACAACACAGATCATAATGCTGTTCCATTAACAACAGGCTAAGCATAGGCTACTACGCTGATCTTGCAGCCTGTGGGCGATGCGCCATTTTTGGCAGAACAACCCACTCTCCTCTTCTCCCCCATTTGCACATTTATTTTGTTCCTTGTTTTATTGTGTGTTTTCCAGATAATTTGTTGGAATTATTAGAAGTAAAATAATAAATTATAAAACGAAGTAATATTTTTAGACGTAAGATTTTTGTGTGCCTGTAGGACCTAAGGACTTGACTTCAGAGGCTGAGGATAACTTGAGCCAAGAGTTTGAGGCTGCAGTGCACTATGATGGCATCTGTGAATAACCGCTGCACTCCAGCCTGAGTAACACAGTGAGATCTCTCTCTCTCTCTGTCTCTCTGTCTCTCTCTCGAGACAGAGTCTCACTTTGTCACCTAGGTTGGAGTGCAATAGCATGGTCTCAGCTCACTGCAACCTCTGCCTCTCAGGTTCAAGCGATTATTTGGCCCCAGCCTCCCGAGCAGCTGGGACTACAGTTGCGTGCCACCACACCTGGTTGATTTTTGTACTTTTAGTAAAGATGAGTTTTCACTATGTTGTCCAGGCTGATGTCGAACTCCTGACCTCATGATCCACCCACCTTGGCCTCCCAAAGTGCTGGGATTACAGGCGTGAGCCACCGCGCCTGGCTGAGATCTTATCTCTTAAAGCGAATTTTGCTAAACAAAACTTGCCTTGCAATTAACTTTATACATCTTTAAAAAACTATATAAATACATACACATTTCAGTCAGCCCATATATTAGTAGACAAAAAAACACCGATTAATGTGGCATATGCAGAGAATAATTTCAGTGGCTAATTCGCACTTGTTCTCTCCATGGGTTCCTTACATTTCAGGTACATAAAGGGAAAAAGAACAGTAGTCAGATGTAGCTCATGCCTGTAATCTTGGCTGCTTAGAAAGTGAGGCAAGAGGATAGCTTGAGCCCCAGAGTTTGAGACTTAGAGAACTATTATGGCAGCACCGCACTCCAGCTTGGGTGATGCAGTGAGACTCTGATCTTAAATTAAAATAAAAAATGAGTTCTAGTTGATAACTTTATGGACTTAGTTGATAAATAGGTTCCATGTTCTGGTATCTGTCCAGATATTTGTCTAGACACATCTATCTATCTATCTATCTATCTATCTATCCATCCATCCATCACTAACAAGATTCTGTTATGATTTCTATGTCTATAAGAAGAGTCTAAATCAAGATCTACACCAATATGTATTTTATTTTATCTATATCTATGAAGAATAAACTTGTGAAATCTTAGTTAACTCATAGATCATAGAACATTAAAACTGGAACAAATGTTATCATACCACATCAATCCAGTCCCTGGTACCAATTGTGTGCGTAAGTCTGTCATTTCAAAACTTTTGGATCAGAAGACCTGCCCAGGCCATAAAAAAGAATGACATAATGTTTTCTTGCAGCAATATGGATGTAGCTTGAAGTTATTATCCTAAGTGAAATAACTTAAAAACAAAATCAAATACCACATGTTCCTACTGATAAGTTGGAACTAAAAAATGGGTACACATGGACCTACAGAGGAGAATAGTAGACACTACAGACTCCAAAAAGGGAGAGCTGGGGGTAAGGGTTGAAAAATTACCTGTTGGGTAGAATGTTTTCACTCTTCAGGTGATGAGTACACTGAAAGCCCAGATCTCACCACTGTGCAATGTATCCATGTAACAAACCTGCACATGTACCCTCTGAGTCTACAAAAATAAACTGAAAGGATAAAAACGATATGCCTGAGCCATTATGTCCTGTATTTTAAAAACTCCTGGGGTGATTCTTATGGCTCAGGTAAATTTGGGGAAAAGTGAAATAGATGAGTAGGTGAACATATAAGTATTCTTCTTTTAGGCAAAAAGATCTCAGATAATATTGCAATTCCTACATTATTTTTAGTCATGTTTTTAATATGAATTTAGTGTCAATTTGGAAATGATATTTAGTATTTTATCCTTTAGAAAAGTCAAAAGCTTTTTGAAAAATAATAATATGTCATTCTTTTGTGGCTCACTTTCGGATTTTAAAAAAATATATATATAGTTCATGTTAATCATGAAAGTGGATTTTTTATGATTACACAAGATTGAATTAAGAAAGCATAGACTCTTCACATAAACATTGGTGTAGAATATGTCATTAACATGTTCATTATTTTCCTTGGTGCTGACTTCTGTGTGCTCAGAGTTAGGTAGCTCCAGGACCAGAATATATGGTCCACATCTAAGAATCTTGTAGTGAGACTTCATCTTGGCTGCTGAAAAAATAAATTCAAAACAAGGAAAAGACCAATACCGAACTGGCTACTTCAAAACAGATACAGTAGTTATTTCTCTCTTTTGCTTTGTGGTGCACCAAATGTTTATAATTGCTTATTCACCAAACTGGGTTTTTTTCATATTTTCATACCTCAGGAGTCAAAACCATGAGCAACCTATAATAAAGGATTTTCCAGGACACAAAACTATCCATTTTCATGTCACAGGAAATGTTTACATGGGAGCAAAATGCTATACATCAGAATAAATCAGTAACATCTCAAAGTGCAAATTTCTATATGCTTCCTTGACATAAAGAAGAAAAATTCTGTGTTGTATAATACATTTTAATTAAAAACAAGCTTTTACAAATTATGAAAGTTCCCAAAGAGGACAGAACTGTTTTGCTATATCATAAATAAGAAACTATAATACAAATATTGTATATAATATATCTGAAAATATTCATTTATTTTAATTGATTAAAATAGTATTTGGCTTGGATTCAGTTTTAGGAGTTGTGTCATGTCAGACTGTATCAGGAGAACTTGAATTGTGTTATTTACGTGATACGGAATTATCTAAAGCATTTAATTATTTAAAAAAATTGTTAGTTGCGGTTTCTGTCCTTAAGAAAGTATCTAACCATTTGTTTATGTTTGCAAACATATGCTCTTTGGATTTCCTTTCATCATGAATATGTGATAGTTCATACTAATAGATTATAATATTATTAAAATTTTATTTTAGTTATTTTGATGCTTTTCACTAAACAAAGTTAGTAGTAGTGCATGTAATTAAAAAAAATAAAAACACTTTCCAAAAAGGATCTTGAGTATGATAGGGAAATATGTCAACATTTTTGTGAAAACATAGAATTCCACTTGATGTAATAAGTGATGGGAAAACGTAGAATTTCATTTTATGTGATAAGTGATTATGTACATGTTCATTCTTTTTATAAAAATGTCATTTGAGTTACTCAGAGATACCCAGACTAACCAGTCATTATTTAGCCTCTTTTTAATAAAGTTAGCTCTTGCACAAAGGTGGAAGAAATAATTAAATCAACATGCATGTTAAAATTTGGGTTTCTGACTTAAGTTGCTAAAGGGACTATACAAGAGATGACTATCTGAATACATCTTTGCAAGTAAAGCATGACTGAATTAAGTCATCTGAGCCTAGGATTTAGTACAGTAATCAAACAATCTTCCTTATTGTTTATACTAAATCATCTTGGATTTTTCTCTTACTCTAAAAATGTTAGTAGTAGGACTAATAATGCAAAATGATGACTCTATTTAAATACTTATTTTTACTAGTAATTCAGATAAAGTAATAAAATAAGTATTTAATATCTTTTCACTAAAAATATTATATGTTTTCAAGTAGAAAAGACAGAATCTTGCACTGTATTCCCACAGAGTAAACTAAGGAGAAATGGAAACTAAAAAGCATAAAGTATACAGCTTCCAGTTGTATGGGTCTTAAATTTTGAATATGTTAGCAGTAAAGCTTCATTTTTTACTACTGGAGGGATACTTAGGCTGGCATGTGCTTTCTAAGCCAGTATCAAACCTAATATAAAGTTTTGTCTGATTTTTTTTCCTTATACTTTGAGTTGCACCTGGATGCAAATAGCTAGCTAGAATAGACTAATGATATGCTTAGTGTAGCCAACAGCCATGGAGTAAGCTCCTCTCCCTGCCTGGGTTCTCCAGTGAACTTTTAAACCATTGGCTTTTCATTCAGGAACACACTCCAAGGAGCTTGTCCTCTGCTCTTTATTGCATTCCAGGGGCAGCTCCATCAAAGTGCATCACCGTCACTTAGCACAGCACTTCCTCTCCCTAATAAAACAAAAAACACTCCAGGTGCTATATTGGATGGATTATTATCAACAGAGGATTCCAAAATTTGGTTTATGCCCTACTCTTTCAAGATGCAGGGCAGGCTGAAGTCCCAGATTTGTTTTATGCATGCTAACATGACAACTAAAAAAGCATCTGGCCTGATGCATAAAGACGGTAAGTAGAGAACTGTATTGTGACCTATCGTTCTATGTTGTTGAATTAGGAAATCATTTCAGGAGAAACATAGTTAACTAAGGTCCTTCGTGAAAATGGCATCTAAGAAAATGGTTGAGAAAGAAAACAAGGGAATCAGTAACAATGAGAGTGAGAGGGAGAGAGCAAAGCAGGAATTGAGACAATGCCAACAAAATCACCAGGATTGAGGACACAATTCCTTACATATAATAACTACCTTCAAAAAGAGGTCAAGAAGTACTTTAATTCTTTCTAGAAAGAAAGACAAAAACATAGGAAAAGATCTCAATGATGGGATCCATATCCCCTTCCAAGATTATTTAAGAAACATATTTTAATACTTGGCATAAAATCCTGGTAGACTAGGCAGTGAATACTGGCTTAAATATAAATCTGTGTCAAAACAGATTTTTGTGCACATAATTCCTTTAAGTCAAAGACTAAGCTCTAAAATGGTGTACAGTGATGCCTCGCTACTGCCTCCTTTTCTCCCTTACCGATCTTTTAACTCTTCTGGCTCTCATGTTTTTGTTTCATTAGCAGTGAAGGCCACATTATTCTCCACACATACTCTGTTTTGTTTTGTTTTGTTTTGTTTTTAATCTCTGTGGCTTTGTACATCACTTCTTCTGTACCTAGATCTTTCACTCCTTTTTGTCTACTTAACAAAACTCAATATGTAGAGTCGGATGAAGAGTTGCCTACCCTAGGAAGCCTTCCTTGGTCTTTTCACCTCCACTGGGCAAGATTCTTTGGCACGCTTCACTTTTTGATTTTATTAAAATTTAATTTTCTTTGTCTTTCCATTTAACTAGTCTCTGACTTGCTTAACTACAGAAACTACATTGAATGCATCATTAAAAAACATTTGTCTGCATGTTCAGTAAATAATTTGGGACAGAATGAATAACTGAATTGTACTAATAAGTTGTATATCTATTTCTCAAAAAGATTAACTTGGACCATTTTTTAAAGGAAAATGTTTTGTTTCCCAGTTTTGCAATAATTGTGAACGCAAGTGAAAAGACTTTAATTGCTGGCTAGGCAAAGCTAGAGTAAGAAAGATGTACTTAGTAGATAGGGAGACATTGAAAAACTATTCTAACAGAACAAGAAAAGCTGGGACATACTGCAACAAATCATTCAGGAATTGTGAATTTCATTTCATTCAATATCTCTTAAAAATGTTGTAGTTTCTGTCATTCATTTATTCATTCATATATTTATTATTGAAAACTTTTGGTGAGCTAAGCACTATTTTAAGCTCTGGGGAAACAAAACTGGATATATAGCACATATTTTGTCTTGTAGGGCTCACAGTCTGGCCAAAGGTAATTTTATGGCTTGCAGACAATCCTACTGGGACACAAGCATCTGAGTGATGAGAATGCCGCTTAGCAATGTAGAAAAGTCTTCAAAGAGAAATAGACAACTTAAATTTGCAGACTGGACTGGAGTGGATGGGGGAAGCAGGATGGGAGAAGGTGGTGAGGCAGAAGTTTGATGCCAGGAGGCATAGGCAAGAGCTCAGATTTGTGTCGTTTATTTCCCTGGAAAGAACTTTTATGGCAGGAAGAGAATGCAAGCAGTGAAAAAGGCTGCCTGAGATTGATTATGGTGATGGAGGTGAAAGGTTCACACCTTTGTTTCCTATAAGTTTGTGCTACTGAGATGAACTAAGCCTCAGTGTCCTCATCTGTAAAGTGAGAATGATGTAAGGTTGAGTAAAGTGTAAAATCTGTATGTAAAGGCAAAGCAAAGACCAGACAAAGTGTTGCTTCCTTTTTACATGCTGACTAAACTTACTAAAGATACTAATCCTATTAATGACGCCTCAGTCATTCATTTTTAGCATGCTTTTGTGCACAGAGTATAAATGCCCTGAAATGCTCAAATGGGTAATATTTGGCTGCAGCTTCTGTCCCTGACAGAAAACCCTCTGAACTACCCAGCACAGGCAGAGATGGCTGTGCAAGGCTGCACTGAACTCTCCAGCAGAGCCATGTCTTTTCTCTCCTCTGTATTTGTAGCTTGAGGCCTTAACCTTTTATCATTATTTTAATGATGTTTTTATGTTTAATTTAACTGTAAATCACATTAACAGAGTTTTGACTGGTATGTCAGAGGGCTTAAAATCTGAGTTAAAGTCTTTCTGAGAGCTAAAGAATTTGTCAGGTCTGACATGTTTAGTCAAGATGATCCAGTCAAGTGTGGAGATGTTGGAGAGATGGTGCGAGATGGTATTTAATTTGTTCAGGATTTAAGAAGAGGAAATAGAATTGCAGTAGAGCTTTTGCTCCATATTAGCAGTAGTTAAGAGGATAATTTATGGCTTTTGTTAAGGACATTAACCAAGGCAAAAGTGCCCCTATAAAGCAATTAATTACATATTACGCTTAAGTTCTTTTCTGAGGAATACGATCAAACCAGAACATTGCATAATTCAGGAAGCATTAATGAAATGCTATACTTCTCTTGTATTGTTTAAACATATTATCGTAATGAAAGAGAGACATTATTTTTTTCTATATTCGGAAATAATATATTTAGAAGTCAAAAATCTCATTTGTGAGGTTTTGGCTAACAACGACTTTCTTTTCTTAAAACATTTTTATCACATAATTCATAGATGTTTAAGCAAAAAAATACAATACAAAAATGACCATTTCTTTTAATATTTTGATATATATATATATTTATCCTTTTCTATTAATAATATTAGGATATCATAACTACTAAAACAGGTTTCCTCTAGAATACCAGTGGCTTAACATGATAGAATCTTATTTCTCCCTAAGGAAGGGATTGCCAGTGGTTGGATGGGGTTTAGGTTGGGCAATGCAGCGACACTCTGCTCCTTGCAGTCATTCAGTGCAGTGCCATTAATGCCTCTTACTGGAGTTTCTTGGCCATTGACTTCCAGCCAGGAGGAAAAGAGAGAGGGATGGCGAGTGAGATGTTTATGTGTTTCAGACCACAAATAAATTTCCCTTTATACTAGAAAATGTAATTTAGCTATGTGCTCAATCTGGAGAAGAAAGAGGTTTAATGTGCGCATTTTATTTGCCATAGGTAATATGTATGTAAAGAAGCTTATGTACTAAATATATTTTGTAAAATTGTTTATTTACTCAGAAATATATCTCCAAATTTTTTCTTCTTATTTATATCATTGTTATTTGATTGTATCATAATTTTAACTTAAGTCAATTTCTTGCTAAATATTTTGGTAATTACCAGTTTTTATGAATGTATGCAATGGTCTGATGACTTCTCATAACTTTAGATACCAGCATCGTTGCTTCCTTAAAAATTTTCCAAAAGTGGAATATCTGAGTCATAGGATATGTACTGTTGTACTGTTTTTTGTTTGTTTGTTTGTTTTTAAGGCATTTTTCTTTCCATTAATGGGATCTGTAGATGGAAGCTGAAAGTTACAATTAGTATCCTTTTTATTTTAGTGTGAATTAAAGCATTAAACATCAATTACTTACTGAACATCCACTTAGTGACTTGCTTGTGCTATAAATTCCAGAAAAGTAACTAAGGCTGTTTTTATTAGAAAATGATATTTTCTTCCATATATTTAACATTAAAAAGATTTTCAGTTTCCCTGCCCTTTCCTAATTCAGTAATTGATGCATTGGTTTTTACTCTGGTTATAGAAGAAAATAAGGAGGGTTATGGTGTTTCTTAAAATTATAAAAGATTAGGGTACTTTGAAACAAATACAAATGAAAAAATAAAATATTTAAATTTATTCTTAAAAATTATTGTAAAAATGACTTCAAGAAGATTTCCAGTCAAAGGTGAATATATCATAATATTAGGTAAAGATAACATAAAATCTGGAGAATAATAAACACTTGGTTTAAGAACGTGGTGAGAGATGACTTCGTAATCATGCACCAGCTTTGGTTTCATGCATTTCTTAGAGAAACTAGATATATAATAAGATCACTGTTATCACTGTAAGCTATGAATTCCTCTGGTGAGTAGTAGCCAAAGACAATCTTAAATTTTGTTTGATTTTAAATATCAGAAATCCTTTTAAAGGGATGTAAAATTGGAGGCATCTCATGAATTTTCCAACTTTTGCTTATTATTTTCATAATCATTTTCAAATAGCTAATGATCATTATACATTCCTTTGGAAACATAATATTTGGATATACTCTAAAACCACATAGATTGGTTTTATTTCAATGATAATACTCTTTTTCCTTTTATTATCTAAAATTATATTGAGGTTTATCTTTTCTTGTGAAATTATGCATTTAGATTTGCTGCCAAATTTATACATAAATGGAAATAATTTTTATAAAATTCATTAATTATATTCTCATTTATTTTTCCATTATAAGAGATGTAAGTTTTTAGAGAAAAATAAGACCTTGAAACTTGTGCTGAGATGTAGTGTCTGCAGAAAAATTATTTTTATAAAATTGAAATAAATAAAATCTGTAATTAGATGCATGAGTTATAGGTATGCATATAGGCATGCATACAGGCACTTCTATTTTATATATATATACTTCTACAAACAAATAATACATATGCAGAAATCTGAAACTTTTCAGAAGCCTACTCTAGTCTTTAAATACTTATGACCCTGTTCAAGCTCAAGGCCTAATAGTTGTCGAAACTAATAGGTATTCATGCTAAAAGTTAAGATAATAATTACAAACAACAGCATCTAAAAATCACATGAAAAATAAAGTATACATGTTCCTTTTAAATAATCTAAAACAAATTTTTCAATGTCTAAATTTGTCCTACAATTACTTGTTAACTTCAAAGAGTTTTCAACAATGTATACTTTTCTAAGCCCATTTATTCAGTGAATTCATCAAGCAGATATTGTGTGTTTGAAACCCACTTTCCTTAAGACTTCATACTCCGCTAAGGGACATAGACAAGCAAACAGACAACTATGATTTAAAATGAAAATGGTCTTGGAGAAGTTCTGAGTATCCTGCGAACATAAAAAGAAGAATTGAACCTACAATACCTAAGAAGGATTCTTGAAGAAGGGTGTAGGTCAGAGATTATTTTATATTTGCATTGATGATAGTCGTATTTTGAAGTATTTGATAATTTGTTAGTTTTGAACATTTCTGAGTTATCACCATTGATAAAGCCTCGTCTGACAATCCAAAAAAGAATACATGTACCTCTTCAAGTTTCTGAGTAAGTGTTATGTAAAGCAGTGAAATATGGTCTATGTCGAACCATAGTGGTCCTTTTAGCTTATTATCTTTTGACATAAATAATTATTGATGTTTCTATTCTAGACAATACTATTTTGCAAATATTATTAAAGTATACACATCCTAAAACTTAAGAAAAACTATGTTATATAAATATGTATGATTATGAGAATATGCAAGAAGTTTTGATTGCTTATATCCAAACCTTTAGTTTTATAAGTGATCACAGTGAAGCCCCAGTAGACTTGATGTGCTTAGGTCAAGACAGATTTGAGGGACTTAAATTAACCTGAGAGAATGTTAAGAAGAGCCAGAAAATCTGAAAGCAACCTGTGGTCAGAGTTGCCAGCGGTCAGAAAGATTTCTTTAGGAATGGGGAGAGTGTCTGTAAAGGACTTCCAACAGCTGGGTGGTAAAAGGTACAGCTGGAGCAGTTGGAAGAGAAATTGGAAAGACCTGAAACTGCACAAGAATCAGGGGAAAATGAGATGTGCCTTGCTCAGAACAATAAGAGAAAGGCAGGAACAGCTGCAAGGTTTGGATATGAGATGCATGGCAAACCCAGTTGCAGAGAAGGCCTGAATGAACTGCAATGGGAAGTGTGTGTGTGTGTGTGTGTGTGTGTGTGTGTGTGTGTGTGTATGAAGTAGAAGACAAATACTTAGGAAGAATAAATATGCTTAGAAAGTTCTGAGGGATGAACTGGCAGTCATAAAAATTAAAAGCTGGAGAGCATTGTAGTGACCCATATTTTGATTATGTTTTTAGGATAGCAACATACTGCAAATACCAGGCTAAGAAATGCTTAGTATATTACACTGGCTACCCAAACCAATTATGTTCTGAATTTGGCATATTTTTACTTCTTAATTGGTGCATTTAAAATATTCCCTAGTCTACTTATACATGAATTGATTGGAAATCCATTTAACTTGCTCTACAAATAGTTTTACAATATGAAAACATTTCCATAATTTTGAGATATTTCTTATCTTAATTATATAGGGTATAGTAGTCAATTTTTTTCTTTCACTATTAACAACGAGCTTTTTATGAGATTGCTGCTTGATGCAAGAGCTGCTGTCAATCTTTGGGTTATTATAGTTGCTGATATGAATTTAAAAGGAAAATAATATTAACCCCCAAAACACCCTTGCTTTAAATTATGTAGCATTTGCCATTTTTTTTTTTTTGCACTGCATAATACAGTCTGGCAAAAAGGAAGTGTGATCTTAATTGTTAGACTTGTTTATTCCAGGGAGGAGCCAGTGGAGCACTTATGGTAATTAACATATTTTGTCTGGTCTTCTCATTTTGTTAATGATATCTTATTGAAGGCTGAGCAGTAATTACTGCCCACTGAGGTACATATGCTGAAACAAATTAATGGCCAATGACCAATAATGATTACACTTGTAATTATCTATTGTGAAATATTTAAAAAAATTGAAATTAAAAATAAAGTTCTTTGAAGCTAACATTAAACTGTTTTGTTAAACTATGCTAAAGTCATTTTAACAACTCAGAGAAACAATATTCCACAAGTTTATCATACTTCCACCAGTTTCCTATAATTTATAAGAAAATTAATTTTTCCAATGTTTAACATTTTTACCCAATGGGATACGAAAGTAAGTGTAAAGAATAGGACACAGTTTATGTTTACTTTTAGATATGACTTTTAGATATTTGTAACACTTTTACCTTAAGATCAACAATGTAGGCCGGGCGCGGTGGCTCAAGCCTGTAATCCCAGCACTTTGGGAGGCCGAGGCGGGTGGATCACAAGGTCAAGAGATGGAGACCATCCTGGTCAACATGGTGAAACCCCGTCTCTACTAAAAATAC
>NW_016107345.1:7918452-8029022 GCF_001604975.1 Cebus imitator
TCTTTTGAGTTGGAGTCTAGCTCTGTCACCCAGGCTGGAGTGCAGTTGCACGATCTCGGCTCACTGCAACCTCTGCTTCCTGGGTTCAAGCAATTCTTCTGCTTCAGCCTTCCGAGTATCTGGGACTACCGGTATGCACCACCATGCCAGGGTAATTTCAGTATTTTTAGTAGAGACAGGGTTTCACCATACAGGCCAGGCTGGTCTCGAACTCCTGACCTCATGATCTGCCCACCTTGGCCTCCCAAAGTGCTGGGATTACAGGCGTGAGCCGCTGTGCCTGGCCTCCTTTTTAAGAAGACATTCCCTCCCAACTCCCCGCCCCAACTCCTTCTTGTTATCTATCTATGCATAAGAAATGCTGAGATATCACTTTAAACAACTTTCATACTTTTTATTGTTCAAACTCATGGGTTTATTAAAATAAATCATAATCTTTCTATAACACTGCCTACTATGGGGTAGTAACTTGGGGTAGAGGTGATGATCGATGTTCAAAAAGTTTCTATATGGTACAATTCGACTTGTAAAGTTGAGCAGCTTGACACTCCTGGTTTTTTTTTTTTTTTTTTTTTTTTTTTTGAGTCAGAGTCTTGTTCTGTCGCCCAGGCTGGACTGCAGCAGCGCAATCTCGTTCACAGCAACCACCGCCTCCCTAGTTCCAGGAATTCTCCTGCCTCAGTCTCCCGAGTATCTGGGATTACAGGCATGCGCCACCACGCCTAGCTAATTTTGTATTTTTGGTAGAGACGGGGCTTTCTCCATGTGGATCAGGCTGGTTTTGAACTCCCGACCTCAGGTGATCCACCTGCCTCAGCCTCCCAAAGTGCTGCGATTACAGGCTTGAGTCACTGCGCCCAGACTGAAACCCCTCTTTTTAAAAATTCTACCAGCAACTTCAGCACATGTATTTTACATGTAGAAAAAAATGATAAGCTTTAGCTGAGAATTAGCATAGTGTACTATTGGCATTCTTTGAACTGGAATGTGGGAGATGTGGGACCTAAATCTGTGCCACTAATTAGTTGGCCTCATTGGTTCTGGGCCTCGGTTTTCCCACCTGAGAAATGGGAGCTTTGTACTAGATTATCTCCGGTGTCACTCATAAATTGTTTTAAGTGTCACATATCTTCTTTTCTTTAAATTAGAAATTGACTTTTTTATAAGATAAATCAAATGTTTTACAATGAAGCAATTAAGGCTTGATTCTTTGAGTTAAGGTTTATTAATTTGATATGGATATCACAATGGAATTTTGATCTCACTGTTATGAGGAGAATATCACAACCAAATTAGTTTTTCTTCATATATGAGGAAATTGGGCTTAATGAGGATATAAATTGCCAGATTATTATGGAAAATCTCTGCCCTAGAGATTTTAGTCTATCTATTAAAGTTTATTATTGTTGTTTTTAGGACCCACTAGCAAAAGATGAGAGTTGTTATTCAGCTTTAAGATATTTCAGGACTTCTGACTGCTTTTAAGTTTTCCTTTCAGTTCATGGGAATGGGTCTTGTATGCCTGGCTGAACTTGGTTTAAATTTTTGACAGTTTTTTATTTGTGTCCCATTTGGATGTTTTTCAAAATGTCCAGGCTATTCACACCACATCCGAATAAGCATTACCCACTGGCTTAATTCAAATTGTCTGGCATATTTCTAATTAGTATTGTTAATGCTTACAGATTATTATTAATAAAGTGTTGCACCTCGAGTTTACTGGAGAAATGATTAGGAGCTTAAAAGAAAAATTTAAACTTTTAAAATTGATTTTGATAGAAAATTCTTGGTTGGAATACAATAAGAAATGACAAGTAGCCAAAATAACTATCTCTTATGATATAAATACCAATCTGAAATAATTCTGGTAGTAATCTATTAATAAATTTAGACAGCATCATTGGCAAACAAAGTTATAGAGATGTATATGGAGAATACTTAGATGCTAGTTTTGCTATACCAACAATTAGCAGTAAATTTTAATTATGTCCGAATTCAGTATATGTTTGTATATCAGTAAATATTTTAGCAACAAAAAAGCAGTTTGCCATAATTATAAGTTATAAATCGTTTTCAGTTCTTACTTCCTCAGTAGTGAGTGAAAAGCAGAACAGATTCTAAAAATATTATCTAGAAGTATACTGGAAAAATACATGTTTGTATGTTTCTACCTCTGAAATCATGGAGTGTTTCTCTTCATTTTTCTCAAGACCACCTAAGGAAAGTTACTTAAGAAGCAAATAAAGCAAGAACCTGAAATTTATTTAATTTTTAAAAAATCACAATTTTAACCATTCAAGGAAAGTTATTTAAGAAGCAAATAAAGCAAGAACCTTAACTTTATTTAATTTTAAAAAATCATGACTTTAAAAAAGTGAGGTCATGGGCACTTACATAGTCACATTTCTCTACTTAACTACATCATTAACTTGAGCAAGTGGATTGATCATTCAGAGGCTTATATTTTAAAAAATGATGTTTCCCTTTACTTTTTGTTTGGAACATCAGTGAAGTTTTTCAGAAACCATTTGCTACATGTACACTTGTGTTAATAGTTTTTATTTACATCTATATCTTTATAAATTCTCTTAAAACGTATATGAGCACTTACAATTGAAATGTTCATATTTATAACTGAAAAATTTAAAACGTATGTACATATACCTGGTACATTAAAAAATTCAAAGGAATAAATTACTTTCCTTATTTTGCTCACTAATTTAAAATAATTTCTACTATGCCTTTTTCCCTCATTGATGTGTATATTGGAATTGTGATCATAAGAATATCACGTTCATTATTTTGTTTTGGAAATACTTCAACATCTCTATTCAATGACTGACTGGATCACGTTTACAGAGGCTTTTCAAGGCATCTGTTCTTAGCCACAGCTGAGAATGGGGCCCACCGTGCTGATTGGAAGGATCCACCTAGAATTTGTTGAATTAAGTTCTTGCACCTGGATATAATTGTTGTGCCGCTGTGCTGGGGTTTTCTTAAGCTACTGGTAAAACAAATTAGCTCAATTTAAACTGGCATCCAGTAGAGAAGCAACAACTCACCTCATATAACGTTTTCCAAATAATTATTTTTGTATTGCCAGGTTTACCTCATGAATATTTTCCTGAGGGTTGGGTGAGAAAAAATGTTTTTAAACTAGAGATGTGATGAAAATTCTGCACGTTATAGGCTTTAATATTATTGCGGTATAACTAAGATTCAGATAAATATGTGATCATAATTTCAGTTAAGCTGGATTATTCCCCTTCCTAAATAAAACATAAATTCAGATATTTAATTGTGAGTTAGAGCTTAAAAAATATTCTCATATCTGTATTTAAGTTTCATAAGCCACTGTCATACTTGCTGTAGATTTAATGACATAACTATTTTTTACAGGCAGAAAAGATGCACATAAGGGTGCTGATCAACAGAAGACAAGATTCATTTATGTTTGTTCAGTAGAATGTGTCAACTCATTTGGTTATGCATATTTTCAATCATTAATATTTGGCAATCAAAATCACATGCTTTCTGGAAATCTAGTAAATTAAAAAATTTAGTAGCTGTAAAGAATAGAACTGGTGCATATGGGCATATAAGACTAACACCCATATATATTTCTTTGTGCATTCATTACTTATTCACCTAATGCAAAAATCATGGGCACCGAGTGAGTTCCAGGAAGAATTCGTAGCACTGAGGGCACAGATAGGAAGCATGGAAAATTCCTGCCTTCCTGATGATTACATTTTAACTGGGGAGGCAGAAAAAAGAAAGAAGGAAAGAAAGAAAGACAAGAAAGAAAGAAAGAGAGAGAGAGAAAGAAGAAATAAAGAAAAAGAAAGGAAAGAACAAATTTCAGTGAGTATTAAATTCTATGAAGAACATAATGTGAGCTAGCTAGAGTATGGAGGAAAGGTACAGCTAGATTATTTAGACAGAAAGGCTTCTCTGAGAAAGTTTTCATGTGCATGTATCAATAAGCACATATGCTACCTGGATTTATGTAAGCATTTATTTCTTAATATGCATTTGTATTTGCAATGTCTTGTATGATGTTTAGCATAAAATGAAAGAAAAATCCTCTTTGTAATTGGAGATGGAAGGCATCTAGTGTCTTGAAAAGTCTGTGCACAGATGTAGGGGCGTATATGTAAAGATTGTTGATATTATTGTTTTCCCAAATATAACACAGACAACACAGCAGCCTATTATAAAATGGTTTATTACAAAGGTTCGGATATAAAGTCCTCCAGAGTCCTTTCTAATCATTTTCTTCAAAAATTGCTACTTCTTCTTCTGTAATAATAATTTATACATATTTTTGTTATAATGCATTCCACATTGCATTGGCATCAGTTATACACAAGTATATATTTATTTCTAGATTTTGCTCCTTGACAGTGTTTTTCCTTTAATGCCTTTGTATTTCCAAGCAAATCAAATTTGTTTTGATAGAAGTGTGTGATAGTGAGGATTTTCCTGTATTTCAGTTACAATGTTCTGACCTGATTACATGGGAAATTTTTACTTATATGCTGATGTTCTAAGAGAAAAATACTGTCTTTAAGTGGCAGAGCTGAATTCCAAAGTCCAGCAAACCAGCTAGCTGACTTGTGCTTATTGGTCATAGAAAACATTGCAGCTAAATTGATTAGCAATGACAACACTACTGCTGCTGTTGGAAATATCTACCATTTTTTCAGCTTTTTCCAGTGTTAGCTATTGGCCACTACTTACATCGTTCTATCAAATCCTGACAATTGCCCTATCAGGTAAATGTTTATTGAGACACTTCATAAATGTGTAATTGAAACTCAGAATAAAAAACTGCCTGGCCACTAACCTTGTCATAGATTGTCATAATATTATGTGTGCTGAGTTATATCCAGTTTATTACATATAATAAAAATACTATAAAATTTCAAATTAAAAATTTATAAAATGGCTACTTTATATACCTAATGTGTGTGCTGTTATATGGCAGTGGGATATTCTTTTGAATGTTTGGTGAGGAATGGGTGTGAAGTGCCAGGAATGTGTGTTTTGCTAAAGGCTGGGATGGGTATATGTGTATGTATGCTATATGTGTAAATATTTGCATAGTTATTTGATACTGTCAGCTTTGAGCTGAATAGTACTCACTATTATGCCTCTCTACAAAATGGATTTTGGAGGACAAGGGCCATTTTTTATCATCTCTGTGGCTTCACTGATGCAATGTAGACACCTACTAAATGCTTGTTAAAAAAAAAAAAAACAAAAACAAATTTTAACAAAGCAATTTTGTCACTAAGACAATACATAACATAGGCGCTCCTAAGATTTTTACTTTCTTCAAATTTAAAAAACAGCATCAATAACAGGGGAAAACAAAAAATAAATAGCTGTTATTATTTTTATTTTAAAACATCAGTAGAGTTTTATTTTGATTACAAAACTTGATCTTCAAAATCAGGCAAAAGTGTATTTTTATCTTCCTATGGAATGGTGGAGGTGAAGGCCTGTCCCACTGCTGGTAATTTCTTTTACAGTTATATGTCTACAGGTACAAAGATAGTAAAACATACTCCAAATGCTTTGTAAAATTTACACATATTTGATTCTATGCAGCTTGAAGTGAAGAAATGGTCTAGATATAAATGTAGGTGACTTGAATACAAAATCTTGCTATTATATGATTTTGTATTTCAGATATTAGAAAAAAGAATGTGATTATGTAACAGCTTCAACTTCAGTAATTACACAGTAATTTACTGAGTACCAAGTAAAAAAATTAGTTCACAATTTCTATTAATTAAGAGTAGAAGATGATTTTTGGTAGAAGCTCCTTATGTACTGTATGGTACAAGTCTACACTTCTCAAAGTTAAAAAGCGGGGTTTATGAACATGTGTTTATTCTCTTTCTCTTACTTTATTCTGGGGAGAACACTTACTTCATTCTATGGAATTAAGGCCACCCCTGAAATAATCTCTCACAGAATTGTGTGCTTCTTCAGATATCCCAGTGAAAGCAGGTCTCTCACAGTTCTAATATTTTTGTTAAATTGATATGTAGACTAAAATGTGAATGTGATGTGATTTTAAACTTCCCAAATTATCTGATCTTGTCTTAGTGTTCCAAGTGTAACTCTGAAGGGAAATTAAATCATATTTTGTCAAAAGATGGTATTGTGGAGACTTGCTATAAAGCTCTAGAAGTTACCTGACTGTCATGAAAGATTTGTTTTTATGGGACTGAATGATATATTGTAGATTTCATAGAAAACTCTATGTTTTAAAATTTTTGATGTCCCAAATTTAATTTCACTAACTGATACCCATGGAGTGTTTATACTAAATTGATATGGGGAGAGATAACTGGCAGCAAAGAGGCGAACAATAATCTAGTTGCTCCAGGCATCTGTGATTTTTTTCTACTTCTTTATTAGTTCAGGTGCTCTACATTTTGCTTTTAAAATAACTGTTTTAATTCTATTGACTTCTCCACATCTCCGCTTGTACCAGCTATCATCTTCTGTCACTTGGACTGCATGCTGACTTGCCTGCCTCTAGCCTCCCACTTTAAATGCCCTGAAATTCATTCTCCATACAGGAGCCAGGTTTTTTTTTAAGTGTAAGTCAAATTATGTATCTCCCTCTTTAAAAGGTGTTCAAGGCTTTATTTATAATTGCTCAAACTGAAAATAATCCAAATATTCATCAGTGAATGAATAAACAAATCATAGTAATTCGCACAAAGAATTCTTTTAGCAATCATGAGCTGATACATACCAGAATATCAGTGAGTCTGAGAGGCATTATGCTAAACAAGAGACGCAAGACATAAAAGCTACATGATTCCATTTATATGACATTTTGGAAAAACTATAGTGACAAAATCAGACCAGTAGTTGTTAGGGGGTGGTGGATGCAAGAGAACTTTTTGGTGTGAGGTGAATGATTTATTTCTTGATTGTGATAGTTGCACATCTTTATACATTTGTCTATAATCATCAGTTTTACATGCAGAGTGAATTTTAATACATTCATATATGATATGGTATATATATGCATGCATCTGTCTCTTACACAGACACAGACATACACACACATACACAAACACACTTTCACACATATATGTATGAATGGGTTCCAATCCTATAGAATGCACTGTGTCCCCCTAGAAATAAAAATAGGAAATTAAACACATTTCACAAAGTGCCTTCCTCTAACATTTGTGCACGTATATTGTAGCCTGTGAAGAGCTTTTGTACATGAGGTACATTATACCCCAATAACTGTGACTTAAACATCAAAAAGCATTCAGTGGCTTTCCTATACTTAGATTAAAGCTCCATAGCCCTAACTGTGATCTAGGAGTCCTCTTGTGAACTTGCTTCTGCCTACCCTTCACCTCGTTTCTCCCACTGTCTCTCACTGTTCTAGATTATTTACTGAGTTCTCTTAGATGTTTGATATTTAACTTTAAAAACAATCATTAGCATTCAAAAGTAACATTTAATATTTATTAATAAAAATTTAAAATGTGAAATTGTGAATTAATAATTTCTTGAAATAACACCTATATTTCCTCATAAAAATTAAAATCCTCATCTATAAACTCTCTATATCTGTCATAATAGGCATCTTAATTTTTTGTTCACGAAAAGGGAAGACTCAGTAATTTATATATCAGAGGGGTATTAAACAATGGCTAGTTACTTTCTGTCAGTTGAACATAATATAGGATGAACTAATACTATATTAACTAAACAAATGATTTTTTATATCTATTATGTAACAGGATACATAAAAGGCGTTTTCACTTTATAAATATACAAAGATTGAATTTCATTAATAAGCGCTTCTATTTTATTACAAACATAATTTAACATACAAACTTTCACTTACAGTCATGTGCTTCATAGTTACATTTTGGTCAACTATGGATCGCATGTACGACAGTGGTCCCATAAGATTATAGTGCTGTATTTTCACTGTACCTTTTCTACGTTTAGATATGTTTAGGAACACAGCTACTTACCTTTGGGTTGCAATTACCTATAGTATTCAGTACAGTACATGCTATACAGGCTTGTGGCTTAGGAGCAATAGGCTATACCGAATAGCGTAGGTGAGGAGTAGGCTACACCAGCTACATTTGTTTGAGCATACTGTATATTTTGTTTGTACAGTGAGGAAATTACCTAATGACACACTTCTTCGAATGTATCTCTGTAGTTAACTGACACATGAGTGTACATATGTACATATATATCAGAAATACACCTGTTTCTGTACTGAATGTGAGTCAGTGCACAAATATATAGCAAATAAACTTATAATGGGAGAGAGACTGAATATAGAAAACACACATACCCACAAAAAATTTATTCAGTTCTAAGAAAAATACAGTTTTCTATAAGTGGGAACATGTAAAAATAAAAATTTAGTTCACATATGTCTAAATCAGATTTACAAAGCTTCTATAAATGCATTGAACAGATTCATATCAGTTACTAAAATATTTCAAAAAAACAGGTCACATATATTATCTGATAGTGTACCTCATCACATTGGTCGCCTTTTCATAATATGCTTCCCAGGAGTATTTCAGAACTGTACAAAATGTTCAACTCATTTGAGAATTAGCAAAATACAAATTCAGCCTATAATGGCATTATGGAATTTTAATTTTCTAAGATTTTCAGTTAACTGTTTCCTTCCTTCCTTCCTTCCTTCCTTCCTTCCTTCCTTCCTTCCTTCCTTCCTTCCTTCCTCCCTTCCTTCTTTCCTTTCTTCCTTCCTTCCTTCCTCCCTCCCTCCCAATTCTCATTCTTGTTTACCCTTCCTTTTCTTCTTAGGCTCACTTATTACAGTCACTGCAGGAGTTTTTCAGTTTATAGCTCTGGAATAGCTTCAATTCACCTGAAATTTTTGCTATTCTGCATGAATATAGTAAATATACAGACCACTGGCTAGCCTTAGTCCCAGAATTTGTTTCTTTTTGCTTAATTTCTTTTTAAGATCCAAGGACAGGAAAATATTACTCAGGGAACATCTTGTGCAATGATGCCACATCCATCACTTAACTAAGAGCTTGTTTTCAACTTTCTGAACCAGCGGGGTGACCTTATGTTCCCAAGAGAGGACCTAAAATGCGCCGGGCAAAGCTCTGCCTCTTGAAATGGCTGTTTGGTATTACAGATGTTCAGGTGACTGACTGATGGTTTCCTACCCCTGTATGACAGCTCCTGGGAAGCTCTAGGATGTGACTTTAACTGGAATGACTCTCAGGAGCTTGGCTTGATACGGTACAATCTCAAGGCATCCCTAAGTCTGAAGTTCTTCCAGCAGGTCTGGTGAGTTCTAAAATTTTCCTGGCAAACCCATCTACTCTGACAGCACAAACAGAGAAATAAAAACAAGGGAAATATCAAGGTTAAGGCCTTTCTGGGTATAGTATAACATACTGGTTAAAAGCTGTGGTTCTGAGGTTGAGATTGTTTGGGTACTATTCCTAATTCTACCTCTGCTGGCTGCAAAATCAGGGCATCAATTTTCTCATTTATGATAAAAATACTTATATTCAATGGAATTATTTTGAAGACTAAATTGAATTAACACAGAGCCTAGCACAAAATAAACATTAACTAAATGTTATCTACTAGTGTTGTTGTTATTGCTATTATATTGTTATTCTAAGACTCAGCAGATACTTTGGCCATAGTTGAGTGACTACTAGGAATTTTCTTGTGTTATCAATTATACAAATAATTTATAGAACAGTTGTGATAAATATATACATAAGGAGAGTGGGCATGGTGGCTGACGCCTGCATTCCTAGCACTTATGGTGGCTGAAGTGGGAGGATTGCTTGAGGCCAGGATTTCAAGACCAGCCTGGACAACATAGCAAGACTTTGTCTCTACAAAAAATTTAAAAATTGGCTGGGTATGGTGGCACACATTGTAGTCCTACCTACAAGAGAGGACCACTTTTGTCCAGGAGAGGCTGCAGTGAGCCATGATTATGCCACTGCACACCAGTCCAGAAGACAGAGAGCGAGATCCTATCTCAAAAAAAAAAAAAAAAAAAAAAAAAAAAAAAAAAAAAAAAAAAAAAAAAAAAAAAAAAAAAGTAAGAAGCTAAGAAAATTATTTTAAAATGCATGTGGGTGCTAGAATTTAAAATAATCATCACCAGTTTGTAAAGAGACAGGAAAGTGGTGTGTTTTGAATCAATTTATTTTGTTCAGTTTTGTGCAAAAACATCTCATTTTCTTGTTTTTATAATTAGATAAAATATTCAAGGGCACCAAAATATTACTTAAATGAGGAGACAGCTTAAGAAGTAAGCCAATATATATTATATTTTCCTAGGATAATTTTCTGTAAGAAATTAGAGTATATGAGAAAATTTCAGATTTCCTTTGGCATTTTGTAACCTTGCTTACACAAAATGTTTAAAACAAACAAAAATTTTGCTTATCGCTTTTTACTGTCCATACTTTCTCTGGTAAATTCTATGCCAGATGTGGGAAGCAAATTATTAAAAATACAACTTCCAGCAAATAAAAAGGCAACTATTGCTATATTGGTTTAATATAAAGTCTGATATAAATTTTCAATGAAAAATATTATCATTTTTGTGGTATCTATTTCTTCACCTTTTTCTTTATTATTATTATTGTATTATACTGCAATTCATAGAAATGACACATTGATAAATGGCAGTGAACACTGAACAAAGGTGAAACAAAGCTAGAAAAGCAGAAAGACCTTCTTCTATTTAGTAAATACATTATTTGTACAAATCAGTTTTACTTGCTAAGTATTTCCAGTCAGGCAAATAATTGTTATTCTCAACTTCTATGTCTTGTCCAAGCTAAACCACAAAGGACAAGCAGCTCAGAGATTAGCAAATGCGTCTCAGCTGTCCTAGAAAAGTGCTGTCAGCAAGTCTGAAGAGTTTCCCAGAAGCCCTGAAAGGATGCAATAGCATCGTTTAGCAGAAAGAGCCCTGGATTAATGTTCTTTTGGGATTCATCTTCTGGCTTTGTGATTTTGGGCAAGTTACTTTTCCTCCATTTCTTCACACATATCAGAGGAGTAATGCCTACCTTACAAACTTTTCTGTGAGAAACAAAAAAACAAAAACAAAAACAAAATGTTTGTTAAATATTTGCTATGTGTAAAATGCTTATTCCTTTAAAGTTTTCATGTCAGTTAAAAATATGCAATTGGCTTGAATCCTGACTCAAGAATGGAAATAGTAATTGTGCCTGCCATTCAAGGTGGCAGAATTATTTCCATTGGTTCAGGGTGGTGGGGTGGGAGCTACTAGATAAATAGATAAAACAGGTGGGGCAATTCTGTATACATTTTAGTGTTTTTTATTACTACTAATCTACCAACTCCTGTTTTCACTCAGAAACAGATCAAATGGACATATTTATTATTGACTAAAAAAATGATAGAGGAATGAGATTAATTTTAAAAATAAAATGAAAAGGAGAACAATTTTTTATGAATGTATGATGTTTAAGTTCTGCATGTATACATAATAAAATAATTTCAGTTGCAGGAGTATTAACTGGGTGAAGTAATTTTGGTCATTTGGATTTGTGTGTTCCTTGGACAGTCTTATATGAAAGCAAAACGTGATGGCTTTAGAGAATTTCACTTTGACTGGAAATGTTTTTAATTGGAGAGTGTTTTGCATTAGCTGATGGAATTATTTTCCCTAAGATCTTCAATAACCATTGCATGTAGCATTCGCTAGTTGGAATTTTAGCATTCAGGGATATTCTTTATTATCTTAAGTAAAAAAGTGGTGTTTTATGATATATATATATAATATGCAAGCTCATATGGTCTTTAAGATGAGATGAAAAAGAATAGTTTTATTGCATATTAGAATAACATGGATTTTTCTGATACACTACTTTCCAGATGTTAGCAGTTGCAATGAATATAACAAAATCAAGCACATAACGTATTTCTTGGGTCAAGTTGGAGAAACACAAGATTAATCAAAACTCTAAAATGAGGCTTTCTTTACAGTATTTCTCAGAATCTTTACTACACCAAGGTGTATTGAGAATCTTTAAGGATGTTGGTAATATGTCTACTGTGTTTTCTAATATTTGATCATCAAATCAGTTTCTTAAGGAGTTATTGTTAGGAATATGTTTTGGAAAGTACTGGGCTGGAAGATTATTGTGTTTTCTGGTCTTCAGTTTTTAAATTACGGAAAACAAAATCCATCCAAATTCTAAGATGGCATACGAGTTTAGAATTTTCCACCACATGCTCACCTTGTTTGGTCAATTCCATTGGAGACATTCTTATGTAGCTATCTTACAATGAAATTAATGGTAAGGGATTGTGGCTCCTGGCTTTTCTCTTTCTTTCTTCTAGCATTTTAAAAGGGTAAGTTATCCCATATGTTAGGTCTAGAAAAATGCTGGATTTGCCTCTGAGAATATCTGATCTTAGAATGGAGAACTAGACCAAAGTGGCATCTTGGATTTAAAGCATGAAGACAAAGAGAAGACACTCCAAATGAAAGTCAATTTCCACAAGAACTGTCTTGGAACTTTGAAATACAATTTTAGAGAGAGAATTAGAGGCATCAATAAAATAAGTGATAGTTATTATGTGTTTTATTCATCATGTCTCAGGAAGAAGGGAAACAATAGAAAAAGAAAATCTCAGTTGAGAATTGTTTTTGTTTTCTATTGTTTGTGTTTTTCTACATTGATGCTGCTGACATTTTGGAGCAGATAATTCTTTGTTGTGAGGACTGTACTGTGCACTGTAGTGTTTAGCAGCATCCCTAACCTATAACCTAAGATGTCAGTAGTACCTCACTTCTAATAGTCAAAAAGGTCTCCAGACATTGCTGAATGTCTCTTGGTGGTGGCAAAACCACCCTGAGTTGAGAATTATTGATCTAATCCTTTCCTTTAATATTTCCTACCTTTGGCACTCAAAGATGAGTGTAGAAAATTCAAGGGCATTGTATTATATATGTTGATGTGATTATACAGTAAAACTGCTAATAATTTCAGGAAGAATAACTATTGTGTAATGGGTTTTTAAAATCATTTTTCTAAGTCACAGTCTAGAAGTATGGGATCACTTTCTAATATCCTATTAGCTGACCTAGCTGACTTATTTTTTATCCTTCTGCTCCAACTTATTGTCATTTTTTTAAAAAGGATATTGGCAAAATTTTCGCTTTTGCCTTAAAATGTTTAAGAGGAAAATTATTAAAACAGTAATTTAGCATTTCTCCTGGTTGGTATAATTGTTCAGGTATCAGCAATCACTAATTGTTTAAATAACCAAGTAGTTGCCAAATATGTTGATTAAAACTATAAGCCAAATCGAAGAGGATGGCATACAATCTCCTATCTATTTATATTTTGACCTGTTGGGCTATGAATTTTGCACTTATTTCTTTCCCTCTTAATAGTTTCTTCTTCTTCTTCTTCTTTTTTTTTTGTATTTGAGACTGTTACAAAACTAGAAATGAGGCAGTGTTTATGACAGGTTAAAAAACATTGTCTGAAAATAAGCTGCTTGTTTACTAGCTTGTTTACTAGGGCAATCAAGACTAAAAATGTGAATTATAAGATTGTTATTTCGATTTTTATTTCTTTGCCTTTCTCATTTTTAGTCTCCAGGACTGAATATTTACTCCTGGAAAGGAACATGGTAAAAATTTAAAATTTGTATCAACTTCCACTGAGTAAGTCTTTAAATAAAGGGGGAAAATAAATAAATAAATAAAAAGATAAACAAAGCTTGCTTATTCTGATAACCAATTAGATTGTCAAATTCCATGATGTACTTGGAATAATTTAACATTTTGACATAATATCTTCTGTTTAAGAAATCTAATTATATATTTTCTAGTTTAAAACAGTCTAATTACACATTTAGGTAGAAATGTGAGCCCTAAAGAAATCTGTATCTTAGTTTAATAGCCGGAATATTATTTTCTTTTTGTTTTCCAAAGATTTTTTCTTTTGGGTACACAGTTTTAAAATAATATGAAATATATTCACCACCCAGTGTACATAGTGCTTATAATAGTATTGAATAATAAAAAGCCTAAAGTCCATTTTAAAATTTTACATATGATTACATTTAAGTTAATCTTCTTTATTTGTTTTCCCCTCATAAAAAGGTACTCTGTTACCTCTGTCAGATTACATTAGAGGATTTAGGTGACATTCTTGTACCAGGGAAACTACAAACACTTCTACAGGCTACGTATTTATGCAGCCACAATAGATATAATCCTATTTTTATGAAGAACAAACATAGTTGACTTAAAATAAAAATACCTTCCTGAAATCACCTATATTCTATTCTATTTTGTCCAATTTAAAAAAATATCCTAAAAGCTTGTCTCAAAAATTTCAGCCAGATAAATCAGCATAATCCCTTGCCAAAGGTTGAAAAGATTGCAGTAAAAATCCAAACAGAATATCAACTAAGACCTGACAAAGCAAAAGAAGTAGTCGATTCAAATGAATGTCTTTTTGAATACACATTTGCTCATCTTTGCTCAAGGGTCAAAAACTGAGAATTACTCTGGAATAGAAATGGTGACTATATGACCTGCTGTTTAAAATGTGTTCCTAAACTGGCTTATAATTACCAAATTAATCTTGGAATATATTAAAAACCTATTTGCACAAACTATGTACAAGCGAAAAAGGGAGCAGAGCACTTTACCTGTATTGATACAAAGCATTGCATAACGAGTATTTGTTTTTGTAGCTATTGTGGCTTTGGGAACAAGTAAATATAAACAGCGGGAAACACAAATATGGAGTCAGTGCAACTGGAGGTTGTCAGGGAGCAGTATGGTGGCTTTAGGAGCTGAATTCGGCTTGAAATAAGCTTTGTCTCAGTATGCGTAAGAGGCTTTGGCACTGTATCAGACCTCTAGGGCAACCACTCAGCAGGACAGGGATTATCTGGTGGTTCACTATAGTCTGTGCTTCCCAATTCATAGAAAACTTGCCTCCCTGTCATACTCTTACATTAACTCACTAGATACTAACTTTTCCATCTATATATATATTTTTCTAGGATTTTAGGTCTTTTGGCAAAAAAAAAATCGTAGATGTTAATTCAGAATCTAAAAAGTAAGTTCATAAACATGATTGAGAAGACAGCAAACATTTGACATCTATAGATAGCAAAAAAGAATAACCATGGTAATTTTGCAAGCTGAGTTATTGCCATTTTCTGAAATTGATGTTTCTTTTTTATCGATTGTCCTACCGAAAATGTCCTAAGCACAAATTGACTGTATTTTAATATAACTGTTATTCACTCAAAGTTCCAAATATATTTCTATTCTAACAATGAGATGCTTTTTTTCCCCTTTTCTTTTCTTTCTTTTTTGAGGCTTGACAGGGTTAATTCCATTTAGCTGTGGGAAGACTATGCTGTGGTGGAAACCCCATGGTTATTCCAAATGCATGACCATCAAAGAGCCAGATTAGCTGAACGAGGAGGGAAAGGAAACTGTGCACTTCCTGTCTCTTAATAAAGCTAAGATTACAGAAGTATTTAATAACCATTGTGGGTTTTAATAGGAAATTGTAAGAACACTTTTGGTAATTCACCCTGTCTACAGATATCCTTGCAGATTGTTTTTGTTTAAGCTAAATATCTAAAAAATGTTATAAAATCAGGATTCTATTATGCATAGGACTGCTAAGTAATCAACTATAAAGGCATTAAAAGTTCTTTTTGGATATCTCATTTGCACGGAGAAGAGTGAGTTGCACCACGGCTAAGGAAAACAACAGCAATTGTTTTATAAGCACTGTGAAGGCAATAAAATGTGGATTCCTTATGTAGGTCCGAATGTAGCAGCTGGATTTGGCTTTATGAACCATGAAAAATAGTTCCCATCTGGAAGTTGGTGTTGAATAAAGATGCAACAGTAAGACAGCATTTTACATGAAATATTTTATACATGTCTAGCCCAATCCTTGGTACTTTCTTGTTCTAATTGGAAAACAATAATTGAGGATTAATGTGTTTAATATTAAATACCCACAACTTTCTTGACCTTCACGTGGAATTTATTTTGTGCATTGAAAACCAGCTAGGCAACAATTTTTTTAAGTTTTATTAATAAATATTAGCACTTAATAGTAATTATACAACTATAAACATACTTACTCATAGTTACTTATTCTAAGATTTAAAATTCCATTGGTAGTGGTGATAAATTCTTTATTTATTGAAAAATGTATGCTAACATGTGCAATCTACTCTGTCGTTATGTAGCATATTACAAAATATTAATTATTTCTTTGTATTCTTTATTACACCTCCCATATTACAAATATTTTACATGTAATGAATGAAGTTACATGTGAACTAGTCCTGAGGTTATTTTACTATCCCCCTGTTTATAGGGAGTCATATACTCAAATACAAAATAAACATAAATCTGTAAATCTAATTTTAGAAGATTTAGATAATGCTTATCAGCATGTTTCAATCACTCCCTGAATGTATTATGTAAATTGATCAAAATTATTGCATAGTGCCAACTTTTTTGATATATGTTTTGCATTCAACAAGGGAGAACATAATTTGCCCCCCTTTTGTAATTATAGCTAAGATTGAGAGGCTGAGCAGATAACAAGAAGGTTGACAATATTTATAGGCTACAATGGACATTGCATCATTTGATAAAGGTTGATCCAACTTTTAAGCTCAAAAAGCTATTGTTTAGGTTTATGCACATTGGTTGTTTCTTTAAAAGAGACAAAGGTTTTAAGTTACTAGTTTTAGTTCTTTTCTTTTTTTAAAAACTGTAATTTTGAGTTACTAATTACAGATACAACGAAGCCATCTTTGGTATATCTGCAAATAAAACAATTCTTTTTAGCATATTTTGAGGTTCAATGAAAACGAACAATAAAGTAAGAAAGGATAGAGGCAAAATAAAAAGTATAAATCTATTAAAATTTATTAAAATAATGTATTAGATAATTTTTTCTAAACTTTCAATCTTCCTTAAACGCTTATTTTTAAATTTATCTAACAGCAAGGAAGATCAGATATTGAATGTTATTATATTTTAAAGTAATTTTTCTTCATGTGAAAATTCCACATTATGATTATCATATGCAAATGTTTCATGTTTTCACACTTGTCTATAAGAATAAGTTGAGGGTAGAGAAGATAAAAAGCCTTTAGTATAGAGTGTAGTTTATAAGGTTTCAATCAGTAGTAGCAATTAAGACTGAATAATGAAGAATCTTTCTTTTGCAGTATGATGAACTTTGCTTAGGATGTTTATTAAGTTAATTATTTATTATAAGATAAGAACAACAATATTCAGAAACTTAAAGAAGTTTTAAAAAGCCAAAATAGATTAATAATTGGTATGTGTAATGTGTAATATGAATTCTATCTATGTAAGGATAAAAAAATCAAACTACCAGAGACTTTATACTATGTTCTATTTTGATAACTATTCAAAACACTGATTTGTTAACTTGATTTTCAGCTTTTTACTAAACTGAAAACTTTACAGCTTAAAGTTTGTAAAATACAAAATAGGGTATCGGACTCCTTACAAATTATATCATTAAAATATGAAAGATGAATGAATGTCAAGAGAGAAATATTTTTAGTTTTCTAATATAATTATGAATAACTTCTTTTTATAAATGGAAGAGAAGAATCCCTTCCTTCCCCATTCGTTTTCCTGTTTTTTTTTTTTTTTTTTTTTTTCCAGAATTTCATTACTTATGCCTCTGCAGAGGTGGGCCAAATGTTTCATACTGTCTTTTCTCTCTAAACACAACCTCGAAGGTGCAGCTAATATTGTACTATTCCATAAGTAACATTTCTTACTGATTCTTCCCCTATAAGTCCTTTTATCTTTGCACTTGAAGAACTGGGATTGTCTTAGTAATTCATTAAGCAATCATTCATATATGTATTTGTATACATATATACATACACAAATATATTCACATATACATATATGTGACATATATGTAGTTTATAATTTGTATTTATGATCTACTCTTTAGATAATCCATACAAGTAAAATTTGTATCTCTAAGTACATTATACGTTTCTTAAAAGCAAGCACTATATTTTAACAATTTGATAGCTCATAACTCATAGCTTTGTACATGATAGGCAAACAACAAATACCTGTTGCTTCTATGTTCTTGACGAAACATTGCATCAGTGATTTTGCCTCTCAGTGGACATTTGGCAATGTTTGAAGACATTTTTGGTTTTCACAATACGGGATGGAGTGGAAGCATTGCACATGGTGCTACTGGCATCAGAAAAACAGACCAGGTTTGCTACCAAACATTCTACAATGCACAGGACACTTGTTTCCTTGCTGTAGTCTTATATGAGCTCACTAGTGTTTTAATTTCGAATCTTTACAGTGGAGAGTGCCCCTTCAATGATTAGGAGAGACACAAGATGGAAATAAAGATTTCATTACTTACAGGCCCTGGGGGTACACAGCACACTTGGAAGACACACACACACACACACACACACACATACACACACGTGCGAGTGACAGAGAGAGAAAGAGAGAGATTATGGAGTGTGTTGTGAGACAGAAACCTGTGGGCCTACACCTTTATTGGATCCATGGCATCATCCAAACAGGTTTTCCACAAGGAGTTTTAATTGTTGGGTTTGAAACAAGCAGGTACAAGTTTCAGGAGGTTCTGCCATGACTGATAAGTGGTTCCTGTGGTATATCTGCATAGTCCATGCTTGGTATAGGAATCAGCGGGGCCAGTCATGTAGGCTGCATGCAGTTGTTTCAAAGGGAGGTGGTCACCAAGAAGTTGTATAAAGTAGATACCTGCATGGGACACAGTGAGAAACTGGGAGGAGGTACAAAATTGAAAACTGTGTCAAGGGTGACTGAGCCCTGCTTCGGTTATGAGAAAGTCCAACTTAAGTGAAAGCTGATGCCAAGATAACATAAAACTATAAGAATTCACTATAATTAGGCAATAGCTTTTCCATCTATTTTTTTTCTACTAAGATTTTAAGTTATTTTTTTTTGACACAAAAAAGCGTAGATTCTAAGACAAGAAACAATTATATAGGCAAAAGTTTTAATAATCCCACAGTTAAGAAACCCTACATTACATCAAATTCCACCATCACACAATAAACGAATAAAACTCCCAAAAGATTTTTTGGTGGGAAAACAAAACATCTTTATAAAAATCTTAACAATATAATTTTTATCTAAAATCCTATTTAATTTCTCACTGAATGTGAAATAGTAGGCATTTTTTCCTTATAAAAATCATATTACGGGGTCTGTTGCGGGAGGGGACGAAGCAGCGCAGGCAGCGAGCGAGATGCAGCACCGAGGCCCCCTTCTCTCCAGCCTTGCCGTGTTGGCGCTCACCTCTGCGGTGGCCAGAAACAAAGACAAGGTGAAGAAGGGCGGCCCGGGGAGCCAGCGCGCGGAGGAGTGAGCCTGGGGGCCCTGCACCCCCCGCAGCATGGATTGCGGTGTGGGTTTCCGCGAGGGCAGCTGCGGGGCCCAGACCCAGCGCATCCGGTGCAGGATCTCCTGAGACTGGGAAGGAGTTTGGAGCCGACTGCGAGTGCAATTTTGAGAACTGGGGTGCTTGTGATGGGGGCACCGGCACCAAAGTCCGCCAGGGCACCCTGAAGAAGGTGCACTACAATGCCCAGTGCCAGGAGACCATCCACGTGACCAAACCCTGCACCCCCAAGACCAAAGCCAAGGCCATGGCCAAGAAAGGGAAGGGGAAGGACTAGAAGCCAAGCCTGGATGCCGAGGAGCCCCTGGTGTTACCTGGGGCCTGGCCCACGCCTTCCCTCTCCCTGGCCCGAGATATGACCCACCAGTGCCTTCTGTCTGCTTATTAGTCTTAATCAATCATGCCCACCTGGTCCCTCTCACTCCCCAGCCCCACCCCTAAGCCCAAAGCAGGGAGGGACAGGGGATTCTGGGAAGCCTGAGCCTCCCCCAAAGCAATGTGAGTCCCAGAGCCCACTTTGTTCTTCCCCACGATTCCATTACTAAGAAACGCATTAAATAAACTGAATTTCCTCCCCTCCACAAAATCATATTACACTTTTTCCTTAAACATTTATTTAATGAACATACTTATTATGTAGATTTTTAACCATTTTGTCAAATAGTGTCTTTTCAGGTTGAAAACAGAGACATAGGAAGAAAAATCCAATAGAAAACTCATAGAAATTATACGTATTTTCACTAGGCAGAAAATAACTGAAATTGAGACAATTACTTAATTTTGCAAATTTTAGAAATATGAGTGATTTTAACATTTTATATTCAAATATTTTATCCATTTTTACTCCAGCCTGAGTTGTGTATTTCTCTCTACACTACTCCTATCTTATCTCCTTTACAAATAGGTAGCAAAGATTCCATTAAATTTAATGGTATTTGGCCAGCTATGACTTTCAGAAAGGCAAGTCCACTATTTTTTTTTTTCTAAAGAATTACCACATATTATGGGAAGGGAGTGTGAGCTCCATCTAAGGATAGTGGTTGGTTGAGATTTCAAATGTAATTTTGAAGATAGCATATACTTTTTACTCACTTGGTTCTTAGGCCTAGTCATCCTGTCTCCTCTTGCCTACAATCTGAGACTTCTGCCAGAGTCCTGGGCAGAGGGCCTGTCACAAAAACCTTTGTCTTTTCAGCATAAGAAAGTCCCATTTGTTGTTTTTGTAATATAGTACAACATAAAATGGGATAAAAGGTTATAATAATATTCACATTGTTGCAAATATTGGTGTATTATATATTTTCTTTTCAATATTTGAAGGTCTCTTTTAATTTGAGAAATTAAAATATTTGGAATCAACTTCTAAGTTCAGTTTTTAAATACCTTTCTACCTAAGTTTTTAAAATATCTTCTATACCTCCATACAGTTTTAGAGAAATTTTAGTAATGACAATTTTTTAGCAAAAGCCAGGTATGAAGTCTACACTGATATTTACATTTTTAAAATATAAAATGCAGTCTAGAAATATTAATTTTAAAAAAATTTCTATTTTTATGTGTATATAGTAAATATATTTATGAAATATATGTGAGCTTTGATACAGGCATACAACGTGTAATACCCACTTCAGGGTAAATGGGGTATCCACTGCCTCAAACATTTATCATTTCTTCATGTTAAGAACATTGCAATTCCACTCCTTCAGTTACTTTAAAATGTACAATAGATTATTATTGACTCTACTCACCCTGTTGTGCTATCAAATAATACATGGTATTTATTCTCTCTATGTTTTTATGCCCATTAACCATCCCTTCCCTCGAACTGCACTTCCTAGCCTCTGGGATGGGTATCAACAATCATTCTACTCTCTATCACCATGAGTTCAACTGTTTTAATTTTTAGCTCCCACAGATGAGTAAAAGCATGTGAAACTGTCTTTTTGTGCTGGCTTATTTCACTTAACATAATGATCTCCAGTTCCATCCATGTTGTTGCATATGACAAGATCTCATTCATTTTTTAAGTTATACTTTAAGTTCTGGGGTACATGTGCAGAAAGTGCAGGATTGTTACATAGGTATACACATGCCATGGTGGTTTGCTGCATCCCTCACCCGTCATCTACATTAGGTATTTCTCCTAATGCTATTCCTCCTCTATTCCCCCACCCCCTGCTGTCCCTCCCTTAGTCCCCTTCCCTCTGACAGACCCTGGTGTACGATGTTCCTCTCCCTGTGTTCATGTGTTCTCATCGTTCAACACCCACTTATGAGTGAGAACAGGTTGTGTTTGGTTTTCTGTTTTTGTGTCAGTTTGCTGAGAATGATGGTTTCCAGTTTTATCCATGTCCCTGCAAAAGACAAGAACTCATCCTTTTTTATGGCTACATAGTATTCCATGGTGTATATGTGCCACATTTTTTTTTTTTTTAATACAGTCTATCATTGATGGGCATTTGAATTGGTTCCAAGTCTTTGCTATTGTGAACAGGGCTGCAATAAACATACCTGTGCATGAGTCTTTATAATAGAATGATTTATAATCCTTTGGATATGTACTCAGTAATGGCATTTGTGGGTCAAATGGAATTTCTAGTTCTAGAACCTCGAGGAATTGCCACACTGTCTTCCACAATGGCTGAGCTAATTTATACTCCCACCAGTAGTGTAAAAGCGTTCCTATTTCTCCACATTCTCTCCAGCATCTGTTGTCTCCTGATTTTTTAACAATCACCATTCTAACTGGCATGAGATGATATCTCAATGTGATTTTGATTTGCATTTCTCTGATGACCAGTGGTGATGAGATTTTTTAAAAATGTTCATCGGCTGCATAAATGTATTCTTTTGAGAAGTGTCCGTTCATATCGTTTGCTCACTTTTTGATGGGGCTGTTTCTTTCTTGTAAATTTGTTTAAGCTTTTTGTAGATTCTGGTTATTAGCCCTTTGTCAGATGGGTAGATTGCAAAAACACTTTTCCCATTCTATTGGTTGCCCATTCACTCTAATGATGGTTTCTTTTGCTGTGCAGAAGCTCTTTAGTTTAATTAGATCCCATTTGTGTATTTTGGCTTTTGTTGCCATTGCTTTCGCTGTTTTAGTCATGAAGTCCTTGCTTATGCCTATGTCCTGAATGGTATTGCCTAGGTTTTCTTCCAGGGTTTTTATGGTGTTAGGTCTTATATTCAAATCTTTAATCCATCTGGAGTTAATTTTTGTATAAGGTGTAAGAAAGGGATCCAGTTTCAGTTTTTTTGCATATGGCTAGCCAGTTTTCCCAACACCATTGATTAAACAGGGACTCCTTCCCCGTTGCTTGTTTTTGTCAGGTTTGTCAAAGATCAGATTGTTGTAGATGTGTGGTGTTATTTCTGAGGCCTCTGTTCTGTTCTATTGTTTTATATCTGTTTTAGTACCAGTATCATGCTGTTTGATTACTGTAGCCTTGTAGTATAGTTTGAAATTAGGTACCAACTTTTTTTCCCCCCTTAGTATTGTCTTAGCTATGTGGGCTCTTTTTTGGTTGCATATGAAATTTAAGATGTTTTTTCCAATTTGTGAAGAAAGTCAATGGTAGCTTGATGGGGATAGCATTGAATCTAAAAGTTACTTTGGGCAGTATGGCCATTTTCATGATGCTGATTCTTCCTAACCATGAGCATGGAATGTTTTTCCATTTGTTTTTATCCTCTCTTATTTCCTCTAGCAGTGGTTTATAGTTCTGCTAGAAGAGATCCTTCACATCCCTTGTTAGTTATATTTTTAGGTATTTTAATCTTTGTAAGAATTGCAAATGGGAGTTGACTCATAATTTGGCTCTCTGTTTGTTATTGGTGTATAGGAACACTTGTGATTTTTGAACATTGATTTTGTATCCTGAGGATCTCATTCATTTTTACGGCTAAATACTACTCTACTGTGTACATGCACCACATTTTCTTTATTCATTCACCTGCTGATGAGCACTTAGGTTGATTCCAAATCTTGGCTATTGTGAACAGTACTGCAATAAACATGGGAGTGCAGATATCTATATATGGGTTTCCTTTCTTTTGGGCATATACCTAGCAGAGGGATTGCTGAATCCTATGGTATTTCTATTTTTAGTATTTTTGAAGAACCACCACACCATTCTCCATGGTGGCTGTACTAATTTACATTCTCATCAACAGTAGGCAAGGGTTGCCCTTTCTCTACATCCTTGTCAGCATTTGCTACTGCATGCCTTTTTGATACAAACCACTGTAACTGGGGTGTGATGATAGCTCATTGCAGTTTCAATTTGCATTTCTTTGATGGTTAGTGACCTTTTGGGCATTTTTTTCATATATTTTTTGGCCATTTGTATGTCTTCTTTTGAGAAATGTCTTCAGATATTTTGCCCATTTTTAAATTGGATGATTAGATTTTTTAAAATGAGATGTTTGAGCTCATATATTCTGATTATTAACACCTTATCAGATGAATAGTTTGTCAATATCAATATGTTTTTATTTTATTTTATTTTTGTGGGTACATAGTAGCTACATATATTTATGGAGTATGCAAATGTTTTTTATTTATTTATTTTTATTGTACTTTAGGTTCTGGGGTACATATGCAGATCCTGCAGGCTTGTTGCATAGGTACACACATGGCAATGTGGTTTGCTGCCTCCATTCCCCATCACCTACATCTGGCATTTCTCCATTCAGGACATAGGCATAGGCAAGGACTTCATGACTAAAACACCAACAGTATTGGCAACAAAAGCCAAAATAGACAAATGGGACCTAATTAAACTCCAGAGCTTCTGTACAGCAAAAGAAACAATCGTTAAAGTGAACTGGCAACCAACAGAACGGGAAAAAATTTTTGCAATCTATCCATCTGACAAAGGGCTAATATCCAGAATCTACAAAGAACTAAAACAGATTTACAAGTAAAAAACAAACCCTTCCAAAAGTAGGAGAAGGATATGAATAGACACTTTTCAAAAGAAGACGTGTATGAGGCTAACAAACAGATTAAAAAATGCTCATCATCACTTATTATTAGAGAAATGTAATCAAAACCACATTGAGATACCACCTAACGCCAGTTAGAATGGCAATCATTAAAAAATCTGAAGACAACAGATGCTGGAGAGGATGTGGAGAAATAGGAACACTTCTACACTGTTGGAGTGTAAACTAGTTCAACCATTGTGGAAGACGGCGTGGTGCTTCCACAAGGACCTAGAAATAGAAATTCCATTTAACCCAGCAGTCCCATTACTGGGTATATACCCAAAGGATTATGAATCATTCTATTATAAAGACACATGCACATGTACGTTCATAGCAACACTGTTTAAAATAGCAAAGACCTGGAACCAACCCAAATGCCCATCAATGATAGACTGGACAAGGAAAATTTGGCACATATACACCATGGAATACTATGCAGCTATAAAAAACGGTGCGTTTGCATCCTTTGTAGGGATATGAATGAATCTGGAAACCATCATTCTCAGCAAACTGACACAAGAACAGAAAACCAGACATAGCATGTTCTCACTGATAGGTGGGTGTTGAACAATGAGAACACAGGGACACAGGGAAGGGAGTATAACACACTGGGGTCTGTTGTGGGGGGCAAGGGAGGGACAGCAGCGGGGGTGGGGAGGTCAGGGAGGGATAACATGGGGACGAATGTGTTTATATTGAGAACTAGACTCTATAATAAACATGCTTTAAATCACAATGTAACAGATTTAATCTATATTGAGATAGCTACTGGTTATTAAGATACTGTCAAGAACAACAACAACAAAAAATACTTTTATGGGTTTTGTTCAATAATGGCATGTTTTCAAAAAATAAATTTAATAGGCAATTTTATGAGCCACCATACAAGAGGTGCATTTATTCAGACCCCAAACTTTTATAACAAATGTCACATCTATATCCAAAATTGTTTGCTATTCTTAGATGAGCTTCATCAATTATCTGCTTTTTAATCTTCCTTTTTTTCCAACTTTTTTTTCAGAAGTTCTTTACTTTTACAAAACACCCACTCATACTTACTTAGAAAAATAAAATATTTTAAAAAATTCTTTTGAATAATTTATTTGTCTCTTTTTTCAGTTATAATTATATATCTGTTATAATAAATACACATTGGGTTGCTTTTAAAAATATTTGTCTTCACTTTGAGCTTGCTCCAAAAAGGAATGACCAATGAATAACTGTAGGGGTGCTTTGAAGTATGGTAGCTATCATTTATTATTATAGTTGGAAAATTCAGCTTTCTGTTAAATTATGAAAAGCAATCCTTTGTTACTCATACACATGGAAATGACTCACTATTTTGCAAACCATCTGTCTTACTACTAGAAAGCCTGGTTTGACTCAGTCAAACAAAAATGTGAGTACAGAAAAATAATGTGGATATATTTAATGACAATGGTAGTAGACCTGCTATAGATGTAATAAAAAGTAGAGAGTATCAAAAATTATGAGGTTAGTGGGAGAAGAGAGATAATAAATAAATACAACTCCTTCAAGAAATTTAGACAAGCAAGTAGAGAAAAGATATAAGTAATCTTCATGAAGCTAACTGCTAAGTTAAATTTCTTTCTGTTTTTATTACCTATAGGAACTTTCCACTGCCTAATCGTTTTGTTTTAAACATATATAGCTCACCAACCACATTATAAACTCCTAAGAGTAGGCATTGAATTTCATTATTTATGTCGCTGGATTGAAAGACCTGTAAGTACATTCATTTGAATAATCAGAAGACAAGGAAACCTTGTGGAAATATAGTAGTTTTGGATATTCATTGGTGAACTTTAAAAAAAAATTATAAATCTTTTCAAAGATACAGAGCGATGCAAATAAAATGACAAATATGTATGTAGCAAACACACAAATGCAACAGACATTGACATTTGGCTATATTTGCTATAAATTATTTTTAAAAGGAATTACAATTCCTTTTTAAACCTTTTTTTCATACTTTTCACCTCTCTTCCTCCCCAAAGGCAATCACTGTTCTGATATTGGTGCGTTTACTTCCTTCTTATGCTTCTGATTTTTTTTCTTTTTTAAAACTTTAGGATGTAATCTATAAACAAAAGAGTATATTGTTTTCCATGCTTAAAAATGTACATAACTGGCATTAGACACATAGAATCCAATGGCCAGGCACAGTGGCTCATGCCTGTAGTCCCAAAATTTCGGAAGGCCGGGGCAAGCAGATTGCTTGAACTTAAGAGTTTGAGACCAGACAAACATGGCAAAACATTGTTTCTATGAAGAAATACAAAAATTAGATGGGCATGGTGGTGTACTCCCATAGTCCCAGCTAGTTGAGAGGCTGAGATGGGAGGATCACCTGAGCTCAAGTAGGTTCAAGCTGCAGTGAGTTATATTCGTGCCACTGCACTTCAGCCTGGGCAACAAAGTCAGACTCTGTCTTAAAAATAAAACAAAATAGAAGAATAGAATAGAATAGAATAGAATAGAATAGAATAGAATAGAATAGAATAGAATAATAAGAGGCATTGAGTCTATGTGTCTTTCCACATTTGGTGAATTTAAGTCTATGTAATAGAATCTCATTGTTATTTTCTTTACATTTGTATTTTTCTGATTTCTAGTGAGAGTGAGCAACTAATAAAAATTTATTTGCCCTGTGAGGTTGGTTTGTTTACCTATTCAAATCCATTTTGTTTTGCCTGTTCATATCCTTTGTCCAATTTTGTAGCAAAAAAAAAAAAACAAAAACAAAACAATGAGTTATATGCATTGCAAATAATCATTTCTGATATGATTTGTCTGTAAATATTCATAGTGCCTTTATTGTACAGGCACTTTATTTTATATTTTTTCTTTTTAACTTTTAGGTTCAAAGAAACCTAAAGATTTGTTATATAGGTAAATTGCATGTAATGGGGGTTTGGTGTACAGATTATGTCATCATTCAGGTAATAAGCATAGTACCTGATAGACAGTTTTTTGATTCTCACCTTCCTCTCACCCCCGACTCTCAAGTAGACCCAAGTAGGTTGTTCCCTTCTTTGTGTCCATGTATACTCAAGGTTTAGCTTCCACTTAGTAAGAACATGTGGTATTTGATTTTCTGTTCCTATGTTAGTTCAATTAAGTTAGTGGCCTCTGGCTCCATCCATGTTGCTGCAAAGGACATGATCTCATTTTTTTTTATGACTGAATAGTATTCCAGGGTGTATACATACCACATTTTCTTTCTTTTTTAAAAAAGATATATATATATATATATATATATGTTATTGTACTTTAGGTTATGGGGTACATGTGATGATCATGCAGGATTATTGCATAGGTACTCATGTGGCAATGTGGTTTGCTGCCTCCATCCCCCCGTCACCTACATCTGGCATTTCTCCCCGTGTTATCCCTCCCCAACCTCCCCACCTCCTGCTGTCCCTCCCTTGGCCACCGCCAACAGACCTCCATGTGTGATGCCCCTTCCCTGTGTCCCTGTGTTCCCATTGTTCAACACTCGCCTATGAGTGAGAACATGCTGTGTTTGGTTTCCTGTTCTTGTGTCAGTTTGCTGAGAATAATGGTTTCCAGATTCACCCATATCCCTACAAAGGTCGAGAACTCATCATTTTTTTATAGCTGAATGGTAGGTATTCCATGGTGTATGTTTATCCTAAAGTCAATCAGGAGCAGGTTGTTTTATTTCCTTGTAATTGGATGGTTTTGAGTGATATACATAGTATTGGTTTCTATTTTTATTGCACCGTGGTCTCAGAGTGTGTTTGGTATAATTTTTTTTAATTTGCTGAGAATTGTTTTATGTTCATTTTTGTGGTCAATTTTAGAGTATGTGTTATATGCAGATGAGAATATCTGTTCTGTTTTTTTGGGGTGAAGATTTTTAAAAATGTCTGTTATATCCATTTGGTCAAGTATTGTGTTCCAGTCTTGAGTATCTTTGTTATTTCCTGCCTTAATGATCTGTCTAATACTCTCAGTGAAGTGTTGAAGTCCCCCACTATTATTGTATGGTTATCTGTATTTCTTTCACAGATCTCTAAGAACTTGCTTTATTAATCTCAGTGCTCCTGGGTTGGGTGCACACATATTTAGGGTTGTAAGTTCTTCTTGTTGAATTACATCTTTTATCATTATGTAATGCCCTTCTTTGTTCTTTCTAAAAAATCATTGCTTGTTTAAAGTGTATTTATCTGAAATTAGAATAGTAACTCCTGCTTTTTTCTGTTTTCTGTTTGCTTGGTGTATTTTGCTCCATCCTTTTATCTTGAGCCTATGCGTGTCATTGCATGCAGGATGGGTCTCTAAGAGACAGGATAAAGTAGTGTCTTGCTTCTTTATCCAATTTACCACTCTGTGCCTTTTAATTGAGCCATTTAACCTATTTACATTTAAGGTTAATATTGACATATGCAGATTTGATCCTGTCATTGTGGTGTTTTCTGGTTAATATGCAGACAAGATAGTGTGGTTGATATGTAGTGCCACTGGCTTGTGTACTTAAGTGAGTTTTTTTGGTGGCTGGTGATGGTCTTTCCTTTCCATATTTAGTATTTTCTTAAGGACCTCTTATAAGGCAGGTCTGGTGGTAACAGATTACCTTAGCCTTTGCTTGTCTAAAAAGGATCTAATTTTTCATTCAGTTATGAAGCTTGTTTGGTTGGGCATGAAATTTCTTGGTTGACATTTATTTTCTTTTTTTTTTTTCTTTTGAGACAGTGTCTTAGTGTTGCCCAGGCACTAGAATGCAGTGGCACAATCTTGGCTCACTGCAACCTCCACCTCCTGGGTTCAAGCAATTCTCATGCCTCAGCTTCCCAAGTAGCTGGTATTACAGGTGTGCACCATGCCACCCAGCTATTTTTTTGCATTTTTAGTAGACATGGAATTTTACTATGTTGGTCAGGTCAATCTTGAACTCATGGCCTCAAGTGATCTTCCTGCCTCAGCCTCCCAAAGTGCTGGGATTATAGGCATGAGCCACCATACCCGGCTTGGTATTTCTTTTCTTTAAGAATGCTGAATGTAGGCCCCCAATCTCTTATGGCCTGTAGAACTTGTGCTGAAAGGTTTGCTGTTAGCCTGATGGGATTCCCTTTTTAGGTGAGCTGCCCCTTCTCTCTAGCTACCTTTAACATATTTCCTTCTATTTAAACTTTGGAGTATCTGATGATTATGTGCCTTGCAGATGGTCATATTTTATAACACCTTGCAGGAGTTCTCTGCATTTCCCGAATTTAAGTGTTGTTCTCTCTAGAGAGGTTGGGGAAGATTTCATGGATGACATTCTCAAATGTGTTTTCCAGGTTGCTTGCTTTCTCTTCTCTTTCAGGAATGTCAGTGAATCCTAAATTTGGTCTCTGCACATAATCCCACATTTCTTGGAGACTTTGTTCATTCCCCTTTATTCTTTTTTCTTTATGTTTGTCTGACTGAGTTATTTCAGAAAACTGGTCTTAGAGCTCTGAGATTCATCCTCAGCTTGGTTGATTCTGTATTAATACTTGCAATTTTGTTATAAAATTATTGAAGTGAGTTTTTCAGTTCCATTATATCAGTTTGATTCTTTTTTAAAATGGCCACTTTGTCTTTCATCACTCTATTCATTTTATTGTGTTCCTTAAGTTCCTTGGATTGGGTTCAACTTTCTCCTGAATGTCCATGATCTTCATCCCTATCCATATTCTGAGTTATATTTCTGTCACTTCAGCCATTCCAACTTGATTAAGAACCATTGCTAGGGACTATTGTGGTAGTTTGAAGGTGAAAAGACGCGCTTTTTTTTTGAGTTGTCAGAGTTCTGGTGCTGTTTATTTCTCTTCTGTGTCAGCTGAAGTTCCTTGAATCTTTGAAGTTGTTATCCTTTAAATAGGTTTTTGTGCTTTCATTTTCTTTGATGCCCCCTGGGGGTTTGAGGGTGGAAGAAGGTGAGTTCTGTCAACTGACTTCATTTCTGGAAGATTTTAGAGGGTCATGAATCAGTTCAGCATTTCCAGGCTGCATGCTGTATCTCTGGGGGGGCTGCTAATGGTCCCTCAGCTTTGTTTACCAACTTCTCGAGGTTAGGAATCTGCTACACTGGAGGGGCCAAGTTGTTTTTGGTCTGCTGGTCACAACACTCAGATAGGTGGTGCTGGCTAAAGCATTTTGTTGGGGTGGTGGCAGAGAGCTTACTTGCATGTGTCAGCAGTTGCAGCAGTATGGTAGGATGCATTTGTGTTGGCTGGGGAATGTAATAATGGGAATGGGGTTATGATATTTCTGTGGGTGCTTACACCAGTGGTGAGGGGAACTTACTTTAGTTTTTAAGAAGATAAATTCAGATTTTTCTCTGATAGGATATATTATTGTTTAATTTAAATAACCTTTGCATATCATGAGATCACAAGACTTTTCACAGTATTTTCTTCTCTACTCTTTTAAGTATTTAATTCAACTGGAATATACTTTGGTATATGCAGTGTGTTAGAATCTAGTTTATTTTGTCCCATAAGGATAGCCAAGTTTTCTGGCCTTTTTGCTTGAGTATAACATTTTTATTCATTGCATTTTAACGTCACATGCAAGATTCTCACATACATATGAGTTTGTATATGTCCTCTCAGTTCTGTTTTATTGATTTATTAAATTATTTGTGCATAAATGCCACATCATTTTAATTATTATATTATGCCTCAATGTGTACTAGAACAAGTCCTACATTTTTGCATTGGCTATTTTGGCTCTTTCATATGAATTTTTGGATGAGCCTATTAAAGTAAAACTTGTTAATATTTTGATTGGACTTGCATTGAAAACATACACAAATTATAGAGAAAATGGCACCTTTATGTATTAAATCTGTCTAACCTGAACACTGTATTTGTCTCTAGGTTTTAAAGGCTTTTTAATGTCCTTCATTAAAATTGATTAATTTTCTCTATGAAGACCTCATTCTTAACTTTATTCCTAACAACCTTATTGATTCTTCTGGATTTTTATGCATGATAAAGTGATTTTTTTTCCATGCTGTGGAATAGATAAGTCTGAAGAAGTCAGGGTTCTGTGTTTGTATAGTGCAAGTTAGTACAGTCACTATGGAGAACAGTATGGCGGGTCCTCCAAAAAACTAAAAATAGATCTACCACATGATCCAGCAATCCTACTGCAAGGTTATATCCCAAAGAAAGAAAATTCGTATGTCAAAGAGATATCCGCACTCCCATGCTAATTTCAGCAGTATTCACAATAGCTAAGTTATACAACAAACATAAGTGTCCAGACACATACAAATACACACAGAGATTCTAGGATATTATTTAGCCATAAAAAAGAATGAAACCCTTTCATTGGCAGCAATATAGATGGAACTGGAAGTCATTATGTTAAATGAAATAAGCCAGGCACCCAGAGACAAATGTCACATGTTCTCTCTCATATGTGAGAGCTAAAAAAGTTGATCCCATGAATGTAAAGAGTAGAATGATGGCTACGAGAGTCTGGGAAGGAAAAGGAGGAGGCAAGGAAGAGAGGTTGGCTAATAGGTACAAAAATACAGTTAGATAAATGAAATAAATTCTAATGTTTGAGAGCACAATGTGGTGACTGTAATAAAAATAAAATTGCATATTTCAAAATCACTAGAAGATATTTAGATATTTCTAACACAAAGAAATAATAAATGTTTTCAATGATGACTCTAATTTCATTATTACCATTGTATAAATATATCAAAATATTACATGTACCCTATAAACATGTTCAATTATTAGGCATTAATAAAAACGTCTGGGTTCTGGATCCAGTGCCTGAATTCAAATTTTTGTCTACACCGCTTTCTAGATGAGTCTCAGTTGATTTAACTCTACGTTTGGAACAATAACAGCACTTATTTAATGGGGCTGCTGTAAAGAGTAATTGCAATAACAAACGCTTACGATATAGCACTCAGTATATTTGAGCTATTAGTGCCACTCCGACTCCTATTACTTCTATGCTTTAGTTTTTGCTGTCATAAAGAGTATTATTTATTTTTATATGTTTGTCTATAGTTTTGATTTTTTATGATAATGCATGAAGAGTGATGACTTTCTTTTTTCTTTTTTAATTCCTATTCAGGTTATTTCTTTTCCTTGGCTTATTGTTGGCTAAGACTTCTAATACAATGTTGCATATAAGTACGTTACTACATCTTTATTTAAATGAGTTAGAGTTTCAGAGAACATTTTTGTCAGTTTCTCCTTTGCCAGTGGTTAATTATCATAGAAGTTGGACTGTGGCCAGGCATGGTGGCTCACGCCTGTAATCCCAGCACTTTGGGAGGCTAAGGCAGGTGGATCATGAGGTCAAGAGATCGAGACCATCCTGGCCAACATAGTGAAACCCTGTCTCTACTAAAAAATACAAAAATTAGCTGGGTGTGGTGGTGCACACCTGTAGTCCCAACTTCTCAGGAGGTTGAGGCAAGAGAATCGCTAAACCTGGGAGGCGGAGGTTGCAGTAAACTGAGATCACGCCACTGCACTCTAGCCTGGGCCACACAGCGAGACTCTGACTCAAAAAAAAAAAAAAAAGTTGTAATGTGCTCTTTTTGCTTATTTTAGATGTTCTGCCAATCAAGAGACCCATATGTTATTACATTTTTCCTCCCACTTCCTTTAATGTTATTCTTCCATCATATTTACCTCTTCAATTCTTACCCATCTTTAGGACCCAGATTAAACGCAATCTTCTTCATGAAACTTGTGGCTTCTTTTAGCTGGAAGTAAAATCTGCAGAATTTATACCTTTACACTTCATTAGAATTTCTCTTATTTATACTCCAAATTATAGTATGCATTTTATACATGTTTTGGCATCCCTACTCAGACCCTAAGATTCTCAAGATGAGGATTGGCATCTGTTTTATTTAGAATTTCCTTTCTTGCTCTCACCTCCTACTAAATTTGTACTCAACAAGTAATAAATAAATAAATGAAAGAATAAATCATATCTGGAACTAAATGTCAAAAAGATCTAAAGTTTATCAGAAAGCCAGGAATGGTGCCTCATGCCTATAATCCCAGCACTTTGGGAGGTCGAGGTGTGTGGATCACCTGAGGTCAGGAGTTTGAGACTAGCCTAACCAACATGGTGAAACCCCACCTCTACTAAAAATACAAAAATTAGTGCCTGTATTCCCAGGCGGGTGCCTGTAATCCCAGCTACTCGGGAGGCTGAGGCATGAGAATCACTTGAACCCAGGAGGCAGAGGTTGCAGTAAGCAAGATTGCACCACTGCACTCAAGCCTAGGTGACAGAGAAGGAAGAAAAGTTTATTAGGCAAGAGGCATATAAAAGAAACTTGTTCTTATTCCTCTGTGATAGCTTGCTATTATTCCTAAAAAAATGTGTTTGGCCATGAGTATATATATATATATATATATATAATTAATATTCAGTAACAAAATCTGACTACCACTGTGATTTTTGATTAATTAACTCTACTAGAACCTGTGACAGAATAGAAAAATAGTACAAGAGCATTCTCATGGGGATAACCAGGATGCACAAATAAATGGCAAAAAATCTCTATTTAACAGAAAACTTAATAATCTACTTAGTTTTTTTCTGTCCAGCTTAATCCAGGCTATTTCAGGAGTGTTCTTTGTAGAAATATTTTTCAAGAGGTAAGCTGACTCAGGTGTTTGTAAATGTGATATTTTGATATTTACTTCTGTTTTATTGGCAGTAGCTTTTAAACTAAAGGACGATGTCTTTAACGAAAAATATGTTGTAGTGGATTTCTATCATCACTCAGTCTTTCAGTTTTTCATAGTTGCATTATCCTACATAGATTTGTCCTCTGGGGATCTTTATGTTTTCAGCATCTACACCAGTTGTCATAATACATAGAAAATGTCTAGCAGGCTGTTTCTTTTTTGAGAGGAAATAGAACCCACAGCTTTATTCATGGCCACACAGAAGCTTTACTTAAAGATGTTCCAAGGATGTAAACATAAAATGTCCTGTAAGTAAGTTCTTAATATATGCCTCTTTTGTTTTTGGAAACTTGATTTCAACTTTATTTTTAAAAATATATCTGCAGAAGTCTGCAGCTTTCTGCAGGCCAGCATCTGCTCCTGGAGGTGAGGCTTCCAGCTTGCACTGACTTTCAGGATCTTCTTTCAGGTAAACACCTGGAGGCAATCATCTGCAGATGCCAGTCTGCAAACAGATGTATATGGGTAGGACAGCAGCATTTTATGACATTAGAACAGCTGGGAGGATAGGAAAATGAATGTGTTCTGCTTTCCTTTGTGTCATATAAAACTCCCTAAGAGCATTCTCACCTGAAACCCATTTTCCTTCTCTCCTGGTCTTGGCTTGTTTGGATGGAGAAAGAAATTTGCTTCACTCATCCTTCTAGGTTAAGAGAAGTTTGTCCTTCCTTGACATCAGTCACCTTGGTTAAGAATGATGCTGAACAAAAATTTGCCTAAAATGTTTTCCAGAAAGTGAGCTCCTTGAAGGGATTACCTCTGATGCTATACTCATTCTACTGTATGGTGCTTAGTACAAGTCTAAATATTCAAAGACACTCATAAATTATGATGGTTTCCAACTGACATCTCAAATATGCCTGATACCTTAATTTGGGTAATTTTATTTATCATATAAAAATATATCCTCAGAACTGGTTTACTGATGAGATTCTGCTTGGAAAAAATATTATCAAGTTTAATAGAACATTTGAGGAACATAGTAAATTTTATTGACTTTAACTGTTAATCAAAATAATATGTTGGCCCAGTGAAACGCCAAATAATAAAGAACACACACACACACACACACACACACACACACACACACACACTCACTATGTACTTTGCCCCATCCTTTCCTTCCTTTGGCCTCAGTCCCTAGAGGCAAACTTTTTAAATCGATTCTGTTTAAGTCCCTCTCTCATTTAGCTCCATTAACACCAGATAATATGCAGATACCTCAAATTTTTCAATTTATTAGGACAATATCAGTGTTTTAGATGAGAGATTAGACTTTGCTCACACTAATCCTATCTTCCTTCTCTCTCTGATCCAATTTTTATTTTTATTTTATTTTTTAATTATTTTTTTTGAGGTGAAGTTTCACTCTTGTTGCCCAGGCTGGAGTGCGATAGCACGCTCTCTCAGCTCACTGCAACCTCAGCCTCGAAGTTTCAAGCAATTCTCCTGCCTCATCCTCCCAAGTAGTGGGGATTACAAGCATGAAGCACCACTCCTGGCTAACTTTTTGTGTTTTTAGTAGAGACAGGGTTTCTCCATGTTGGTCAGGCTGATCTTTAACTCCTACCCTCAGGTCATCCGCCCACCTTGGCCTCCCAAAGTTTTGGGATTGTAGGCGAGAGCCACTGCACCCACCCCCCGATCCAATTTTATCAAATATTTTATTATTTTAAATTCTCCTATTGGGTAAATTTTGGCCTAAGATAATATATTGGTAGTTCCATTTATTGATTATTCCCTCAAGTTTGGTATCTCAAATCCCCTGTATCTAAAATAACACCAGTAATCCTTCACTTTTGTTTTGGAGTCCATTATCCCTCCTTAATTTTATCTTTCACATTCTCTTAGTCAAATCTGTTAACATTTGCTTTTTCTTTTAACATTTATTAACATTTATATTCTGTTTTGCCAAAGTTGTTCAAATTTACTCTCCGTAACTATGAGTTAATTTTCTGTGCTTTGACTATAAACTCATCCTAAAAATCCAATAAATAAAACTTCCATCATCATTATGTAAATATAATTTACTATAGCTACATTTTGTGCTAAGATTACATTTTTGTGCTAATAAGATAATGCTATCGATGTAGAAAATGAATAGATTCTTTTAATTGCTTTATTTTGTTTTGTAAACAATTTAGAGGTTTTTTGAGGCAAAATTTAGTTATAAAAAATATACACACTTGAAATGTACAATGTAAAGTTTGGACAAATGCATATACCTGCATAAATCTATCAAATCCAGAATATTTTCAACACTCCAGAAAGTTTCCACACACATCTTATCGGCCTGTCCTCTCTCACCTGCAGAGGCAATGACTTTCCCGATTTTCTTAACTGTGGTTTAGTTTTGCCTGTTCTAGAACATTATATAAATGGAATCATAGAGTAATTACATAGAGGAATTCCATTTATATAAATGAAATTATTTTTTCATTTATATAAATGAGTCTTCCTCTCAGCATGACATCTGTGAGAGTCATTCAGTTTAGTTTATATATTTTCTGATGGTATTCATTGTGTGAATACCACTTTGTTTATATTCTCCTTCTGATGGACACCTGGGTTGTTTGTAGGTTTTTATTTTTCTATTCTGAATAAAACTTCTATGAACATTCTTATAGTAGTGTTTTGGGACATATATTTTTATATATTTTGGGTAAAACCAAAGAGTAGAATTGCTGGATCGTATGGCAAGCATATGCCCATTACTTTTATTATTTTTTGCTTTATTTGAATTTTTAAAATTAAAAACTACAGCAAAATTGGCTTTTGTTAGTGTACATTTCTGCAGACATTAATAAAAGTATATGGTCATGTCACCATCATCACAATCAGATATTGTTTTGTCACCCACTCCCACCATATTTTCTCATGCCAAATTGCAGTCAACCTTTCCCCCAGCTCCAGCTCCTGGCAACTTTTTCTGGTTTCTGTTCCCACTAAATTGTCTTTTCCATAATGTCACAACAATGAAATTATATCGTATGTATATAGCCTTTTGAACTGGACTTCTTCCACAGTGTGTAATGCCTTTGAGATTCATCCGCATTGTTGTATGTATTAGCAGTTTATTCCCTTTTATTCCTGAGAAGTCTTCTTTTGTAGAAATACAGCATATTTTATCCATCCATCAGTTGAGGGACATTTGAGTTGTTTGCAGCTTTTGATGATTGTGAATACAGTTGTTATAAATATTCATGTATAGGTTTTTCTGTAAACATAAATTTTCATTTCACTTTGGTAAATACTTAGGAGTGAGATTGCTAGGCTATGAGGCAAGTGTACGTTTAACTTTATAAGGAGTTGCCAAATAATAGTGGTACACTGTTTTCCAAAGGGAGTGTACCATTATTATTTCCATAACAAGACAGCAGAGCTCCAGTTGCTCCCCAACTAGAGTCTTAAGTTTTGAATTAATCATAATAGATAATATTAAATTCTATGTTCACTGTTTCATTTAGTATGGCAGTGGCCCTCAGTTCTTTAGCTTCACAGTGTAAATATTGTCTATTTAGCAGAAAATCAGATGCCACCTGGATTTTCAACAATAAAAACCATATATTTAAGTTAAATGATGGCTATGCCATTTACTAGCTGTCTGATCTTGTCTAACGCTTTTGAAACTGAATGTCATGAGTTTATAATGAAGATAATAATATTCATTGACTCAACACATTTTGCTGAGTACATGTCATGTTCCAACCCCTGCTCTGGCAGTGGGGATACAACAATAGATACAACATAGCTCCTGCCTAAAGAAACCTAAAGGAAGATACAGTGTGTTAAGTGCCATGATGAGGACAAGAACCAGTTACTATGGAAGCATATTGAAATATCAACTCATAGCACTGTGGGGAGAGTTAAATTAAATATTGTTTATTGAGCAACTGGTACGATGCTTAACACGTTGGAGATACTACCAATTGGCTCTAGGCAGTTTTAAAATTCTGCTTTGAAATTCCTTCCAGAAACTCTGACATGTATATGAATGACTATTGATGCAGTTTCGTACTTTGAGTCTGGACTCAATTTTTAGAAGTGTCAGAAATCATTTGTTGGCCTGACCTGTTGAAATGAGGAAGAGTTCTGGAAATAAAATATCTCCAAGTCAATGCAACTGAGTTTTATTAAGTAATTCTCCTTAGACCTCAGATTTTAGGGAACAAACCCACATGACTATATAAATTCTGGCACATCTGTCAAAATCAATCTTATTCTTTAAAAGTCACCTCTTGTATATAAATTGTTTGACTTTACAAAGTATAACTTTCTTGCCTTTTTAGATATTACAATTTATTTGGTGGACAACTAGTGGTGGATTATTTAATTTTCATATTCAATAATATCAAGGCTTATTATAAATTATCTATTAAGGATATCCATCTTGTTTTAATAATGAGTTATATAGTCCTCTTTTCTAAAGTTATTATTAAAAATATTTATTTGAGTTGACTAACATTTATAACAGAAAATAAAATGTCTACATCTTGGGCCTTTCCTGAGTACTAAAAGAGCACTCTAGAAGGATGCAGCTGCTCTTGAGATACTGACACATTAACAGCTTTGGAAAGAAAAACAACTTTTGAAGTTACCAATAAAGGACCTAGAAGAATGCTAACCATATAACAAGAAGTTGTTTGATGAATTAATGTGCTTTATGCTATAATTGAATTACTGAAATAACTAGTATACAACTGTACTTTTTAATTAAATATTAAACAAAACTGTCTAAAAATAAAGCATATTGATAATTACCAAGTAGTATTTAAATAATTGTATATTGATAGTTGATTAATAGATACCATGGTCTTTTGATAAGATTAGTCTTAGATAATTTAGATTCTTTCTTCCTAGGAAGAAAAACAGTACTGGATATATGAAGTGCTTTTACTTTACAAGTGGTGCTAAATAAACCTAAGTGTGGTCTTTTAAGAATCCAGTTTCCAATAAACTTTATATTTTCCAATAAAAATATCCAGTTTCTGAATAAACCTTAGTGTGGTCTTTCAAATATCCAGTGTAGATTACAGGTACAAAATCTGAGAGGTTATTTGTGATGATGGCTATATACTTCTCAATACTAATTCAAATAAGATTCTATCGAACCAACTTTTTTAAAATTTAGTGGAGCCACACATATACACGTTTTAATGTTTAGTAATAGGTGGTAAGAAAATTATTCTCTATTAGTTAAACCTAGCTTTACAGCCTCATTAGCAATAAGACCTCTACTATCCCTCTGATTAGTCATGACTTCCTTGTTGGCCCCTACTAAAATTTAGAGTTCTGTACATGGCTTCTGGTGTTCAAGAAAGTGACACAAAAGTCCTCAATTTTGGAGATCCTTTTTTTTTGTTTTATTCATGCCTTAGTGAAGCACACATGCAGTAGCTAGATCCGTATCTCTTAAAAACTCACTTCAGAAAGTCAGTGACAGACTTGTTTGAAGTCATCTGCCAAGAGACTGTTTTGTGTGTTGAATGATGTGGTTCCCTGAGTCTTTTTTTCTCTAGGCAGAAGTCTTCTTTTGGAGTACCAAAATAGTGGCAAAAATTTTATTGTTTTAGTGTCTTTACTTTCTGTATCAGATGTTTGCCCCAAAATATCACAAAGTTAAGCTTGCATCTGCCCTTTTCCTATATTTGTGAAGGCATGGCAGAGGCAGAATTGGCTTTTAAATAAGGGGTTCAAATGTCTCTTGCCTATCCACAAGCATTTGTCACCGATTATGAAAATATTATCTGACATTGTAGCTTACATATTTATTTATTTGTTTATATGTAGCATACATATTTATTAGCTTATGTTCTTCTTTTTTCTTTTTTTTATTATTGATTTAAAAAGTATAATAGTGATTTGGCAATAATTTTTTGTATATAATGCCAAAAGCACAGGCAACAAAAGTAAAAATAGGCAAATTGGATTACATAAAAATTAAAAGCTTCTGTACTTCAAGGGACACAATCAGTGAGTGAAAAGGCAATCTACATAATGGGAGAAAATATTTGCAAATTATAAATCAAGTAAAGGTTTAATATCCAGAATATTTAAAACACTCAATTCAAGACAAGCAAACAAACAAATAAAATAGCCTGATTAAAAATTGGGCAAAGGGCTTGACTAGACAGTTCTCCAAACAAGATGTGTAAATGGCCAATAAGCATAAGAAAAGATGATCAACATCTATAATCATTAGAAAAATGCAAATCAAAAGTACAGCAGATCATGTCTTTTGCAGTAACATGGATGGAGCTGGACGTCATAATCCTAAGCTAACTAATGCAGGAGCAGGAAACTGCATACCAAATGTTCTCACTTAGAAGTGGAAGCTAAACACTGTGTACACGTGGACGAAAAAGAAGGAAACAACAGACACTAGGTACTACTTGAGGGTGGAAATGGAGAGGAGAGTAAACATTAAGAAGCTACCTATTGGTTACTATGCTTATTACCCGGTTGGTGGAATAATCTGCACATCAAACCCCCATGACACACAATTTACCTATATAACAAACCTGCCCATGTACCCCTGAACCTCAAACAAAAGTTGAAAAAAGTACAATGAGATATCACTTCACACTCATTTTTATGGTTATTACAAAGAACAAAAACAAAAATAAAAGCCAGAAAGTAGCAAGTGTTGGTGAGGCTGTGAAGTTACAACATTTGTGCACTATTGGTGGGAATGTAAGATTGTGGAGCTGTTATGAAAAATAGTATGAAGATTCACCAAATATTAAAAATAGAATTACCATTAAAAATAGGATACCACAATTTACAAAAATATAATAGTGATGTATTTATTGTTTTAAAAAAGGGCAATTATAGTGAAGTGTGTAAAGTATTAAGTTAAATTCTTCTCTGGTCCTACTCTTGAGAGGTATCCAGATTAAACAGTTTGAAAATTGTTTGTCTCATGCCAAATGAATGAGGCATAAAAGCTTTCTCTGTGATATTCATAAAGAAAGCCAAACACACCAATATAACCATCTGTATACAATCAATATATGATATGTAGTGCCATTTTTTTCTGGGTAATGCTATATATGTAATAAAAGAAAGTGGAGGGTCTTAAACTGGGTAGCATGATACTTCCAGGTTGTTTTTTTTTTTTTTTTTTTTTTTTTTTTTTTTTTTTTTTGCTTAGGATTGTCTGGGCTCTTTGGGCCTTTTTTAGTTCCATAAGAATTTTACAATAGGTTTTTCTAGCTCCGGGAAGAATGTTGTTGGTAATTTGATAGGCATAGCATTGAATCTGTAAATTGTTTTGGGCAGTGTAATGGTTAATATCGAATGTTAACTTGATTGCATTAAAGGATGCAAAGTATTGTTCCTGGTTGTGTCTGTAAGGGTGTTGCCAAAGGAGATTAACATTTGAGTCAGTGGACTGGAAAAGGCAGACCCACCCTCAAACTGGGTGAGCACTATCTAATCAGCTGCCAGAGAGGACAGAACGAAGCAGGCAGAAGTTGAAAGAATTTTACTTGCTGAGTCTTCTGGCCTCCATCTTTCTCCCATACTGGATGCTTCCTGCCCTCAAACATCAGAGTTCAAGTTCTTCAGCTTTTAGACTCTTGGACTTATACCAGTGATTTGCCAGGGGTTCTTGGGTCTTTTGATCACAGATTGAAGGCTGCACTGATTGCTCCGGTTAGGACTTCCAATACTGTGTTGAATACAAGTGGTGAGAAAGTACATTCTTGTCTTGGGCTGGTTTTCAAGGGGAAATGTTTCCAGGTTTTGCCCATTCAGTATAATGATGGTTGTGGGTTTTTCAATACCTAGCTTATTGAGAGTTTTTAACATGATGGGGTATTGGATTTTATTGAAAGCCTTTTCTGAATCTATTGAGATAATCACGTTGCATTTGTATTTAGTTCTGTGTATGTAATGAATTACATTTATTGATCTGCATATGCTGAACCAACCTTGCATCCCAGGGGGAAGCATACTTGATCATGGTGGATTAGCTTTATGATGTGCTTTTGGATTCAGTTTGCAACTATTTTGTTGAGGATTTTTGCATCAACATGATATTGGCTTGAAGTTTTCTTTTTTTGTTGTGTCTCTGCCAGGTTTTGGTATCAAGATGATGCTGGCCTCATAGAATGAGTTGGGAAGGAGACCCCCTTCCTCAGTTTTTTGGAATAGTTTCAGTAGGAATGATACAATTTGCTTTTTGTACATCTGGTAGGTTTGGCTGTGAATCCATCATGTTCCAGGCTTATTTTCATGGGTAGCTATTTATTAATGGTTCAATTTTGGAGCTTATTGGTCTATTCAGGTTATTAATTTCTTCCTGGCACAGTCTTGGGAGGGTGTATGTGTCCAGAAATTTATCCATCTCTTCTAGGTTTTCTAGTTTGTGTGCATAGAGGTGTTCATAGTAGCTTCTGATGATTGTTTTTATTTTTGTGGTGAAGGTCCCTTCATCATTTTTGTGGTGTACAGTACCTTCATCATTTCTAATTGTGTTTATTTGACTCTTTCGTCTTTTCTCCTTTGTGAGTCTAGCTAGTGGTCTATCTTTTTTTTCCCCCAAAATACCAACTCCTGAATTCATGGATCTTTTAAATGGTTTTTCACATCTAAATTTTTTTTTCAGTTAGGCTCTAATTTTTGTTATTTCTCATTTTCTGCTAGCTTTGGACTGATTTGTTCTTTCTTCATTAATTATTTCAGTTGTGAAGTTAGGTTGTTAATTTGAGATTTTCCTAACTTTTTGATGTGGGCATTTTATGCTATGACTTTCCCTCTTAACACTGCCTTAACTGTGTCCCAGAGATTCTGGTATATTGTATCTTTGCTGTCAAAGAATTTCTTGATTTCTGCTTTAATTTTGTTATTTACCCTGAAGTCATTCAGGAACATGTTGTTTAATTTCCATGTAATTGCATGGTTTTGAGCCATTTCTTTGTCTTGATTTCTATTTTCATTGCACTGTGATCCAAAATTGTGCTTGGTATGGCTTTGGTTATTTTACATTTATTGAGGATTGTTTTATGCCCAATTATGTGGTCAATTTCAGAGTATATGCCATGTGGCAATTAAAAGGATATACATTCTGTTGTTTTTGGGTGGATAGTTCTGAAAAGGTGTAACAGATTCATTTGGTCCAATGTTGAGTTTAAGTTCTGAACATCTTTTTTAATCTTGTGCCTCAGTGTTCTGTCTAACACTGTCAGTGGAGGGTTGACATCTCTCACTATTATGATGAAGGAGTCTGTGTCTCTTTGTAGGTCTCTAAGACCTTGCTTTATGAATCTGGGTGCTCCTGTGTTGGGTGCATAAATATTTAGGACAGGTAATTCTTCCTGTTGAATTTAAGACTTTACCATTATGTAAGGTTCTTCTTTGTATTTTTGGAACTTTGTTGTTTTGAAATCTGTTTTGCCTGAAATAAGAATTGCAACCCCTGCTTTTTTCTGTTTTCCATTTGCTTGGTAGATTTTTCTTCATCTCTTTGAGTCTATGAGTGTCACATGTGTGAAACAGATCTTTTGAAGACAGCATATCATTAGTTCTTGCTTTTTATCCAGCTTGCCACTTTGTGCCTTTTAAGTAGGCCATTTAGCCTGCTTACATTCAAGTATTTATATTCATAGATTTGATCCTGTCACTGTGCTGTCAACTGGTTATTATATTGGCTTGTTTATGTTGTTGCTTTACAGTGGCTGTGGTCCATGTGTATAAGTGTGTGTTTATATTAGCTGATATTGATCTTTCCTTTCTAGATTTAGCACTCTTTTTAAGATCTTTTGTAAGGCAGGTCTAGTGGTAATGAATTCCCTCAACATTTGCTTATCTGAAAAAGATCTTATTTCTCCTTCACTTAGACAACTTAGTTTGGCTGGATGTCAAATTACGGTTGAAGATTTTTTTCTTTAAAAATGTTGATTATAGGCCCCCAATCTCTTCTGGCTTGTAAGGTTTCAGCTGAGAGATATGCTGTTAGCCTGATGGGATTCCCTTTGTAGGTTACATGACCTTTCTCTCTAGCTACCTTTAACCTTCTATTTTTCATTCAACCTCAGAAAATCTGATACTATGTGTCTTGAGGGTGATCTTCTTGTGTAGCATCTTATAGGAGTTCTCCGTATTTCCTGAATTAGACTGTTGGCCTCTCTAGCAACCACAGAATACCACTCAGTCATAAAAAAGAATGATACCATGTCATTCTATCATGTGATTTGTGGGAACATGGAGGAAGCTAGAGGCTATTATCCTTAGCAAGCTAATGCAGGAACAGAAAACCAAACACTGCATGTTTTCACTTACATGTAGGAGCAAAATGATAGGAACTTATGAACACAAAGACGGAAACAACAGGGGGGTTACTTGAGATGAGAGGGTGGGAGGTAGGAGAGGAGCAGAAGAGATAACTGTTCGGTACTGGGCTTAATACCTGGGTGACTAAATAATCTGTACAATGAACCCCCGAATATGTGTTTACCTGTATAGCAAATGTTCACATGTACCCACAAACCTAAAATAAAAGTTAAAAAAAATCATATTTGTTCGTCCCACATTTCAGGGTGTTGCTAACATTTCTCATTTTCTAATATGGAATAAACATGCCATCTTGTTTGTTAAAAAAAAGGGAAGTCGACTAGTACTTCTCAGTATCTACAATGTGTTAGGTAATATGTCAATTGCTCAATAAACATTATTAATTTAACAATGCTATGAGTTAATACTTTAATATGCTTCCATAGCACTGGCTCTTGTCTTCATTGTGACACTTAACATATTGTACCTTCCTGTTGGTTCCTTGAAGCAGGGCCTATGTCGAATCACCAGTGCTACAGCAGGGATTGAAACATGATGTATACTCAGCAATATTTGTTGAGTCGATAAATATTATTATCTTCATTTTAAAACTCATGACGCTGAGTTTCAAAAGTGTTAGGTAAGATCAGACAGCTAGTAAATGGCAGAGCTATCATTTAATTAATTAATTTTTATTTATTTATTTTTGAGATGGAGTCTCTTTCTGTCACCTAGGCTGGAGTACAGTAGTGTGATCCCAGCTCATTGCAACTTCTGCCTCCAAGGTCCATGCAGTTCTCTGCCACAGCCTCCCTAGTATCTGTGACTACAGGCACACGCCACCACACCTGGCTAATTTTTGTATTTTTAGTAGAGACAAGGTTTCACCATGATGGCCATTCTGGTCTCCAACTCCTGATCTCAAATGATCTGCCTGCCTTGGCCTCCCAAAGTGCTAGGATTACAGGCATGACTCATCGTGCCTGGCTTATCATTTAATTTAAATATATGGTTTTTCTTATTGAAAAATCCAGGTGGAGTCTCTGATTTTCTGCTAAGTAGAAGATTCTTATACTGAGGAGCTAGGGAAGAATTAAGGGCCACTGCTATACTACATGAAGTAGTGAATATAGAATTAGGTACCCAGCTCAGTGAAATCAGAGAGAAAATTGAATCTGACATGTGTGATGATAACAGTTGGCATTTGCAAAAACTTTATGTGGCATTATATATTCATTAATTAGTCTACATAATATCTCATTATCTGAGTCTTCATTACTGAGTTTTAAGCACTTCAGAAACAACACTGAATTAGCAATTAAACCAAGCCACATGAATAAACAGACTTAGTAAAACATTCCAAGAAGTCAAGGTGAACATTCATGTTCTTGGGAATAAGAACTCAGAAATCAGACTTTTCTTCATACCATAAAGAAAATGATTCTTCTTCTTTAGGGTATCATTTTCCATGAAGCAGCCAGACAATTTAATGGTGCATCCAAGTTAATGGATTTTTATATTGCAGTTAAATAACCAATTTTTAAAAGCTTATTTCTGTTTTAATAGAAATCAGTTATTCAGAATTTTATTAGCCAATGTATTTTTTTAAACGTAAAATTTTTAATCTCTGGAAGTGAAAAAAAACAGAATAAATGTTTGATATATACATTCTTTAATTAGACTGACACTTTCCAGGTTGAAAGTAAAATCAATTAAGCTGTGGTAGATATTTACCTCAATATAAATAAATAGAGAAAACTGTGTGTTGAGGGGAAGCATAGAGAGCAGAAAGTTGTTTTAAATACCAAGTTTTAAACAAATATATACTATATAGTGAATATTTTTACCTCTTTTTTCATGGGAGACGTGAATGGGAGTTAAACATTGGAATAGGTATTTGTTTCAGAAAGAGATGTCTATGAAAACGGACATATTTTAATTGAAATGGGATTTCGGAAAGGGAGATTATTCTACAGGTTTTTTCTATAACAAAGAAGCCCCGGGAGGCGATTAAGGCCACCCCTACGCCCCTCCTGGACTCCTGCTAGGGCTTAACAGTAATGACCCAAACAACAATGGTGGGTGAATGGAATTTTTCTCTGTGAATTCTTATGTTTTCAGAGCTTTCCAGAAGCAATATTTTTGGAAGCCTGGAGAAGAAGCCTTGTTGTTTTTTCTGTCTGGTGTGAGAAGGAGCCTAATAAGAGAAATTGTGTGGGGCTCTGGCCCCATGAGGAGACTCTAGTTTTGTTTCCTTCCTCAGACAAGGTAGAATTATTTTTAAATGGTTGAAATGAAAACAGATCAAGTTAGTAGTTCAAAAATCTAAACCATGAATAGTTGCTACCCACTAAGAGGTATAAAAATGGTAGGTCTTAGTTAAGCAGGAGACATCTAGGAAATATTAGAATTTTGTCTGGAGCGTGGCTGGTACAGTGGGTATTTCAAGGCTTGAAGCCAGAGAGAACATCTATACTATGGAGGAAACAGACGGTCCCTGGAGACACACATTGATGGGTGAGGTTTAGCACTGCTACAGATCGCTCAAATGGCAACGACATAGTATATCTTTTCCTGATGTTTCTGACTCCAGCTTGAGATGAATGAAAATACGTCACCCTGTTTTTGAGGATGCTGTGTCAATTTGGTCATTAGTATTACTCATGGAGTGGTAATCATGCACAAGAGACAGGTACATGGCATCTAATATAAAAAAAATGTAGTCAAAGCTTCTTTAGAAATACTAAGGGGGATGCCTTCAATTGTGAAACAATTTTAAAAGTTGAAAATAGAGCCATTCATTTCTTCTCTTTAAAATTGCCTGTCAAGTTAGGTGATGAAGAAATATGAATGAAATAAGCTAATTTATAAGTAACTGATTTAAAACAGAGTTTATAGGGCAAGCAGATATAACTATGGTCTAGCTACGTGTTTCAGTTGCACAGGCTTGTGTGTTTCTACTTAGGTCAGATTTGTGTACCACTTATGTAGAAGTTTTAAAAATTAGATTTGTAATCCAAATAGTAAAAACATAAATGATTTCCTATTTTTTATTTTTATTATTATTCTTTAAGCTCTGGGGTACATGTGTAGAACGTGCATGTTTGTTACATTGGCATATATGTGCCATAGTGGTTTGCTGCATCCATCACCCCATTATCTACATTAGATATTTCTCCTAAGGCTCTCTCTTCCCTAATCTCCAACCCCCAATAGGCCCTGGTGTGTGATGTTCCCCTCCCTGTGCCCCTGTGTTTTCATTGTTCAACTTCCACTTATGAGTGAGAACACACAGTGTTTGGTTTTCTGTTCTTGTGTTAGTTTGCCAAGACCAGTTAGAATGGAGATCATTAAAAAGTCAGGAGACAACAGATGCTGGAGAGGATGTGGAGAAACAGGAACACTTTTACACTGTTGGTGGGAGTGTAAATTAGCTCAACCATTGTGGAAGACAATGTGGTGATTTCTCAAGGATGAAGGACTAGAAACACCATTTGACCCAGAAATTTTTTTGACTAGATTTCAAAATTGCCTTGGCAAAACATGCATCAAAAAATTTATTTTAAAATTTCATAGAAAGGATGAAGATGGGCTGCATTACACACACACACACACACACACACACACACACACTGAAAAGATATTCAACCTTTCTACAAAAAACCCAAATTAGTAAAAAATATGTTGTTAATTTTGTAAAAAAACTTAACGGGATATTTTTAAAATCTGGTGATTAGCAAAGATAAACTGTGTACTCTCCTGAACTGCTATGATTATATAAATTGGTATAATCTTTTTGGTACTTTTTGTGAAAATTTAACTTTCATATACATTCTGATTCAGTAAATTTAATTATTGAAATTTATTCTCAGGAAATGACTGGAAATGTGTACAAAGATGACTTAAATATTGGAATAGCAACATCATAATAGCTGGCAAACAGCCAAAATATCTGTGAATTAGTCAAATAAATTATGGTATATTCATATAATATAAAACTCTGATTATAAAAAATATTGTATTTTTATATTTATTGACAAGGAATGTTTGCTGTGAAATATTTTTGAGTGATCTATGTAGATTAAAATACAGCATTTAGATTAAACCCATTTAAAAATTATATATGTATGTATTGCAAGATGTTAGAAATTGTGTTTCTCAAAATGTTGAGGGAATCTTCCTTGGTAATAGAATTACAAGTGATGTTTAATGTTAATATTTTTTGCTATACTCTTTTGTTTGAACTTTGTACAATGAGTATACATACAAAAACTCTGAAAACCTTCATCTATTTTAATTTTGTAAAAAAATTCTTCTCAAATGCTGTAACAATGTATACTTTATTTTCAATATTAAATAAAAGGAAATTTCTCCATAATTAAAGTGCTGTTGTTCATTTGCTGTACCCAATCCCTATTTCCATGGGAATGTTGCTTAGGCACACTCTTTTATTTGTGCAACTTCTATAGGGTTGAAAAAAATTAAATCTCTCCCAAAATGATACAAAGGCAAACTGAATTGCAAGGATTGCTGCTTTGATATTTGTTTGGGTAATCATTTAAACATAGGTAGTACTTTACAGGACTATGACTACAACCATGTTGTTCTGCTTTAGTTCTGTGAAATTTAGTTTACTGTTTTATACCATTACCTAAAGTGACATTGATATATTATTCTTTTAATTGCTGCAATGTGCCCAGTGAAAGTCCTATTCAAAGCAAAGTCCTATATTTCATTTTCTAATTTGTTAACTCTTAGGCATTTATTTTTGATAAATAAAATGGCAAATATTTTAAGTTGTTAATATATTAAATTCTTGCTTCTGAAGGAAGCTAGAATGTGCTAATAAAGTTAGAAATAGAGCTGGCTTTCCATCAGCCGATCCTGATAAAAGCCTAGTTTTAGTAACAGAGGTGCTAGTAACAAATTCCAAGAATATATTTAAAACTTGCAGCAAGTGGAAGTTGTAGATTTTTCTGTTTTTGAGCTCAGGATCTTTCAATTATCCTATTTCCACAGGCTTCAAGATTAACCACTTATTATCTTGTAGAAAAGAAAAAGGGATGCATATAAACAGTAGAAAGTAGAATGATAATTTTTGAAAACATTCTTAAACAATTTTACATTATGAACAAATGAAATCTACAATGCCACATAACAGTAGATTTCATTTGTTCATAATGTAAAATTGTTTAAGAATGTTTTCAAAAATTATCATTCTACTTTCTACTGTTTATATGCATCCCTTTTTTTTTTTTCTACTTGAAGTCAGGAGTTAGAGACCAGCCTGGCCAACACGGTGAAGCCCCGTCTCCACCAATAATACAAAAATTAGCCGGGCATGGTGGTATGCACCTGTAATCCCAACTACTTGGGAATTTGAGGCAAGAGAATCATTTAAACCTGGGGGGAGAAAGTTGCAATGGCTGAGATCATGCCATTGCACTCCAGTCTGGTGAAAGAGTGAGACTCCATCTCAATAACAATAATAATAAAATAAAGTTAATTGTAATGTGGGTGGAATGATATAAGAGACAACATAAGGTTAATCAACCTAAATTAACAGATGATGAAATTGGGTCACTCTTTTTTCTGACTAACAGGTAGCTTTTATTTACTTAGTCACTTAGAAAATAAACTATCCAGGGTCTTTCTCTTTCTTTTTTCTTTTTGTTCAACAGATAGCTTCCCATGGAAACTTATGAATGATTTTACTTTATGTTATATTTGCTTCAATATGCTATTTCCATAGATCATAGATAAGTGAAGTTACTTATAACAGAAAACAAAATAAGTTTCCACTATAATTTATCAAAAGTTGGAAATAAATTAATCACAGAATCTTTATCATAAAGAAATTCCATGCTAAGTATCTTATCTCACAAAGTGACTAGAAGAATAGAGCTCTCTGAAACTCTTATCATGTATCCATGATTACATGCACATATGGAGTGCTTAGGTAAACTTTGATTTCTTTGTAGTTTCCTTGAAATGTAAGGGAAATCTTCATTCTTCATCTGGAAAACTGTACATTTTTAACTGACATATTATTTTACGTGGAAACAGAGACTGTCTTTTTGATAGAAATATGACAGTAACATATTTCAGGACTCTTTAGTGGTGATATGTAACCAAGAAACTTAGATTATTATGCTTACTGTTTAAAGCTACTAGGTATTCTGTCTGGAGGCTTTGGTTGATATGCTTTGTGCATGTTTTTTTGCCAATGGTAGTTAAATTTTTCGGTATAAATGAAATTACCAGTAAAACTTCTGATTTACTTTTGTGCTCTTTTTTTCCATTGAGTCTTCCTTCTGATTTTAGAAAGAACAAGAGAAGTAGTTATATTAGTTTTATGTCTTTACATACGTCTTGTAATCTTCTGTTTTATGTTGGTCATTGCATTTGAAAAACTATTTGTAGAAAATGTTTGTGATTGACATATTCTTTTAAAAAGAATTGTCTTTACTTTTTCCTGGCACATGGAAATACTGACAAACCATGATTATCTTAATTCAAATTCAGAGCTTCATATATTCTGAGATGCAGAAATGACTTGAAGCCAGGCATCAGTTCATTGCAAAAATGGCTTACTTCAGGTGCAAATTAACTCCTAGAATGCAACTCTTGAGTAGAAGCTTAGTGGGCATTAGTTTATCCAAGTGTCCTGATAATATGGTTAGGATATTTGTCCCATCCAAATCTCATGTTGAAATGCAATTCTTAAGCTTGGAGGTCAGGCCTTGTGGGAGATGTTTGGATAATGGGGGTGGGTCCCTCATGAATAGCTTGGTACTGTCATCATGATAGTTCTTGTGAGATCTGGTTGTTTAAAAGTGTGTAGCATCTTCCCCCTCTTTCTCTGCCTCTGCTCTTGCCATGTGATGTGCCTGTTCCCTCTTCACCTTCCACCATGATTGTAAGTGTCCTGAGGCCTCACCAGAAGCAGATGCCAGCATCACGCTTTCTATACATCTTGCAGACCATGAGCTAATTAAACCTCTTTCTTTATAAGTTATGCAGTCTCAGATATTCCTTTATAGCAATACAAAAAGTATCCTAATGTATCACCCTTCATTATCTCTGGACTTTAAATTTTGTCTGTAGTCCTTAGTGTTCACAAAAAGAACTGCTCAATTTATTACCTACCTCTTTAGACAAATATAGGGTGAAGGCAATCCAAGGGCCATACTAACCTCTCTGAGTTTTGAAATGGTTATTACTTCCTGTTTTTAAAACTTTACAAAGGAGATTTGAAAATATTTCATCTGATTTGTTTTAGTCATCTTCAGTGGAAAAGTATATTTAAATTACACTGCTACTAATAGAAATGGAACTTGCGTATGCATTTTCACTGTAAATATTCCCTCATGTAATTTTTCTTCAAGTGTTCTTGCTTCTGAAATTATTATTGTTAATAATAATTATATTATCTCATATATAAATATATATGTACATATATATGTACATGTATGTATATATGTACATGTGTAGGTATCTGCATACATATACATATATGTACATATGCATACATATACATATGTACATATGTATTCTGCTTAGGTTTTCTTGTATATAAAATAGAATTGCCTTACAGTTAATGAGATCTTGCATGTTCTGTGGATAAAATAATATTTTCACATGATAAGAGTATGGAAAAATTTCTGTCTCTAACTCTTGCATTTAGTCTCTCAAGATTGAAGAGATAGATCTATAGGAAACAGGCCCTTACCAGGCATGGTTTTCCTCCACAACCTCATGAGATATTATCAATAATTCAATAACTTCTCCTTTTCAAAATTCAATATTATTATTGTTATTATTTTACTTGCCTGCTTTCTCCAGTAGGCTGTAAAGTTCTCAAGGACAGGGTCTATGCTTTACCTGTCTGTATCCCCGAATCTAGCAGTCTCACAGAGTATAGTACTCAACAACTATTTGAATCAATAAATATTTATGTTTGGTTGTTTCAGAGATTCATCACATTCCTTTCAGATTTTACTTAATTGTATTGAATCTTATAATTATTTTGTATTTGATTCATATTTTACTACATTATATTTTATTGTAATTTTTATTTCTTCAAATTATATTTGATTTTTTTAATATGTCACCTTCTCTAGTTTTTTATACCAATTTATAATAGCTTGTAGCTATTTCTTTACAGTCACATAATCATTTTGTAATCTGTGATAGTGTCAATATGTGAGGTTGTCTTTTTTTATGGTAGGTTCTTATTCATATTTTTTTTTCTTTTTCTTTTCTCCTGTTTGGTTATCTTTGATTTTCATTGCCCTAGAAAAATCACTTTTGGATATTATCCAAAACCTAAAGTCTAGGTATCTCTTTTTGTGAGACAATTTGCTTATATATCAGTGGGTAGTTACAATCTACGACTGACCACCTTAAACTAAATTTGAAGCTTAAAGTTACAAATCTGCATAAAAACCGGGGATGAGATTTTAGAAAAGCAGATATCTTAACTACTATAACATCGTGCCTCCTTAAAAAACAATTTTGACAAATGAAATAATGAATTGACAGAAATTTCTCCCCAAGAGGGATGGCTTCATACACCACCAGACAGAAGAAATCATTTCTAAACATATTAATAGAAATATTAATAACAGTAAAGTTCTAAGTATTGAACACTTACTCTATGCCAGGCACTGGTAAACACAATATACAATATACTTTTAATCTTTAATATAATCTTGTGTGGTATTTACTATTATTCTTAGTTTGCTATTGAAGAAGTAGGCCCCGTGAGGTAAAGCAACTTGCCCAAGTCACAACCAGCTAAGAGTAGAGCTGAAATTCATCCTCAGGTTCCTATCATACCTACAGTATCATACTGCATGACTGATCTATCCCCTTTTTTATGAGGCAATAAAAAGACTTAGTCTATATATTCATGGTATAATATTTTTAGAAACATATGGAGAGAAAGAAAAAAAACAAAGGTCCATAGTATCATCTTTGGCATTTTTCCAAAAAGTACATTAGCATGTTAGCATAGAAACATTTATTGGCAAAGGAAATACCTAAGCTCTATCTTGTCTTCTGTCTTATTTAGACAGTCAATTCTTTTTATCCAGTCTTGAATAAATTCTCATGGTACATTAAGCTGTTTTTATGACTGAAGGTAAGAAAATACATTAAATTTTTTTTGGATTAAAAATACTGAAATACTCTTTCACATTTGATTAATATTGCTTATGCTTAAAGTATTACTCATGGCATTTAAAACTGATACAAGTGCAATTTTTTATATTCTTTATGGAAGAAATAAGAAAAAATCAATTGAGAAAGAAAAATATAAATATTTTTTGGGCAATGTGTAAGTAATAAACAGTTAATTCTCAGTTTTAATAGAGAAGCATAAGGACAAACAAGACAACAACAACAAAAATAAAAATTAGAAAATATATGTGGCTTGTCAACAGATCCTTGCATTCTGTGAATTATATTTGTCTTATTTCTTTTCTGAGGGGCAAAAACACAGTTGTTTTATACAGAAAATTAACAAGAATATCCAGGACTTGAACTCAGCTTTGGACCAAGGGGACCTAACAGACATCTACAGAACTCTCCACCCCAAGTCAGCAGAATATACATTCTTCTCAACACCACATCACACTTATTCTAAAATTGACCACATAATTGGAAGTAAAATACTCCTAAGCAAATGCAAAGGAACAGAAATCATAATAGTCTCTCAAACCATAGTGCAATCAAATTAGAACTCAGGATTGAGAAACTCACTCAAAATGATAAAACTACGTGGAAACTGAACAACTGAACAACCTGCTCTTGAATGACTGCTGAGTAAATAATGAAATTAAGACAGAAATAAAGATGTTCTTTGAATCCAGTGAGAACAAAGACGCACAGAGAATCTCTGGAACACATTTAAAGCAGTGTAGAGAGGAAAATTTATAGCACTAAACACCCACAGGAGAAAGTAGGAAAGATCTAAAATCGACACACTAACATCACAATTAAAAGAACTAGAGAAGCAAGAGCAAACAAATTCAAAAGCTAGCAGAAGACAAGAAATAACTAAGATCAGAGCAGAACTGAAGGAGATAGAGACATGAAAAACACTTCAAAAAATCAGTGAATCCAGGAGCTGGTTTTTTGAAAAGACCAACAGATTCAATGCTAGCCAGAATAATAAAAGAAGAAAGGAGAGGTAAATCAAATAGACACGATAAAAAATGACAAAGGGGATATCACCACCAATCCCACAGAAATACAAACTACCATCACAGAATATTATAGACACCTCTATGCAAATAAACTAGAAAATCTAGAAGAAATGGATACATTTCTGGACACATACAACCTCTCATGGCTGAACTAGGAGGAAGTCGAATCCCTGACTAGACCAATAACAAGTTCTGAAATTGAGGCAGCAATTAACAGCCTACCAACAAAAAAAATGTCCCACACCAGATGGATTCAGAGCTGAATTCTACCAGAAGTACAAAGAAGAGCTAGTACTATTCCTTCTGAAAATATTCCAAACAATAGAAAAAGAGGGACTCCTCCCTATCTCATTTTATGAGGCCAGCATCATCCTGATACAAAAACCTGGCAGAGACGCACACAAAAGAGAAAATTTCAGGCCAATATTCCGATGAAATTGATGCAAAAATCCTCATAAAATACTGGCAAACTGAATCCAGCAGCACATCAAAAAGCTCATCCATCACTATCAGGTCAGCTTCATCCCTGGGATGCAAGGCTGGTTTGACATACACAGATCAATAAATGTAATCCATCACATAAACAGAACCAATGTCAGAAACCATATGATTATCTCAGTAGATGCAGAAAAGGCCATCAAGAAAATTAAACAGTCCTTCATGATAAAAACTCTCAATAAACTAGGTATTAATGGAACATATCTCAAAATATTAATTTATGACAAACACACAGCTAATATGCTGAAGGGGCAAAAGCTGGAAGCATTCCCTTTGAAAAATGGCACAAGACAAGGATTCTCTCTCTCACCACAGCTATTTAACATAGTATTGGAAATCCTGGCCTGGACAATCAGGTGAGAGAAAGAAATAAAGCGTATCCAAATAGGAAGAGAGGAAGTCAAATTGTCTCTGTTTGCAGATGACACGATTGTATATTTAGAAAACCCTATCATCTCAGCCCAAAATCTCCTTAAGTTGATAAGCAACTTCAGCAAAGTGTTAGGATACAAAATCAATGTGCAAAAATCGCAAGCATTCCCATACACCAATAACAGACAAACAGAGAGTCAAATTATGAGTCAACTCCCATTCACAATTGCTAAAAAAAGAATAAAATACCTAAGAATACAACTTACAAGGAGTGTGAAGGAGTCTTCAAAGAGAACTATAACCACTGCTCAAGGAAATAAGAGAAGGCACAAACAAATGGAAAAACATTCCATGCGCATAGATAGGAAGAATTAATATTGCGAAAATGGCCATACTGCCCAAAGTAATTTATGGATTCAGTGCTATTCCCATCAAGTTACTATTGACTTTCTTCACAGAATTGGAAAAAAACTACTTTAAATTTCATATAAAACCAAAGAACAGCCCACATAGCGAAGACAATCCTAAGCAAAAAGAACAAAGCTAGAGGCATCACACTACCTGACTTCAAACAATACTAGAAAGCTACAGCAACAAAAACAGCATGGTACTGGTACCAAAACAGATATATAGACCAATGGAACAGAACAGAGGCCTCGTAAATAACACCACACATCTACAATCATCTGATCTTTGATAAACCTTACAAAACAAGCAATGGGGAAAGCATTCCCTATTCCATAAACGATGTTGGGAAAACTTGGTAGCCATATGCAGAAAGCTGAAACTGGATCCCTTCCTTATACCTTATACAAAAATTAACTCAAGATGGATTAAAGACTAAAATGTGAGACCTAAAACCATAAAATCCTCAGGAGAAAAACTAGGCAATAGCATTCAGGACATAGGCATGGGCAAAGACTTCATCAGTAAAATACCAAAAGCAATGGCAACAAAGCCAAAATAGACAAATTAAACTAAATTTAATTAAACTAAAGATGTTCTGCACAGCAAAAGAAATTATCATCAGAGTGAAATGGCAACGAATAGAATGGGAAAAAAATTGGCAATCTATCCATGTGACAAAGAGCTAATATTCATAATCTGCAAGGAATTTAAACAAATTTGCAAGCTAAAAGCAAACAACCCAATCAAAAAGTGGGCAAAGGACATGAACAGACACTTCTCCAAAGAAGATATATACGCAGTCAACAAACATATTTAAAAAAAGCTCGTTATCACTGGTCATTAGAGAAATGCAAATCAAACCACAATGAGATACCATGTCATGCCAGTTAGAATGGCAATTATTAAAAAGTCAGGAAACAACAGATGCTGGAAAGAATATGGAAAAATAGGAATGCTTTTACACTGTTGATGGGAGTGTAAATTAGTTCAACCACTGTGGAAAACAGTGTGGTGATTCCTCAAGGATCTAGAGCTAGAAATACCATTTGACTCAGCAATTCCATTACTGGGTATATACCCAAAGGATTATGAATCATTCTATTATAAAGACAGATGCACATGTATGTTTATTGTGGCACTATTCAGAATAAGAAAGACTTGGAATCAACCCGAATGCCCATCAATGACAGACTGTATAAAGAAAATATGGCACAGATACGCCATGGAATACTATGCAGCTATAAAAAATGAGTTCATGTCCTTTGCAGGGACATAAATGAAGCTGGAAAACATTATTGTCAGCAAACTAACTGAAGAACAGAAAACCAAACACTGAATGTTCTCACTCGTAAGTGAGAGGTAAACAGTGAGAACACATGGACACAGGGAGGGGAATATCACACATTGGAGCCTGTCAGGACTGGGGGACTAGGGGAGGGAGAGCATCAGTAGAAATACCTAATGTAGATGGCAGGTTGATGTGTGCAGCAAGCCACCATGTTATGTGTATACCTAAGTAACAAACCTGCACATTCTGTACATGTACCCAAGTATAATAACAAAAAAGAAGTCATTTTGAAATCCTGAAAAATTTTACTTATGTTTTTATATTTAATTGTATTGCTAACACCTAAGTGCATTTTTAAATATGCAAAATAAGTTTCAGAATTGTGTGTCTTTGAGGTTGGAAACTCTGCACTACTTTGCTCTGCTATGTATCTTATGGATTCTTACAATTTTTTTCTTGATAATTTGTGCCGTTGCATTTACAATTATCTTTCCAGATTGTAAATCTGATGTTTCTCGCTTTTCTTTGCTTGCAAGATAAAAGAGAAATGCTGTAGCTAGTATAAACAATGTCTTCTGTTTTCTGGACTCTAGCTAACTCCAGAGTTTGGTATAATTTTCAGTTACACCAAATTATTTGTTATTCCTCAACTGGGCCATGCTGTCTTAGGTCTATGTGCTGTACACATGCTGTTTGGTCTGTCTGCATTGCTCTTTCTTTGTGACTTCCAGACACCTTTTATTCTTTTTAAAAATGATTATTATTATACTTTGGGCTCTGAGGTTCACGTGCACATCCTGCATCCTGCAGGATTGTTACATAGGTACATACCTGCCATGGTGGTTTGCAGTCTCCATCCCTACCTGCCCCCAATGCCTACATCAGACATTTCTCCCAGTGTTATCCCTTCCCATCCTCCCTGCCACCCCCAGCTGTCCCTCCTTTCCCCTTGCCTCCCCTCCACACCCCAACCTAGCCCTGGGAGTATTGTTCCCTTCCCTGTGTCCAAGTGTTTTCATTGTTCATCATCCGCCTATGAGTGAAAACATGCTGTATTTGGTTTTCTGTTCTTGTGTCAGTTTGCTAAGAATGTTGGTTTCTAGATTCATCCATGTCTCTACAAAGGGCACAAACTCATTGTTTTTTTGTGGCTACCTAGCACACCATGGTGTATATGTGTCACATTTTCTTAGCCCAATCTATCATTGATGGGCATTTGGGTTGGTTCCAGGTCTTTGCTATTGTAAACAGTGCTGCAACAAACATACGTGTGCATGTGTCTTTATAATAGAATGATTTATAATCCTTTCTGTATATACGCAGTAATGGGATTTCTGGGTCAGATGGAATTTCTATTTCTAGATCCTTGCGGAATAGCCATGCTTTTTATTCTTTACAACTCCATTCACTTATCACTCTCTCTTCAGAGCTCTTAGGTCCTCCCCATCAGAAAGCTGTTATGTTATCAGTTAAGCCTCTGGAGCCTTGTCCTGACTTCCATATTAGTACTTCTCTATGGTACTGTAATAATTGACATGCTTAGTGCTACTCCCCTAGTGGGCCTTAAGTCTGGCTTATATTATATTGAATAAAAATTACATGGGAGATTTTCACAAACTTGTTATAAAACTATGTAAAACAATGGACATGAAACCCTTTGTAAGTTGTCAGACATTATAGAATTTATATTTACGTATTTATACATTTTCTACCTAAATGCTCAGCAAGTCAGGCCAGACCACTCTAAAGACACTTGGGAGAGAAGCAAAATTTATGTATTTTATGATTAAGCCTGTAAGATGCGTAAAAACTGTAAACATCGTTAGGAATTTAAAGATCACTCTCTGACATCAGACAGCCTATCATCTATATTGTGAGATAAGGCATAAAAAAGCAAAATCTTGGAATAACAAAGGACATAGGATTGCCTACAAGTGAGTGGCCCTTTCGTGCTACAGTAGTTACTACCAACTGTGCTAAGAGTGGGGCAGAGCCCAAAGCTGGATTTGAACTAGGTCTTAGGTAGGGGAGATTTATATATAAAGGGTCATGATCTTTTAATTGAGTGAGTGTGTGCAGAGGCTCAGGAAGGAGTTGCCATGCTCTTTTCCAATAAATTTGATATTCTGTGTATAAAATTTCCTTACCGAAATCTTCCCCTCAATGAATTTCTATAGGATTGCCCAGTTGATATAATCCTGTTTAATATTCTAGGTTTAGCTCAAATGCAACTAAAAAGAACCCATGGAAGTGTTCCTTTTTTTCTCTCTTTTTAAAAAAATCTCCAAAAGTGTCATATTGTTTAGCACCAGGTTCACCTTTATATGACCGAGTTGCTTCTCCTTGCCTCCCCTTCCTAATATTCTAAGATATGTACATAGACTCCACAATCATAAAGGACTTAGGCTCCTTTTACTTTTCTGCTCCTTCCTGTCTTTCATTTTAGATTATTTCATTATCAAGGTGGATTGCTGGAGCTCTAACCACCTCGTTCAAGTTTCAGACAGCAGGAGAGGAAGCAGAGAAGGACAAAGGGATGTACTTCTATGAAGAGCTTTCCAAGGAATTCAACTCAACAACTTTGCCTTTTATTTCCTTACCAGAGCATCACATGGTGACATCAGTGGCAAGTAAACTTGGTAACAAAGCCATACCTAGCTACAAAGATGGTTGAGAACTTTGCAGGTTATCATAAAACTGAGGTCTGGTATTAAAAGGAAGAGAAGCATGGATATTGTGTGGGTAACTGTCAGTCTCTATTACAAGTACAATCTTTGCATGTTTCTTGGGACATTTATCATTATCTTCTTTTCATGCTGGTTGCTTGTGACAATGCTTTTTTCTTCGTACCAGTTTCTAATTTCCTGAGAGAATGGCCAAAGTCTGTAAATGTTTTAAGGGTACTAAGTATATGAGGATAGAGAACTAGATGGGATCAGAGGCTGTGTGCCGTGGGGTTTGAGGAGATACAAAGATAATGTAGATTAAGGCCAGATTATAAAAGTAAAGAATAAATAAATATATCATTGTTAAAAGTTATTAGAATTTACTTCAATTTCTGTGAAAGACATCACCTGTTTAGAAGTTACTTCTCAATTTTCATTGAAATTTGTATGTTAATACAGTAACAACTAACAGTCTCACTTTCCCCCAAAAGGAGTAAGTAGATATGACATTGAATTATCCAGAGTTAATATGGAAAATAAGGCAAGTTGACTGACAGAACTCTGGTTATCAGGAAGTCTTCACAAAGAAATGAACCTTCCACATGGGACATTTTCTTCAACGGTATAAAATGGAGAACAACACATTTAACATTTTATACAAAGTCTCTCTTCTTTCATAGAGATTTGTTCGGATTTTTGTTTGCTTCATTAAATAGTTTATATTTGGGGTGTGTGTGTGTGTGTGTGTGTTTAATGTCAGAGTCCCCACACTAAAAAAGCTTTTCAAAAGCTTTTTGGTCAGCACTTTATCCACTGTAAAACAAGTAATTTAGATTCTAAAATCAGTAGTCTCCAAGTTTTCAAAATTATGAGCCCTATCAGTAAAATATTTTTGGTTTCCTTCAATATATTTAATTCTTATTTCTAAATTTATTGTGTATGTTATAAAACTGCATGAATATAGAAATTAAATAAAGGATGATATAAAATGTATATTACTGAAATTTTATTATTTTCATGTTACCCTACAATGGATCATCTTGCACACCTTTACATGTTGATGTATCATAGAATAAACTTTTTTCAACATTCATGGCCACTGACCTTTGACCTCCTTCCTCATCTCAGAGATTTGGGAGGACTACTGAGGTTAAACAGCGGTTTTCAAGCTCTTGTACTCAGGATGGCTTTGAGGTCTTCAAAATTTTGAGGACTTCAAACAGCTTTTTCATGTGTGTGGATCATATCAATAGATATTAGAAATCAACACTGAGACATTTGAAATGTACATATGGGTTAATTCACTTAAAAATAACATTAATAAACTATTAAATATTGAAACATATGTCATCTTTAAGAAAGTAACTATTTTTTACTAAGGCTAATTAATGAGAAGGGTGACTTTTTTTACATTTTTGTAATTTCTTTAATGTCTGTCAAAACTGAAGAGCCAGGTTAACATATCTGCTTCTGCATCCAGTCTTTTGGGATTTTTTATTTAGATTGAAACATATGAAGAAATCTTGCTTCACATAGAAATATTATTGAAACTAGAGGACCTCATGGACTTCTTGAAAGGATCTTAGGGATGCTTATGGGTCTACATGATGAGAATTGTTAAGGTAATATGTAGCTACAAAATGTAAAAATCAATAAAGAAAACCAATTAGGATTTCCTTTGTTGTAAATGAAACAAAATTTGTATCAATAAATATGTTATTATTTGTTTAGAAGTTTCCATTTTATCCGTTTTTAGGGCATGGATTGTTATACTGGTGCCTGTTCTTTTCTTTTTAAAGAGACGTTCCAGAATGTAAATTTTGCTTATACTGTTCTGAGAAAGAAGAGAGTCCTGTCAGATATTATTCATAAAATCTGTTAAACACCCATTGTATGCTTAATTTTAGAAAATAAAATGTCTTTACTTAAAAACCATTTTATATTGAAACGTAATAATGAATGTGAAAGTGTTAAAATTTCCCTCCTCTCCCTCTCCTAACAGCCACTCGAGAAGAAGGATCCTTCAGAAAGAAAAATGTTATTTTGAGGAAAATTTATTTCTATTATAAAAAATATATGTAGATATATACATACCCAAAAAAAATCTTAGGAAAAATAAATTTTCTGTTTAACTGACTGAGTAGACACTTTAAGAAATATATGCGTGTTTGGACTGTTTTCACACTGAATTATGATTCAGTGTAGCTTATGCAGTTGAAGGAAGACTAATATGGTATTAACAGCGTTTGGCAGAGGACATAAAGCCTCATGAATCTCTTGGAGGACTCCTAGAGTCTTGGAGGCTGATGGTAACTTGCTAATAGTTTGGTTGGGTTCACCACTATTTTGAAGGGACGTGTGGTTTACTCAGATATGTCAAATTACATTTTTTGCAGTAAGAATGAGGGAGTGTGGGGCTCATTATTTTCCCTTTCTTTAACTGGTTCCTGTTATTCTTTATGAAGTCGCACTAATGTCATACCTAGGTTATATATCCCATTGCTGCTATAAAACCTATGATATGGTTTGGCTCTGTGTCTCCACCCAAATCTCATATAGAATTGTGATCCCCAGTGTTGGAGGAGGGGCCTGGTGGGAGGTGATTAGATCATGGGGACAGACATTCCTTCTACTGTTCTTGTGATAGTGAATGAGTTCTCATGAGATCCTGGTTGTTTAAAAGTGTGTAACCTCTGCTTCTCTCTCCTCTCCTTTTTTCTCTGGAAAGGTAAGACATGCCTGCTGCCTCTTCCCCTTTCACCATGATTTTAAGTCTCCTGAAGCCTCCCAGTCATGCTTTCTGTATGGCCTGTGGAACTGTGAGTCAATTAAACCTATTTTCTTTATAAATTACCCTATCTCAGGTAACTATAGCAATGTGAGAACAGATAACAAACTTAGTGACTTAACCAATACTACTTTGATATATTTCAATTCTGTTGATCAGGAGTCTGACAAAGGACTCACTGGGCTAAAGTCAAGGTGTTAGTAGGACTTCTTTCTCTATGGAGAATCTAAGGGAGTATCAATTTTCTTATATCGTCTGGCTTTCAAAGGCCACCTGCATTCCTTTGCTCATGCCCCCTACCTCCACCTTCAAAGCCAGCAATGTAGCATCTCAGAGACTTCTGTCATCATCTCTTCTTCTGATCTCAGCTGGGAAAGGATTTCTGCTTTTAAGGATTCATGTGCAGTTATTGCCACATAACCTTTCAGCCAATGATAGATCACATACATGCCAGTGGTCCCATAAGTAATACCATAGTTTTACTGCACCTCTTCCATGTTGAGATATGTCTAGATACACAAATACTTACCATTGTGTAACAATTGCCTACAGTATTCAATACGGCAACATGCTATTCAGGTTTGCAGACTAGGAGCAATAGGCTTTACCAAATAGCCTAGTTGTGTAGTTGGCTATGCCATCTAGGTTTGTGTAAGTACACGCTATGATGTTAGCACAATGATGAAATTGTGTAAAGACATGTTTCTCAGTGTATGCTCCCATTGCTGAGAAACACATGATTGCAATTCCATTGGGCCCACTCAAATAATCCAGAATAATCTCTCTATCTTAATATTTGTACATTAAGATGTGCAGACTTTGTCACATCTGCAAAGTCTCTTTGGCCATGTAAGATAAAACATCTTTACAGGTTCCAGAGAGTAGTATGTGGGCTTCTTTTGGAGCCATTATTCTGCCTCACATATCCAACTTAAGAAAATCTCAATGACTTTATTTTTCTTAACCTTCATTTTAAAATTGCTGAAGTGTCAGACTAAAAGAGGAAAATAAATATATGAAAAAATAATATTGACATTATCAACTATAGTCTGGATAATGCATGTTTAAAACTCAATCATCCCACAAATGTTTAGGATAAAACAACAGAATTCCATTATTGATTGTAGTTATTATATAATCAATTTTAGTGTAGGGAAATACAAACATCCACACTTCACAGTCAGCTCATGTATCATTTCATCTACTGGTTGCCATGGAGATTGTTCATTTTAAGTAAATATTAGATAGCATATAGATCTGCATAAGATGATATGTGAATGGACATGCATTCTGAAGTCTGTTTTTTATTCCTTAAAGAGATGTTATTTTCTATTTCTTTTTAAATCTGACCTATTACCTCATCTTCTGCTTTACTGAACTTTTTAAATGTTACAATGACATATATATTTTATTTACACATTAAAACGCCAGTAAGAAAGGAAAACTCTATTTCCTACTTTTGATAAAATTGTTGAAATTAACATAAAGGCAAACAGCTGTAGGCAACTTTTAGATAATCTTAAGTGAATTAACATTATTTAGGTCCAGTAATCAAACTGAAACATGTTACTTTAAATAATACATGCTTAATCAAATAGGGCCAAGCATTATACGTAGTTCATCAATCTAAAACATTCAATGTTAATTGGATGGATGTATCAGACATGAACTGTGTATAAATTATAAAACAATCATTGTTTTACAGGTACATTATAGTAATTTATTGTCAATGCAGATATCTCCTGGTCATTACCATACACCTAGAAGAGTGTACATTAGATCAGGTTACTTAGATCCTCTAAGTAGAGTTTTATTTATTATACAAAAATGTAAGTTAAATTGAGCTCGAGTAGAAAGCCCACTCACAGATCTCTTTAACCGGAAAGTAAGAAGATGGATCTTACAGACACCTAGACTACAGGACTTGGCTGTTGTAGGACTCTATTTTGCTATCTGTTACGGCTTCTTTTCTCTCTCTGTCTCTCTTTTTTTTTTCTTTGAGTTGGGAGTCTTTACTCTGTCGCTCAGGCTGGAGTGCAGTGGGGCGATCTCGGCTCACTGCAACCTCTGCTTGCTGGGTTCAAGCGATTCTACTGTCTCAGCTTTCCAAGTAGCTGGGACTACAGCTGTGCACCACCGTGATCAGCTAACTTTTGTATTTAGTAGAGACAGGGTTTCACTACGTTGGCCAGCCCGGTCTGGAATTCTGACCTCGGGTAATCCGCCCGCCTCGGCCTCCCAAAGTGCTGGGATTGCAGGTATGAGCCACCCCTCCGGGCCTTCTTTTCTCTTTATGTTAGCTTTGGTCTCTCGAACTGCAGACCGGCTTCCTCTAGGATAGGATACATGGTTACTGAACATACTTAAATTTTACCGCCTTTGATACCTACCCATCTAAAAAATCTAATATTCTTGTCTTAGTCCTAATTCGTAAATATCCCAAGGAAACAAGCTGATTGGCTCTGCTTAGATCAGGTATCTTTATTACCAAGAGAATCTAAAGGTAAAATAAGTTTGTGGAGAATCTAGTAAGGAAAGTAGGTTCAGGAAGAAGTAATTAATTATTTTGAACTTTTGATTTTGGAGATCATCTAAAAGGTAATATACAATAAGAGGGTAGAAGGAAGAAAGAAAATAAAAGAAAAGAAAATAAAGAAAGAAAGTCATCCAAATTGGATGAGGCAAAGTCAAATTATTCCATTTGCTGAGATATTGTATATAGAAAATGCTAACACTTCCACAAAAAATTAGATTTGATAAATGAATTCAGTAAAGTTTCCAGAATACAAAATAAACACACAAAAAAACAGTAGTCTTTCTACAAACCAATAATGATCAAGCTGAGGAGAAAATTAAGAGGGCAATCCCATTAACCATAGCAAAAAAAAAAAAAAAAAATTACCTTGGAATATATTTAGCCAAAATGGTGAAAGATGGCTATAAGAAAAGCTATGAAACATTGATGAAACTGTAGATGACACAAGCAGAAAATATCTCATGCTCATAGATCAGAAGAATTAATATCATTAAAATAATCATACTGCTGAAAGCAATCTATATGATCAATGCAATCCCTATCAAAATACCATTGTTCTTTTTCACAGATTTAGAAAAGAAATCTTAAAATTAATATGGGACCAACAAAAAGCCTGAATTACCAAAGTGATCTTAAGCAAAAAGAACAAAGGTAGAGGCATCACATTATTTAACTTTAAATTATACAACAAGGCTACAATAATGAAAGCAGTATGGTGCTGGTGTAAAAATAGACGCATAGATCAATAGAACAGAAAAGGGAACCCAGAAATGAAGCCACATGTTTGCAGCCAATTGACCTTTGATGATTTCAACAAAAACATACACTGGGGAAACGACACCCTTTTTAATAAATAGTGTTGGAAAAATTGGATTGCCACCTGGAGAAAAAAGAAATTAGACACCTATATGCCACCATACACAAAAATCAACTAACACGGATTAAAGACTAAAATGTAAGTCCTAAAGCTATAAAATACTAGAAGAAAACAGGGAAATCTCTTCTGGACACTAGCGTAGGCAAATCATTCATGACTAAGACCTCCAAAGCATAAGCAACAAAACCAAAAATAGACAAATAAGACCTAATTAAACTAAAAACCTTCTTCAGGCAAAACAAACAAAAGCCCAATCAGCAGACTTAACAGAAAACCTGCAGAATTGGGGAAAATATTTGCAAACTATGCATCCAACAGTAGACTAACATTCAGAATTTACAAGAAACTTCACAACAAACACCTGCCCCCTGACAAATGCTCCCATTAAAAAATGCTCAAAGGACATGAATGGATATTTTTCAAAGGAAGACATACGAATGGCCAACAAGCATATGAAAAATGCAAATTAAAAGCACAACAAAATATCATGTATGTCAGTCAAAATCGCTATTACTAAAAAGAGAAAAAAATTACACATGTTGGAGTAGATGCAGAGAAATGGGAATGCTTTTACACTGTTGGTAGGAATGTAAATTAGTATAACCTCTATGGAAAACGATGTTAAGATTTCTTAAAGAACAAAGAATAGAATTACCATTTGATCCAGCAACACTACTACTGGGTATCAACCTCCCCCCAAAATAAATTATTATATTAAAAAGATACCTTCATTCATATGTTTACTATAGCACCCTTCACAATTGCAAAGATATGGAATCAACCTAATTATCCATCATCCAATGATTGGATTAAAAAATATGGTAAATATACACCATTAAATACTATTCAGCCATAAAAAATAACGAAATAATGTCTTTTGCAGCAACATTGGGGGCACTGGAGACCTTTATCTTAAGTGAAACATCTCAGAAACCGAAAAAAAAATACTGCATGTTCTCACTTATAAGTGGGAGATAATTAATGTGTACACATGGACACAGAGCACGGAATGCTAGACACTGGAGACTCAAAAGAGTGGGAGAGTGGGAGTGGAGAGTAGAAATGGGGGGGTGATAAGAAATTAGTTAATAGGTACCATGTACTTTATTTGGGTTATGAATACATTGAAAGCTGACCACCACTAGGCAATATATCCATGTAACAAAATTACACTTATAAGCTTTACAAATAAAATAAAACATGTACTGAAAAAAGCATACAGGCAAAGCCGACTTCACCAGTAGACAATATATCCATGCAATAATATTGCACTTGTACCTCTTAAATTTATACAAATAAAATAAAACATACAGGAAAAAAATTTGTGTTGGCTACACATGGTCTTTTGCATTTTCATATAAATTTTATTTTAAAGAACGAGTCTTGCACTGTTGCCCAGGCTGGAGTGCAGTGGCTCGTTCTTGGCTCACTGCAACCCCCAGCTCACTGCAACCTCCTCCTTCCTGGTTCAAGCGATTCTCCTACCTCAGTCTCCAGAGTAGCTGGGATTACAGGTGCCTATCACAAGGCCTGGCTAATTTTTGTATTTTTAGTAGAGACAGGATTTAAATATGTTGGCCAGGCTGGTCTGGAACTCCTGACCTCAAGTGATCTGCCCGCCTTGGGCTCTCAAAGTGCTGGAATTACCAGTGTGAGCTGCTGCACCTGGCCGCATTTCCATATAAATTTTAGAATTAGTTTGTCACATTGCACCACAATACTTTGTTATTTAATTTGTCGTGTTTTGAATCTGTAAAATCATATGTGAAAAATTAACATGGTTACAACATTGAGTTAATAATATATATAAATGGCCTATAAATGATAGATATATGTCTATTTTCTCTTACAATTCCATTTTCTGTTTGTGGCTAGCATATAGAAAGCATTATATCTATGTATTACTTTTTGTTTGGCAAATTTCTTAACTCTCTTATTAATTTTAGTAGCCTATGTATATACTTTGTTGGATTTCCTATGTAAAAAATGAAGAATTAAAAATAGAACTGTCTCTATAAAATGAGTCTTTATAAAAAATAAAAATTAGCTGGGCATGGTGCTGTGCACCTATAAAATTCTAGCTCCTTGGGAGCCTGAGACAGAAGAGTCCTTTGAGCCCAGGAATTCAAGGCTGCAGTGAGTTATGATTGTACCACTGCCCTAAAGCCTGAGCGAAAGAATGAACCCGTCTCTGAAAAAATAAAATATAATCATGTTAGCTGAGAATAATGACAATCTTATTTGTTTCTCTCAATTCTTATGCCAACTCTTTATTTTTCTTGTCTTACTGCACTGGCTATGACATAATTAAAATATTGAATAGAAGTGTGAATAAACAATGACTTTGTTCTACTTCTAATCTTAAAGAGACTTGCATTGTTTCACCACTTATTATGATGTTTGCTGTAGGTTTTTTTAGATACTTCCCCCTCCCCAGTATTTTGAAGGTCTTTTCTATTTTGGCCTGCTCTAAGTTTAAAAAAAATTTTTTTTAATTGTACTTTAGGTTCTGGGGTACATGTGAAGATCATGCAGGATTGTTGCATAGGTACATACATGGCAATGTGGTTTGTTGCCTCCATGCCGCCATCATCTATATCTGGCATTTCTCCCATGTTATCCCTCACCAACCTCCCCACCCCACTGCTGTCCTTCCCCTAGTCCCCCCAACGGACCCCAATGTGTGATGCTCCCCTCCCTGTGTCCATGTGTTCTCATTGTTCAACACCCATCTATGAGTGAGAAGATGAAAAACCTTGTTCTAGCACAGTGTGTTCCTGTTCTAGTTGAAGACCCAGATACGGAATTGTACGATTACTCAAGGTGACACATGCTATGACAGATCAAAAGGGGATTTTACTCCAGGGTGTGAACTGGGTCAGAGATGTGGCTGGAAGAGGAGCCATTTCAAGATGGGTTTTGAAGGCTGAGAAGGCATTTACAAGGCAAAAGAGGGTAGGTCCTTCTAGACAGATGAAATGGCAGAAAATAATAAGGACTTCAGTGGAGTGGGAAAGAACAGTAGGAATAGATTTAAAAGAGAAGTTGGAGTTACGCTTGGTAAAACTTGCTGTTCATATGAATGTAACAGTTGCCAGAAGGATATTGCCAGAGAAGATTGAGGTTTGGGATTCCAAGTTAATCAAGACAGGACACATTTAGTTCTGAACACATTGAGCTCTTGCAGTGAGTATTTGAAATGCACCTGAAGGTATTGGCTGGACTACTAAAATTCTTGTCAGTTTCAGGAATGTGAGTGAGACTAATGGAGACTGGACTGCTTCAGGTTTCTAGGGGACATACCCTAGTACTTGGCATCCAAGACAGAACATCTAAGTGTACTCTGTGGGTCAAGGAGCAACACAGAACACTTTTACTATACTTTAATTTTATGTTTCTAAAAACTATTTTGCTTTGGGAATGATCATATGAAAGAAAATCTGAGAGACAGGGAAAAACATAGTATATGTATTCTCCCCTGTTAAGTATAATTTACATTTGAAAAAAAAGAGAAATTTACATTGAAATTCTTTAGTAAGGAGAAAATTAGAGTAATTAAAACAGCTCATGGCAGATTTGATATGCACACCTGGATTTTTTCTACCTCTATATTTTTATAAAACTTCAATGGAGTTAAAAAAAAAAAAAAAAAAACTTTGGAGTGATTTGGTTGTAAAGGTAATGGTGATTTCCCGATTGTTGAAAGATAAAAATAATCACTTGCAGATGCACAAAAGACACACACAAAGAGGTATTCTCATTAACTACAGGATCCTTGATGTATTCATACTCTTTGCCAGGACTGTATTTGCTTGCTATTATTTAAATGAAGTTTTCTCATTTGTTAAAGATTCTTGTGCCAAATTTAAAAGCAATTGTATATGTTTTAGAAAGGTGTAATGTAGAATTCTGTGTGCTGATAATGTTCTGGTATGTGATCACAAGTTATTCACTCAGTTTACAAAATTTGCCAGGATATACCCTTAAATTATTTAATTAAAAAGTTACCTGTTTCAAACATACATAATATGGTTATTTTTATACTTCTTTTAAAAATAACATATCATGCAATGAAATAATTTGATCAGAAATACTATATACTATTATACATTTTTATATGTTAGATTTACATACGTTTTCAGGTAGTCATATAAAAATTGCATTACACTGAGAAAACTTGCTTAAAAATACAGAATGTGCTCTACGTGTGTGAAGTGATTTAAGGTTTTCCAAACATTTTTCAGAGATTCCATGTATGCACTCAAATTGCAAACTAAAACCTAGAAAAATGCTTCCCTGAGGTGAAGTTAACTCGCCCGGGACAGAAGATGTTTTTAAGGATGCCAGTTTGTCCACTGTATGGCCCAAGTATTTATTCAGCTGAGGCTTGGATGAAAGCCACCACATCAATGTCACAGTCTCTCAGCACATGTGAGGAAAATACATGTGATACATAGCAAATTAAGTGTCATGCTCTGAGAAGGGCAGAATGGGATTGATTTGCCACTTTTAGCAATGCTCTTTTACTGTCAGCTGTGGCTTTCAGAAAAGCATTAGAGATTCTTGTCACAGATGTTTCTTTCATAAACTGTTGTGGGAGAATGGCATTCTGCAAAAATGGTTTACTACTCTTTTTTCTTCTCTTAGGGAAACAAAGTACGCTCCCAATCCTAGCCAAATGGACGTAAGGAATGCTCTTCTTTTATGCCACAACAGCATTAAGAATCACTGCATTTAAAAACTTGATTTTAGAACTTTGTTGGCAACTATAGTGTATTGAGGTATTTATTCAACATACATGACATTAAGGAGGTTTTATAAGACTTGTTATAGGAGAGAGTAGAAACCAACCTATCTTAAAAAAAAAACCAAAAAAAAAAACCCCCAGCAATTTTAAAATATGCATATAAATTTAAATGGTTCACAATTATAATTAATCTTTTTAGCATATTGTACTCCATGCAAATGAATAAATAATGAGAAGTTAAAAATTCTTTCTAGATCAGCCATTTTTGTTTATGAGATAATGAAGCTTATGAAGAACAATGATATTTATTTGAAAACATGATAGAATTATTTGTAGTTTTATTATTAAGGGGCAAGAATTGCTTATTCACTGAGAATTTTTTATTTATCACTTTTATTTGGTTTAATTTTCACTGAGAATTTGTGAATAAGTGTAAGCATTCTGCACCTAAGTATTTTTCTGCTGAACAAACATACAGTTACTATGGAAACTACAACATCACATGGGCTCTAAGAGATAGAAAGTATATTTTACAAAAAGCATGTTATCCAAGTGTCATATTAATTTTTTACATTATACTGTGTAGGAGTCAGAATAGTTTTTTTCTGATGCTACATAGATATCTAACATTTATTCATTAAAGGTTACTTTTCCCCTCTGAATGTTCCAATTTGCCTACAGAAGTCTTTCTGTATTCTGAATATATGTGCCTACATAAGGGTATGTCAAACATCATTTGCTAACTTAGATGGAAAGTTAAAATATGACAATTGCCTATTTTTAAAACAAGTTGGCTATTTTTTTAAAACAGTACATGAAAACATAATGAGTCATGTTGTTTTGTAGAAAAAAAAACTATGTTAGGGCAGGTCATGCTTGCTGATTGAAACACTTTAACCCTCTTCCACTAGGTTGCAAATAAAGTCTTAAATGTCTATTTTCAAAGACTTCCATCCTCTTTGCTTTATTTTTTTTTATTGAGTGTAAACGAATGAAAAATAGACATTGAAATTTTATTATTAATGCAGATGATATAAAAAGTTATATCTGTCTATATTGGTTTAAAAACATACACACACAAACACCTACTAATTTACTCATTTTAAGGTCTAGCCTAAATTCTGCATGAGACAAGCTTGGGTGGCTATCAAATAGTTGTTGAATTTCTTTTGTGTGCTTGTTGCTACATAACTTTAAACTATAAAATTTTAGTTTACAAGATTGTTTCCAATTCTGCACCAACAATGATTCACAACAGATAACTTGTCTTCTGGAGGAGTAACACCCATATTATAACTATTCTTCTTCCCTAGTACCAAAAAGGGACTTGTTTCATTTGGTAGTATTGGCACCTGATCTTTTTGCTTAGAGATTGCTTGATTGTGGTCAGAATCTACTTTCTTTTACCTACCTTAAAGAAAAACCAAGTTAACACAATACATTCATGTTTAAATCATCCTACTTTACTTTTTATTAAATAGTTCTGGCTATTTGTAACAAACCTTGGATATGATTTCCACGTGAAATAGTGATAAAATAGTAAGAAATTTTCACAAGCTCACGCTTCCCTAACACACGGTGCCATTAAGTTGATAAAAAATGGGTTGAATTGATCAGGCAGTTTTACATATCTGTGATAGATTTTATGTATAATTTCCATTTCAAAAAGCAATACAAGAACAAGAACTCTGCACAAGCCTTTTCTCCCTCACCATGTGCCATACATAATGTTGATAAAAGTTTCATTGAATTAGCCAGACAAGCTGTTTTGGTTATTCTCAGGTTTTTAAAAGGCTAATGTTAATTTCCTCAAAGCCTTGGTCACTATTGTTCTTTCTTGCTCCCTCTTCTCCCTTTTTGAGAGAGAGAGAGAGAGAGAGAGAGAGAGAGAGAGAGAGAGAGAATACGCATGTTGACGGCAAAGCTAATAAATGGAGTCAAGGTGTGTGCTTGTTGAAAAAGTACCAAACAAAAGGGGGAAATGACCCTGATCTAATGCTGAACTTACTGATTTACTGCTGGAAATTACTCAGACCAAGTGGATGGTGGTGCCATAGCAGCCATGTGGTAGTCTGCTGGAAGACTAAGGGCATGGATCTTCAAGATTGGCTGCTCTTGATAGTTTTTTCTAAGTTCCTTGCCTGGAGGTTAAGGCAGTGGCTCCTACATAATGATGGTGCTATGTTATGGTGCATATCTTTGTAATTTAGTTCTTCTTCAAACAGATGGAGAATATGCAGAAACAGGCTGATAAAAAGGCCATGCTTGCTCTTTTTGGTAATAAAATTTTTATTAAAATAAAAATTATTAATTAAATAACTACTCAATAATGAGTATTTGCTTGCAAGATAATACAAGATGCGGAAATAAGAAACCCAGACACCGTTAACTTTTTTTTCTTTTGAATCTCACTTGGGATAGCAAATGTACTCAAAGCTAGAGCCAGCACAGGTCACTGCTCTTTATAGTGGTTCTCCAGGATTTTCTCTGTGATAGGCAAAAGGACTTGTTGACTCTTTCAATGATCTCATTAAAAACCTGCCTCATCTGTTTTGCCCTATACTTAACTGTGATGAGGCAGTCATTGCTTATCCTTCTTAGTCTGAGGCCAAAGCTGCTACTCATAAACCACAATCAAAAAAGATGACTGTGCTCATGCCCCAGCATGTCTACCGTCAGAACTTTTTCCTTTATTAAAAATTATATCTGCTCCTCTCTACCTTTATTAACTCAACAGCTCAAGTCAATTAATATGCAATGAGGATTGGACCTGGATTGACTGCCAGGCAGTTTTCATCTTGCCTCCCCCAAATTTCAGCCATACTTTTGTACTATTTATCCTGCCCCTCTTCACATCCTTATTCCAACCCTCATGTTCTGGATTCTCAAGAATCCAGTTTCGAAAAAAAAAGTTTTGTATATTTAGAAGGGTTTGGCAACAGTTTTAAGAAGTGAATTTCCAGCATATACTTACCTTTTAAAAATGAATCCAGTTGTTTTCCATTAACCTGACCTCACTTAAATCACTATTCTACATTTTTGAATTCAATTCATATTGAAAAATTTCCCTTAGAAACAGAGAATTAGAAAATTTTCAAGTGAAAACACAGAAAATTTGCTTTAAAATTCTTTCAAGCTTTTTATGAATTATTTTAAATATTTTCTCACCAAGTCTATTTTAAGCTGTTGAGAACATAAATGGTCTTAGTCTGCCAACAGTAGACTGCAACTTAGTTTGTAAATTAAAAGACTTCTTCCAAATTAAGTATTTTAAATGTGTTTATAAAATATGACACAATGAATATATGCTTGATGTAAAATTGTCAAACAATACACAAATATTAAAGTAAAAATAAGTCATGTTTTACCATCTGTCTCAATCCTAATCTCCTCCCCACAGAAAGCAATGTGATAACAGATTGGTAAGTGTCCTACAGGCCTTCTCCATGCATATGTACAGACACACATAGTTCTCTAAAAGATGCATATTTGTCTATGTCTTGGAGATCTTCCCATTTCAGTACATGGATTGATCTTACTCTTTTTAACAAGTATACATCACAATAATTCAACTACTTTTGATGTTACTTATTTAAACAAACTCTACATTTAAAAAATAATATTATGTAAATGCCATATTTTTGTCCATATACGAAGATTTTTTTGTAGCATACATTCCTAGGAGTGCAGTTTTACAATTTTTTAATAGTAAGTAATTTTGCTAATTTTGAACATAAATCCCATTTCTATAGTAGTTTACAAATGAAAGTATGGCTTGATATTCTCTTCCAAAACTAGGAATAGTAACTCCCTAAACTTCTTTGATTCGGGTTTGTCCACCACACAGGACACTTATCACTTTGTCTGGAATTGATTTGGTCAGTGTCTCATTTCCCTTAAGACATTTTAGGCTTCTTGGTGGCAGGGAGAATATTTTGTTTATTTTTGTGCCTTGTTCAACATTCAGTACAATTTCTTTTTTCTTTTCTTTTTCCTTGTTGTAGTAGACTTTTTTTTCTTTTTTAATACTTTAAGTTCTGGGGTACATGTGTAGATCATGCAGGTTTGTTACATAGGTAAACATGTGCCATGGTGGTTTGTTGCATCCATCCCCTTTTCATATACATTAGATATTTATCCTTACGTCATCCCTCCCCAATACCCCCACACCCTGCTATCTCTCCCCTAGACCTTCCACCCCCTGACAGGCCCTGGTATGTGACGTTCCCCTCCCTGTCTCCATGTGTTCTCATTCTTCAACACCCACTTATGAGTGAGAACATGCAGTGTTTGGTTTTCTGTTCTTGTATCAGTTTGCTGAGAATGATGGTTTCCAGCTTCATCCATGTCCCTGCAAAGGACATGAACTCATCCTTTTTTATGGCTGCATAGCATTATTCCATGGTGTATATGTGCCACATTTTCTTTATCCAGTCTATCTTTGATGGGCATTTGTGTTGGTTCCAAGTCATTGTTATTCTAAACAGTGCCTCAGTAAACATACATGTGCATGTGTCTTTATAATAGAGTGTTTTATAATCTTTTGAGTATATACTCAGTAATGGGATTGCTGGGCCAAATGGTATTTCTAGTTGTAGATCCTTGATTAATTGCCACACTGTCTTCCACAATGGTTGAATTGATTTACACTCCCACCAACAGTGTAAAAGCATTCCTATTTCTCCACATCCTCTCCAGCATCTGCTGTCCCTGATTTTCTAATGATTGCCATTCTAATTAGTGTGAGATGGTATCTCAATGTGATTTTGATTTACATTTCTCTAATGACCAGTGATGATGAACTTTTTTTCAAATGTTTGTTGGCCAGATAAATGTCTTCTGTCAAGAAGTGTCTGTTCCTTTGCCCACTTTTTGATGGGTTTGTTTATTTTTTTTCCTGTAAATTTGTTTTAGTTCTTTGTAGATTCTGGATATTAGCCCTTTGTCAGATGGGTAGATTGCAAAAGATTTTTCCCATTCTGTTGGTTGTCTGTTCACTCTGTTGATAGTTCCTTTGGCTGTATAGAAGCTCTTCAGTTTAATTAGATCCCATTTGTCTATTTTGGCTTTTGCTGTCATTGCTTTTGGTGTTTTAGTCATGAAGCCCTTGCCTATGCCTATGTCCTGAATGGTATTCCCTAGGTTTTTTTTCTAGGGTTTTTATGGTGTTAGGTCTTATGTTTAAATCTTTAATCCATCTAGAGTTAATTTTTGTATAAGGTGTTATGAAGGGATCCAGTTTCAGTCTTCTGCTAGTAATTTTTCCCAACACCATTTATTAAATAGGGACTCCTTCCCCGTTGCTTGTTTTTGTAAGGTTTGTCATAGATCAGATGGTTATAGATGTGTGGCATTACTTCTGAGGCCTCTGTTTTGTTCCATTGGTCTATATCTCTGTTTTGCTACCGGTACCATGCTGTTCTGATTACTGTAGCCTTATAGTATAGCTTGAAGTCAGGCAGCCTGATGCCTCCAGCTTTGTTCTTTTTGCTTTAAATTGTCTTGGCTATGTGGGTTCTCTTTTGGTTCCATATGAAGTTTAAGGTGTCTTTTTTCCAATTCTGTGAAGAAAGTCAATGGTATCTTGATGGGGATAGCACTGAATATATAAATTGCTTTGGGCAGTATGACCATTTTCATGATACTGAGTCTTCCTAATCTTAAGAATGTTTTTTCATTTGTTTGTGTCCTCTTTTATTTCCTTGAGCAGTGGTTTGTAGTTCTCTTTGAAGAGGTCCTTTACATCCTTTGTTAGTTGTATTCCTAGGTATTTTATTCTCTTTGCGGCTATTGTGAATGGGAGTTCTCTCATGATTAGGCTCTCTGTTCGTTTGTTATTAGTTTATAGGAATGCTTGTGATTTTTTCACATTGATTTTGTATCCTGAGACTTTGGTGAAGTTGCTTATCAGCTTAAGGAGATTTTGGACTGAGACGATGGGGTCTTCTAAATACACAATCATGTTGTCTGCAGCACAGTTTTTTTTTTATGTACAAACAATGTTCAAAAATATTCCTATAAATAATGAGTCTATAAAAGGCATGTTTACTACTGGGCTCAAGGTCGTTCAGAAAACCTTACACTGCTATAAGAAATGTTATTTGGCCGGGCGTGGTGGCTTACACCTGTAATCTGAGCACTTTCGGAGGCTGAGACAGGTGGATCACCTGAGATCAGGAGTTCAAGACCAGCCTGACCAACATGGGGAAATGCCATCTCTACTAAAAATACAAAATTAGCCAGGTGTGGTGGCACATGCCTGTAATTTCAGCTACTTGGGAGGCTGAGGCAGGAGAATTGCTTGAATGTGGGAGGAGGATTTTAAGCTGAGATCTCACCATTGCGCTCCAGCCTGGGCGACAAAAGTAAAACTCCATGTCAAAAACAAACAAACAAACAAGAAGCAAACAAACAAACAAACAAACAAACAAAAAACAAGGAAAAGAAATGTAATTTAAGGAATGGCCTGAATGACAAGGAATTGGAACAGGAAGGTCAATCTTTCTATGAAAATAATTTTTAGTGTGAGATGGGAAATTGATATAAAATCACAAAGAACATTGAAAACGACCTCCTGAAATACTATTGATTCTATATATGTAACATGTATTTGTCATAAAATGTTATCGTCAAAGTTCTGTAGTTCTATTAGCCTATATTTTGTAATGTGAATTTTTGATATTTATCAAATTGTTATTATTATTATTTTTAGAGACAGGATATTGCTCTGTTGCCTGGGCTGGAGGACAGTGGCATAAATATACGTAACTGCAACCTCAAACTCCTGGCCTCAAGCAATCTTTCTGCTTCAGCCTCCAAAATGCTGGAATTATAGGCATAAGCCACCATGGCTGGCTGCCAAAATATTTTCAATAAGTGACAATGTAGGAAAATTTTTTGATTCACTGTTATCTGAAGAAGGAACATAATGTACTTTAGAAGCAGAATGAAAGCATTAGCACAGGAGGATGATATAAAATAGAGACTGCCCCTTATATTATCTAACAGGTACCACCAAAAGTAAAATAGTTGCATCAGTATTAGCAGAATACAGTAGGAATGTAGAGACAAAAATAACATTCAATGAACATTTATTGTAACACATTGATTCTTCTCTTAAGGTATGTTCCTACTATCAATTATTGGGCTAATTCAAGACAGCTATATTTTGAAAGGGTTTTGACGATGTTGCAGCATTTTGTACGATACCATTAAAAGGTCTTAAAGGTAAAGGATTCTCTTCTACTTGCCTCCAAAGTGAGGTAAATATTATTTTGACAGATTCCAAGGAAATGATTGATCAAAGAAATTTTGTGATGTTTAAAAAATACAATAATGTGATTTAAAAGCATTCTCAAATAAGGACTACTCTTCTAAACAGCAGACACAGTCTGATTGTAATTTGCTTGTTGGGTGTGAATTAGTCTAAGTCAACATCTGATGCTATTCCTCATGTTCTTTGATAAATTAAACAGGGATGATTTTTAATAGTAAAAATTGATGTACTAGGTTGCCTGTCAGAGACAGGGGCAAGGGCAGGAGAGCTGACTGTCAAATAAATCTGTGTAGTCCATTACTGGGAAAATGGTAAGGAGAATTGTGCCTGTAGTTTACCATCTTGGTACATCTGTAAACTTCTCTAGAAATGGATGATGCAGAAATGATGGGATTTTGAGGAATCTCACTGGTCTTTTTACTCTATGACTTTTATAAAATTATGGGCCTGGAAGAGAATGAGGCCTGAGATTGGCCAGATTAGGTTTCAAATTTGATTGGTGAATTGTTAAAAATTTGTTGGAAATTCTTGATACACATGACAAAGGGAATTGATTAGCTATCAGGCATTAAATTCTGAGAGGAGTCTTATGCTTTTTATTTCCTCATATATTCACAGTGTTAATATTTTTGCTTTTGCTTTATCCATAGGAAGATAGAATATATTATCAAAATACAGAAAAAGATATCCCTAAACTACAGTTTTAGTAACATAATCCTACTGAAAACAACCATTTGTAATCTAGGGGCAGAACCATTTTTTGCAAATCTGAATGAGTATCCATAATAAAATATTTAATTAAACAAATTTCTTAGAGAAACCAGATGTTATAATTTATAATGGATAAGAATAAAGTTATTCTCTGACTAGAGTAGACTTGATTTTGGTTATTCTTGAGAAATACAATAAAATTACATTTGATGTATAAGTAAATTATTTTCTTTTTTTTAATTGCATTTTAGGTTTTGTTGTGCAAGTAGTTTTGAGAAGACTTAAAATAAGAAATGAAGAATATAAATAACATTAAACTCAGTTTTTGATTAATCTTGTTTTCAGTCCAGAGATAGCAGAGGTGTACACCATTCTACGTTAGGCGGAAGAGTTTTCCAGTGTTTTTTTTTTTTTCTATTCAATATGAGCTGTCCAACACATATTTTTGGATATGGGAGAAGTGGAGTAAATACATAATAATTGTAGTCTTTGTCATCTTTGTTTCTTTTCAATGGAAAGGCCCACATTGCATTCAATAAAAGCTTTCTGCTTAGCAAAAATTTGGTCAGATTTTGGTCCACAAGATTTTCCCAGAGTGGGACTATTAGCACCCAAATTACAGTAATTTATTAGAATTTGATTCTATGAGACACATATGACTGTTTCCCAATGCTACATTTATTTCCATAATCTCATTATTTGCCAACTATGAATCATTTAACTTTATAAAGCATAAATTGAATTCTGCCTAGAACATCAAATGGTTCTGTATTATTGGAACCTTTATGATATGACTCTGGAAGACAATTTTCTAGTCTTACTCTGGGTAACTGGACTACTGCTCACTGAAAGAACAAACCATGATATTTACATAATATAGCAATATATTCATTATGCAAAAGGAACTAGTAGAAATGTCAATGGTAATATTATCTTCTGATATTTTTTGGTGACATTCAAAATAATGAACTTTGGCTTTTTCTTAAAGTACACATTTCACTCTGAATTAGGAGAATTTCAAATTATTTATAATTTTTCCTCCAAATATATAGGTAAAATAAATAATATCATATCTATTAGATTTAAGACATCAATGAAATTTGCAGTAATCTCATTTGAAAGGCCAAGTTTTGGTTGTTTTCTTCTTTATCCATTCACATTTGACTTGTTCCCATTTTTTGTTTATTATGAATAATGTTACTGTCCAGGTCTTTGCTATTGAAAACAGTGCCGCTTTTACATTGCTGGTGGGAGTGTAAATTAGTTCAACCATTGTGGAAGACAGTGTGGAGATTTCTCAAGGATCTAGAACCAGGCATGCTATTGACCCAGCAATCCCATTACTGGACATATACCCAAAGGATTATAAATCATTCTACTATAAAAACACACGCACATGTATGTTTTTTGCAGCAGTGTTCACTGTTACAAAGACATGGAATCAACCCAAATGCCCATCAATGATAGACAGGTTAAAGAAAATGTGGTATATATACATCATGGAATACTATGCAGCCATAAAAAAGGATGAGTTCATGTCCTTTGTAGGGACATGGATGTATCTGGATCCATCATTCTCAGCAAACTAACAAAAGAACAGAAAATTAAACGCCACATGTTTTCACTCATAAGTGGGAGTTTAACAATAAGAACACATGGATACAGGGAGAACATCACATACCAGGGACTGTTCAGGCACTGGGGGGCTAGGAGAGAGATAGCATTAGGAGAAATATCTAATGTAGATGACTGATTGATGGGTGCAGCAAACCACCATGGCACACCTGTGTAATAATCCTGCACATTCTGCAATGTATCCCAGACCTTAAAGTATAATAATAATAAAAAAGTGTGCTCTACTATTGTCTCTAAAATTTTGCTTCAAGCCACTTACACCTATTTTCCCATGTCAATGGTTTCTTATTTTGTAAAACTCATAAATTCATGTTTTCCTGAACTAAAATACATGTCACTGAACACTAAGCAGTTTCTTTTTAAATCATTGGGAAGTTCATACAAATAAATGATAAATATCTCAGTGATAGTCTATGCAATGTATATCTTTCACATCATATATTAGTAACTTAATTTTCTTCCTTTATTTTTGTGGAATTTAGCAGTATCTAATGCACTTAGTTGCATTGCTTGGAGTGTAGAATCAGCAACCATGTATATAGCTTAAATGAAATAATGAGGATATTGATAATTATGGCAAGTACTTTTTTTCAAACAAATAGAATTTTTAGCTGGGCACATATTTGCCCAGAATAAAAACTACATTTTCTACCTTCCTTTGCAGTTAAGTGCCAGGTCTTAGATTTAATTTTATCTTACTTAGAAGCCAATAAGTTGCCCTGCTACTGCTCATGAATTCTGGCAAATTATATGAGACTTTTGGGTCTCATACCCTTAAGTTTTATCAGGGCAAGACAGGGGAGTCCAGATGGATGCTACACATGCAATGGGTTCATGTCCCAGTTGAGGAATTTCAATCATAGCAAATAATAAGCAAGCCTGCTGTTTGTCTCATACCAAGACATTACCTCACCCCTCAGAGTTACTCACTGTAAACTCAATCCTAAATAATGGCCAAGTTCAGAGTGCCCAGGGCCTCTAATTCTAGGTATACTCCCAAAGACATATAGGACCATGCAGAAACCATGGTAGATTATATCCTAGTACTATGTATTTTGAAGCTTGTGGACCTGGATGAAAGATTCTCTGGGACATATTTGTAAGAACAAAATTGATGGATTCGTAATTGAGTATGAGTAAATATTATTTGAAGTCTTCTTTCCTCAATCCACAAAATGGTTCTGTTGTCCCCTCCTTTGTGAGGCTGACTTGATTTTAGTGGTCTAATGCAAGAAATCCACTTGTTCTGGTGACTGACAGAGAAGAGATGCAAAGTGAATGGTAGATGTAGCTGCTGCTACAACAAGTAAACTGACATATAGAGTAAGAACTTTAGTATGTGTGTAGTTTATGTGCATCTTCTATAGTACTTAATATTGTGCTATAAAAGTTATCTATGTTCTTCAAAACAAAACAACAACAAAAAGCTCTGCCTTAATACAATCCTAAGTGGTTTGGCAAAGGAAATGAAACAAGTCAGTAAGCTTTTTATTTGTTGGGTACTCTATTACCTTTTAAATAAAATTAAGTTCGAAAGTTATTTTTAGATTTTTACCATTATTTAAGCGCTAAACAAAGACAATGTGAGTTTAATTGCAGCATGAGAGATTTGAGTTAAAGAGAAGAAAGGCTAAATAAAGAACAGCTGGATGATCACTTTAAACCAACACTGTGCTAAATGCTTTATGCACTTCATACAAGTCAGTGAGGGTTACATTGGAAAATATATCATATTATTTGGAAATCATTTATTGATTATTGCTTATAGAAGATAATCCATGGTTAACCACTGTAAAACATGTACAGAGGTTAACGATGGATTATCTTTTTCTGAAAGAGAATGATTAGATTTATGTTTTAACTCACTTCTGATTCTATATTTCTATGTAAGTATTGTTCCACTACAAACAGAGGAATCAATCAATTAGCACAATCAAAGTGCTTTTAAATGTGTAAAAGAAACACTCTGCAACACTTTGTCTTCAGAAATGGTCTCATCTAGGCCTTTTGTCCAGCACTTATAAAGTACTTGAGGACATATTTATCGATGTCCAAAATATTGCTGGATAGGAAGATGGGATTTAACAAGACGCAATTCCTTCTCTCAAGAAACCCACAGCCTAAAGAGAAATAGGAATGCAAAAATTATTTATAATAAAATTTGGTAACTTTTCAAATAGAGCCTCGTAAACAAGGAAAAGTAAAACCTAACTTTACCTGAAGAGTCAGAGATACTCTTGCTTCTAAAAGGAGGAGAATAAGCTGAATTGAGAAGTTCAGCAGGTGAATTACCAATTGCATATGTAGAAAGGAAGCCAAGATAGAGCTAATAGGATATGCAAATACAAGAAAATGTTTGTTTGCTTCAGAAACTCTGTATGAGCTAGCATGACTAGGCCAACAGGATGAGTATGAGGTAAAAGAAGGCTGAATGATATTGATGGATGCACATAATGAAGAGCTTGGCCTTTTACTATTCTGTAGGTCAGAGTTTCTCAAAGTTGTGTGCATATGATTCACTTGGACAACATATTTAAATGTATATTTTGATTAATTTGTTTCTGGGGTGAGACCTGAAATTCAGCCTTTCTAACTGGCTTCTACACATGCCACTGCCCCTCAAACCTCAATTTGTGTAGCAAAGACTTAGGAGATGGATATGTAGTAAAGATTCTGAAATAAGGTAGAAACTCAATTAGGGTTGTACTTTAGTGAGACAGCTTATTAGACATAGGGTAGAATGCAAATAGATTTGAGGGCTGTCATTGAGATGCTTTATTCCAATGGAAGCTTATTTATTAATATCTGTATGAACAAATTTGGTAGCAATATAGAGAACAGCTAAAAATAAACTCCACAAAAATAAACTATTTCACAAATGCTTTCTGATCACTAATGCATCATAATTTAAACAACTAGAAGTTTGTTTCTAATATTTGTAACATCTCAAAGACACAGTTCAAAATAGAGAGACACAAAATTATTATGCTTTTTACTCTACTCTGACTTTTCTTTCTTTTAATGGTAGCCTCAAAGTTGGCCAAGCAACATCAAGATAGTGCTATGATGAACATATATTGAACAAAGTGAGCCAGCTCCTAACCTCAAGAAGCACTCAAGAGGAGAACTTGTTTAAGGCTATAGTAAGAACTATAAAATAATGAATACTGTAATAATGTCAACTTCATAGAAATAACCACATTTTAGGAATGAGCATCCCTAAGAGCACCTGGTCAACTCTGAAATATGCAGTGATTACAAATTGCAAGTATATCACCTAGAAAGGGGTCAGACATAAAACTTTGTGGAAAAATGTGTATAGTTAGGAGTTGTGCAGTTTTGGTCATCCATTCACACTTGGTTGGATAGTTGTTAATGGTAACTATTTCTCTAGAAAAGAAGATAACCTTCTTAAGACATCAGATAGGTCAGTGGTTCTGAGCAGCTGGTTGAATGATGGAATCATATAGGAGAACATTTACAAAAAATACCAATGTGAAAGCTCCATATCCCAGAAACTCTGATTTAATTGGTTTGGGATGGAGCCACAACACTGAAAATTTTATTGAAGTATAATGTACATTTAGAAAAGTGCACATGAACATACAGTTAGATAAATTCTAATTGATTAGAATACCCGTTAATGAGCACTCAAATAAAAAACACTAGTATTTCAAGTCCCCATCATAGCAGCCAGGATTGACAACCCCTGATGTTATTAATGATTATATGATAATGTAGGACCTAAAAGAAAGGAGACATCCTTTCAGAGTAGTGGAAAGATGAAGAGAAAATTTTTGCTCTTCTATGGAGGATGTGACCTCTAAGATTGGAGTTGAAAGATGGCAGAATTTGGAGATGTGGTTTTTGAGAAGTTTACAAGTAGTCAGATTTATATAAGCAGTGAAAGATTGGTGGGAAATGAATGTGATGTTTGGGGAACCTGCAGTAGTTCAGGTGCTTGCACAGGAGAATGTGAGAGGTGGAGTAGAGAAAAGCTAGGGTAGAAAGCTGAATATTTTTAAGTTTTTTAATATTTTAAGAGCCAAAGTTAATAGGGTAGAGAACATTACACATGACATAGCATTAAATTGTTTTATTTATGGAACAAAGGTAAACTTCATCCTTGTGTTTTTATGATTTTAGGCATTTGCCTTTCATAACTCTGCATTTAACAAATGAAGAAAAAAGCATAATTAATATAAAACATACATATGGCCTGTGATATTAACTTGATAATATTTTTCATGTGTTTTAATTCATTTACTCATTCTGAATAATTTATATCAAATAATTTTCAAAAACAATTTAAAGCTAGTTTTATTTCTCTTCTTTTTAAAAAAGATTCTTCAATATTTACACTATGTGCAATATCTTTAGATAGTGCAGTAGCATAAGAAGGAAGTAAAAAATCATTATTGCAAGGAAAGATAATCTTTTATTTCAGGTGTATATGTACTCTGAATATAAAATTCATCATAATATCAATAATTAGCCCTGTCATTTAAAAATGATAATTATCTCATTTACATGTCTATGACTTTAAAATGCATCATACTACTTCAATAAATAAATTACATTCTGGATCATATCAGTATCTCTTCGAGAAAATGAAGTTAAATCTTTGTGGTAACCACCAGCTTAATTTTCATTAGGCCAGCTATTTGATAATTAGTCATGCACCATAAATCAAACCCCAAGTCTTCTACTTTCTTAATTGAAAATTATTGCTTCTTGGCTCTCTGGTTAAAAGTGCAGTAAGTGTGAGTGTGATCGATGTGAAATCCGGCACAAACAGTTTAAGACAGTCAGAACTTGATAGATCATTGCCCTGAAGGTACTTGTAATGGTGGATAGGCAGAAATCTCCAAATTAAAGATTTGCTTTTAAAATTGCAAGTGTAAAAATAGTTCTGGTATACCAAATCCATCTTGACATTTTGACCACTTTTATTTTATTTTATTCTTCTTTTTTTAATGTCAGAATCCACTCATTTGTACCAGTTACTATGGAGATAATATTAAATTATTGGAAAGTCCAACTTTTTGAGGGAATAAAATATGAAAATATTCCCTACCAATGCCATGAACAAATATTGAATTTGTTGATATTTTAAGGCAATTTGAAAACATTGACTAAAAACACTCTACTCATTTGACAGCTAATCTGAGAGAACAGATGGTTGCCCAAGTATTGCCCCAAGTCATAAAATCATTTCAAATATGATACTGTTGAGGCCAAATAAAAGACTTTGCAAGTAATAAGGAAAATATTGCTTCATTGAATGGCTGCAGCTTGTTGCCATTTTTCTTCTGACAATCTAGGAGGATTTGCAGAGAACTTTGGTCATGTTTGCAGTTCTTTAGTTAAGAACAGCCACAGGGTTTTCCAGCATTCATTTCTTGTTTCCTAGTGGCCTGACAGCCAGGACCTGATGAGGGACACAGCAGGGAATACTGGGAAATGCCCCATAAATTTCAATGTGTGAAGCCAAAAGACCTAAGAAGAATCTGGGCACAAGAACCAACGTTGGAATTTGAAAATCAAATGTGCCCTGAAATAAATATAGCATTTTACTAATTCCAAGTGTAAAGTGAAGTGAGTAGTTAAAGGTAGGTCCCTTGTCAATAGTTAATAAAGGCTAATGTTGATGTTATTTAATCCAGAAAAATCACAGTATTATTATGTGCTATAGCTACATTAAACATTCTAGATGGCACATTGAAATAATTTTGATTGGCTTTATGAAAGAAACATAAATAAAGCTTTTTGATAAATTATGATTTGAACTGAAATAATAATTACCTAGAATGCTTGTGGAGATATGATACCTAGACGTGAATTATATCTTAGAATGTAAGGAATTGTATTATCTCTTAAAGAAAATTCCAAAATAATTACATATAGGTAGATAGATATGTAACTATCTTTAAGTTTTAAACAAATTATTAAAACTCTCTATACATAAGTTATCTCATCTATAAAATAATGGAGTTATAATCACTGAAATCCCATATTCTTTCTTATGCTAACATTCTGTGATTTTGAGGAAATTTGTATAAAGCTAAACTTCTCATTCTTGATTATACTGGGTTTTAGCATAGGAGAATAATTAAGATTCATATTCATTTACATAGGAGGTGTGTGTGCCTTTGCGTATACATGTTAGAGTATGCGTAGGCAGTCTCACAAATTAGCTGTATGCAGGCCTGATTCTATCAGCGGATGTGTTTTTCTTGGCTAACACAGTGTTTTAAAAAAAATCTTGATAGTTTCCAACATTTCAAAATCCAGAAATGTCACATAGAAATCTGGATTTCTTACTTGTTTTTAGAAACAATAAATAAATAAATATGTAATGTTTTTCTGCAAAAGTATAGTCATCTACAACTAAATAGCAATTTCTTTCTCTATACATTATAGTCTTCCCTTTCTTAGCTTTCTTGTCTTTGCTAAGCCTGGTTTCAGCTACTATCTATCAGTATTCTTGCCCTGTTACACACTTGCTTCTACATAGACTCTTTATTAGATTTTTCTTCTCTGGTAATAAGGTAAACCCCTGAGTGCTGATTTGTTTTCTCTCTCATCTTCCCCAGTCAGCCATGGCCACCAAAAAAGGGATGAATCTGAAGTTCTAGGATTTTTCTTAACCTGTCTGTTTATTCACTCTATGAGTGCTGCCAACCCTTTTGATATTTGCACAAAACTGAGGATCCGGAAATGCATTAGAAGCTGTGTCCACTGAATTATGTCCTGAATTCTGATAATGATTACTCTTTCCATCCCTTGTTTGTTGGATCAATAGCAAACTAAAATTAAAACAGCCTTAGTGGTGTTTGAGTCATGGTTCAAGCTAATCTTTGAACATAGACCAGCCATTGTATCATGGTCAAATTCACCTAGTTGGTTAGCGTTGTAAACACTATCTAGAATGTTAGAGATACAGATACATTTCTCCAGATCTCCATTCTTTTTTCTAAAAGCAAATCTCCAACCTTAGTAGTCTGAGAAGAACAAGTTTTGATTTTCCAACTAACTCCCTCTTGAGCACTGACCACAAAGGCTGACTTAATCAGGCCAATCAGATTTATTCTCTAAGAAATTGAAATTGAGACATGGAGACTAAGTCATTTAGTTGCCTGGAACCAAATGATCACGTAGATTCAAGGCTGATACTGTCATTTTGGGGAAAGTACTGATGAAAAACCAGAATCAGAGGTATAGAGAAAGACAGTTAAGTCACATTGCGGCTCAGTGAGTCTCTGACATCTTTGCAGTGACTGTGTTCTAGGAGATTTTCTGTGATCAACTTTTATTTGATTTGCAACCAAATAATTTCTGACTAGATACATATACTGAGATTCATCTAGATAAATTACTGTAAGGTAATCTCTAGATCAGACGGTATGCTTCTTTTAATGCTCTTAAGATACATTTTCAAATTGTTATTTGGAAACGTTGAAATAATTTATGCCTCTGTAAGAAGGTGTAGGACAAAATATTTGTCTATACTGAAAACATGCTTTTGGGGAAAGTCAATATGGAGTTATTATATATTAGTTATGATGTTAATTGTACACTGAATTTTCCAGGTGATAAATAATTCAGTATATTCATAGATAGAGAATATTCCTTTACCTCAATATTTTTTGGTGATAAAATTATTATGAACATTCCAAAAACTTTTGGGGCCTTCTTATATTATTTTCTTAAAATATAATAAAAACCTATTATTTATAAAATATAAACATATAATGTAAAATATATATGATATATATTTGATATATTATATATTTTCTATTAAACATGGCAGACTAAATTCAATTTAAAATTCAATTAAACATGGCAGACTAAAAACATATATTTAATCATCATTCTATCCTTAACTGCAATAGCAGACATGTAAAACTTATTAAATAAGTCCATAAGGCAAAGAGTGTAAAAGAAATATAACAGAGGATACCAGTGGGTTTGTAGAAGGTGAAAAATAGATGGAGTGTTAATAACTGACTCAGCAAAGTGGAAAGATCAAATACCTGCATGCTTGCAGAGGATGATAATGATGAGAAGCACAGCAACCTGCCTTGCAGAACCTTAGTAAGGCTCAGAATTTGGAGGCTCCAGATACAACAAAGAAGAGGATGATACAACAAACTTGGGATGCAAGGCACAGAGCAGTGTGGAAGTGAGAAAGATAAATGAAATGATGGCATCCCCAGATGAATTACCTCGCTTGGCCACCAAATTCTTAACAGCTGGGCTGATATTCACCAGCAAGGAGACTGACTACAACAGAGACTCTCCACTCAAACATTCATCTAGTTAAAGATGCTTGGGCTTCTTTCCTCCAATGCAAAGGTGGTTTCACTCATCTTTAAGCTCTTTCTACTCAAGCAGAGCCTCTAACCAACCTATTGGTGACTTACTCTTAAATATGAAAGAAGGGCTAAGTATCTTCAGACATGTTTTATAAAGGCTGAAAATGTCACACACAGAGATCAAAATAAACAAATAAAAGTGAACTACAATGAGAGGCAATTCAGGCAAGAGAAGAAAACAAAAACTAACTGATATGATTAGAGAGACAAACAAAATTATTACTATAACAAAACAAGAACAGGATGTTATTTTTTAAAAAGAATAATGGAATGAAAAAGAGCTCTTCAGAATAAAAAGTAAACATATAAATGGAAGGGTTGAAAGATTAAATGGGGGAAATCTTTGGAAAAGTAATATAAAAAGACAAAAAATAAGAACACTAGGAAGTCAAAAGAAAATTAGAATTTCCAAAATGACCAACATCAAGAATAGAAGTTACCAAAAAAAAGAGAGAAAAAACAGAGATACGATGAAAGAAAATATCCTAGAACTGAAGGACATGGGTCAACAAATTGGAAAGTTCTACCAAAAACTTAGCATATAAGATGTGATTAAAACAATTTCAACCTAAAAATCTATCTGCAGCCAAATTCTGGTCAAGTAAGAATAAAGACTTTTCACACATATAAGGTTTATCTTCCAGACACTTATTCTCAATCAAGTACTGCTGTTCCAGTAGAAGAGAGGAAGTTAATCAAGGAAGAGAAAGACCTGGGCTCCCTCATGGGAGGGAAACAAAGGAAAGTTCCAAAATAACTCTGCAATAGGCCTGGAGACCAATCAGATCAGGCTTTACAAGAAATCAGACGACCCAATGGGGAAGATATCTGGGGAAAAATAATTTTGAATTGATCTGATTAATTTTGACATGTAGAAAATGGTATTGAGATGTGTATAATAATTGTGTTTGAAATTTTAGGAAGAATTAACTATAGGTAAATAGTACAAAAAGAAAAATAACTTTAAACAGGCAAATAATTACTTTGTGAAACATAACATGTAAAAAAAGCAAGAAATACAACAATACTTGTTTGACTATCATTGGACTCAGCAAGGAACAATATGTATATAAATCAAAACATATAAATCTTAAGAAGTATTTAATTTCAAGAGAGGGAATATAGCATATGTTTGTATAAGATGATGCCATAACACAGTCAATACACAAAGTATAAAATTGATAGATCATAAAATATAAGCCTAAGCCATATTTTTAGAAATATAAAAGCAAAAAGAAAGATACTTAAAGAAAGTCATTGTTCTTGGTAAAAAGAATTTGGAAGTTTAGGAGACATGGAAAGATAAAGTCTTGTGTTTTTTTAATTGTTTTAAGACTTTCAGGCCAGGCACAGTGGCTCACACCTGTAATCTCACCACTGGAAGGGTAAGGTGGGCGAATCACCTGAGGTCAGGAGGTTGAGACTAGCCTGGCAAACATGGTGAAACCTTCCTTCTACTGAAAATATGAAAATTAGCCAAGCATAGTGGCAGGCACCTGTAATCCCAGCTACTTGGGAAGCTGAGGCAGGAGAATCACTTGAACCCAGAAGGCAGAAGTTGCAGTGAGCAGAGATAGCACCACTGCACTCTAACCTGGGCGACAAGAGCAAGGCTCCATCAAATAAAAAAAAAAACCCAAAGGGCTTTCAAAACTGAATGCATTGATGTGATAAAAAATAAAGCATTTAAAAAATCGATAAAAATTCAAATAGAACAAAATTTATATTCCATGAATAGTCTAAATAATCTCCAACATATAAATGTGTATGGATATATCTCTATTTTCTTACACGAGTAGTAGTAAACTGTTCACTGTCTTCCAAAATTTTAAAAATATTTGTCAATACATTTTAGAAATCTCTAAAATTGTTCTCTATCTATATCTTTTCTTTCTATCTATAGCTATCTACTTTCTCTTTAAAGTCTGCTCAGTGTTCCATTTTATGAATAAACCATGATTTATTTGATGGTAGAAGCCCTCCTCTTAAAACGTGCAAGTCCTTATGTAGTCAGCCTATATGTAATTTATGTACAAATTGATTTTGCATGGAATAAAATGCCAATACCCAAAAAGGCATAAACTATCTTTGAGATTTAATGAGCTGCATATCAAAATACTTAGTTAATTTCAATTGTAAATGCTGATCAAAAATAAGTTTTAACTGAATAGTTACATCTCATTTTATTTTTTGTGTAAATTTGTGTTTCTGCAAAACGAGTTTTATAAAATAATATATCATTTAACATTAATACTTGTTAATGTTAACAAATATCTGTTGTGTGTTTAATAAATATGTAAAGCTCTAAGGGTATCTTGAGGGACTCATGGTGAATTCACTTCTGAGTATAGTTAAATTAATTAAGAGGCACCTCTAATTTGAAATATGTTATTGCATATTAGTATTTTAAAATATTTGCACTGAATATATATGTACGTATATATATTAAAAGAGAAAATCAACAACTTTTAAAAATGCATATTTAAAATATCTCATTGTAGTCATCTACTAGGAAAATACATCTTTATACAAACAGCAAGGAGTAATGGTTATGTGCCATCTATTATTCTTTCCTTCTTCCCTTTTTAAATTATTCTCTCACTTAGAGTCAAACTACTATCAAACTTTTTAAAAAATGTAATTATCTTAGTTACTAGTGATCAGCAAGTACAACAAGTGCAACTTTCTGACTGTAAATATACTTTCACAATAATGTTTAAATTGGAAGACTCCAGTGCAATTCAAATGGGCTAATGCAGATGTGAACACAGAGAAGACAATAAAACCCATATGATTATGAACTCTAGAACAGATGATGAAAAGAAAACATGATACTTGATCATACACATGGGAATATGGCTTAAATAAAGTGAGAAGAATTTTTACACACAGAAAACATTAATCAAGAGTCTATAAGCTAAATTTAATTCAACAAAATTTACTGAACATTCATTCTGTGTCCTGGACCTTTGTTTGGTGCCAAAAACACAAAGTTATGATCTTCGCGTTTACAGATATTAAACAATAACACATAATTATAAAAGTATGTATAAAGTGAAATGGACACATAAATGTGGGTCCACACTTATGAGAATTTGGGAATGTAAATACAATTTGTTAGAACTGCCCAAGGTAAAACACACACACACACAAAGCTACACAAAGGTAGCTTTGTTGTATTTATATTCTATATTTATTATGGAAAAGAGAAAACTAATTATCTTGAAATAATTTTATCTTTATATATCTATTTCTGTATATACCTATATATTCAACTTTATATTTATGTTCAATTTTTCATACACATTTAATATGTTCTTTATATACAATGACCTACAAAATTGGCAGTATTCCTTTTTTCCTTTTACTACATAAGAAATTGAAGCATAGAGAGAAAATAACTTAGCCAAGGTCACACTTAAAGAGTAAAAATGTTGAGACATTCTATCATTTTTCAAACGTACTCTAGAACAGCACTGTTCAGTAGAATTTTCTGCAATGGTAGAAAAGTTTTCTACCTGAGCAGTTTAATTCTATAGCAACTTGCCACATATGACTATTAAGCATTTGAAATGTAGCTAGTGCACTTAGGGAACTAAATTTAAAATCTTACCTAATTTTAGTGCATTCAAACCTAATTTTAACGCATTCAAATTTAAATAGCCAACTCCAGAACACAGAGAAGCAGACAGTGGAGATGTAAGAGGAAGAAGGGGAGAACTGAAAGGGTAAAGTTTTAAGAAAGTGGAAATAATAAGGCCTCACCCCACGTGGAAGAATTGGACTTCACTAGGATAAAATGCAGCTTTTCTGATGTTAGAGGAGGAAAAAGAAGAAGAAAGGGGTACCTAGAGGAGGTCAGTGGATGAGTGAGGAATAAGAGTATTGTGGTGACAATGAAATGTGAGGCAAAGGTGAGAGTGAGGGACAGAGCAGCAGACAGATATTTCAGGAGAGGCGATAGTGGTCGATTCTGTTTCTTGTACATGCATACAGACACAACAAAAGAATATATCAAAATGACAAAGATTATCTGACCAGAGAGTAGGAGGAACTGGATAAATGGAGAGAGGGTTAGGAGAAAGAGTTTTTACTTGTTCACATTTTTATTCTTTATTTTAGTTTTCAAACCCATGATAATGTATTACTCATTCAAACAATTAAGTTAAAAAAATTAAAAACACTAGATGAGAAGTCTTAGAAGTGTGTTTACCAGATAATGATAAACAGGATTGCTGGGAAGTATTGAGAACCTTAAAGAAATCTCAGTTTTACAAGTATCAGTAACAATATTTTTTGTATTACTTTAAAACACACACACACACACACACATTATTTGCAGTGCATATTGTTACAGAAAATGCCAATCTCATACAAACAACAACAAAACAGTTTCATCTAATGAGATTTCTGACAAAGTAATACAGTTAAATAGATGCTATTTAATGCATCTCTATGTGTGTTAAATATATACATAATGTATAGATTCATACCTGTTGGGTCATTGAGAGGGCATTAATAGAAGTAGCAATAGTATAGTAATTGTGAAAGGATCTGGTAACTTTAAACTTAATAAGTTATAAGTCTTTTAAATTAGTTTAAAATAGTTTGGACCTAATAATCAGGCCCTGCTGATAATTAAATACATAGTAGGTATATTTCGTGGTATGCTTTCTACAAGCAGACATTGACTAAATCCCAAACTTATTTGACAATGATATTGTATTAACAAGGAATTTTATGTCATAAAAAATATGAGATAAAATCTTAAATGCAGGTTTTCTCTCACATTCTTCTTCCTTTCTCATGCCTGAAGAATTTTGTTTAATAGTTTCCTGAGTTATCTTTCCTCTACTCATTTTTTTTAACACTAAGTATTCTATTATTCTGTGACAATATAGCCGTGGCGGGTTTCCCGATACTTGAAATAGGACCTGGGAATCACACTGCTTTAACAGTAAGGCAGCCAAAAACACAAATAAAAATAAAAAAAAGGAGGTGAAGGGAATGAATTCTGCTTAGATTTGTACACACTCTGCTCCCATTTTCAATAGAATGAGGTCTATGGGCATCACTTTGCCTTCTCTTAGCTATTTAGTCCATCAACCATCCTTGTTTTTTAATTCCAGGTTTCTGTGGAACTAAAACACACTATCAGGCCTTTTGCTATGAGTGTGAAATGCAAGGCAATATAAAAAAGAAAATAAATGCAAAAAGAAAGTAGAAAATCAAATGGCTTTGTGATTTCTATTCTATATTTATGTATGAGATTTAGGGGTAAATATGTATATGATATCAAAAAGACTATATTTAAATTTTTTGTTAATATTAGATTTTATAGTGATCATTCTTCAAACATCTTCCACACAAAACCTCTATAATGAGCAATAAACATTGCTTATTAATGAAACACATTGCTTAGCCTGTCAGCATGCTGAGATACTTTTCTGTAAATACTTTACATGTGGATTTTCTTTCAAGTCAGTAGAAAAAAGGTGTAAAGAAACATACAGAAACAATTTTGTAAGATTTTAAAAAGCAAAATTGCTTGGTGGTTCTGAGTATATGGCAGGAAGGAGTCCTACCTACTCTAAGGGAGGAATTTCCTCAAATTCAGTGAGAGATTTTCCTCATTTTTGTTCACAACTCCTGGAAGAGATGACACCCCTTTGCCTTCAGACCAAGGTAAACATGCCATGCTGAAATATTAACTCCAAATAACCTATTACTTTAAAGGTGGGGACATTTTGTCACTTAATATTCAATTTCAAACATACCAGAGTATTAATTAGAAATAAATATTATTTTATGGACTTGCATTCCGTAATCACTCAGTAGCAGAAGGGGTTCACTATTGTAGGCTACTGTCAAAGGGCACTTAAAATAAGATTGAGAATGAAAAATGAAACCTAATACTAGTGTCTCTTCTGATTACTCTGCATAATCTAATGTACTTAAACTCTTCCTGCAAAACCCTGCTGCTTTTCTGTGGCTTGATATTCTGACCATTTTTGAACCCTTGAACTCTGACAGAGGAGGGACTTGGAGAGTTTGTCATCTGATCTATGTTAGAAGGCAAAAGGAATAGCTTTCTCTCTAATAGCACTTCTTTCTGCCTAGCAGTTGGTGGGGGATTAAAATGATCTAGGTGGATAAGGCTGGTTAAAGGTCTGAGGCCATCACTTTTGGGAGGGCTTGTCTGCATGTCAAAAATACAGGCAGGTCACTAGACATGGAATGTTTATTTTTCCCCCTTCTACTTTCCTGCCACACATTAATAACATTTTACTACTTACTTATTTATTCATTTTTATGATTTGCGCCCAGTCTTGAAGAACGAATTTCTGCTATGCTACTGTCCAGCCAGGATTGTGGTTAGACACTGACATTCTGAGTTCCAGCCATATTAATTGCTGGATAAAGGCTATAATCCCTCTCTCTTTGAAGCGCAAGGCTGATTTTTAGGCAACACTTCAAAAGCAGAGCACAACTGAAGAGGCATATTTCCTACCAGCACTGAATTACCATGATGGACTCAGCTTGCATTAGACATGTGCCTTACATATTTGGCTATCCAGCAAAACAGTTTGATTTTTGATATTAAAGCGTGAAAGAAAAGACCTTTTGTGATCCAAAAGCTGATCTATAACTCCTTGGGAGATATTTAAAAGGTTGTTTAAACTACCTTAAAAACAGAAACACCCAAGTCTTCTTTTTTTTCTGATAGTAGAAAACATCATACTTAAAAGTTCTCTCTCCTTCTTTCTCTTTCATGTTATGGCACATATAATATGAAGCCATCAGTCTGAGTTCACTATGATGAATGAGAAAAGCCTATGTAAATAAGGCATTTCAGACATTCTTAAATTATTATAACCCTTAGAGATCTTTTTAAAAATAATTTTTAAGTCAGCCATTTAGCATTTATACCCAGCACTTGTAATGCCATTGTAACCAATATTTTAAAATAAGGAAGTGTGACATGTAAATATTCTTCAAAAGACTAAACAAAAATGATAACCACCAAAAACATAAAAAACAAACCCCAAACCAAAAAATGACTGAAATAAATGAAAATTTATGACCAACATTGAACTTTGTATTAACGTTTTTTTCACTTACAGTGTGTTTACCTCTGAATCTGTACTATAAGGACTTTCTCATATAGGATTTGCCAAGTATACTTAGTGGGCTAGGTTTGAGAAAGATTAACAGTATTTCACATCAAAGGAGGACCCTGCTGCATGGTCTTAGGAGATTGTCATTCACTCCCATTATGGCTCATTTGCACAAGATTTTCATGTAATATGAGCCATTGTTTTGATGGCAGTGATTTGACATAAAGACAGGGCCGAACTGCATCTCAGCCTCCTAGTCAGTCAGGCTGGGGGTATCTTGGTCCCAAAGAACTTGCCAATCATAAAAGGCAAGTGTTACTCAGTTATGGATTGGCCCTACCCCCCTCAACTCTACTCCCTTGTTTTTAAGGTGGAAAACTTCTTGAATGTGCATGGGTACCATAAAAATTAGACAATGCCTGCTTGTGCAAGATTAGACACAGTTTAACCAGACAAAGTTTCAGATATCCTATTTAAAAGAGCAAGATATAAGCTATTTTAATGAACTGCTTTTTCTTTATGTGCTTTCTGCCATGACTATTTTGATTTTAAAATAATTTGAAATAGTGAAAAGTAATGCCTGAGCTACATTCAAAACTTTTCCTTAAGCAATATTTGTGTTTTTCTGGTGATTTAGTTTCATGGCTATGCATAGAATACATATTTACATTCACTGGTCACTAACATTCTCTTCCTCTTTCTCCAAGTTAGATTAAAAAGAAAAAGAGATGTGTTACTGATGCTTCCACAGTCCCTAAAAATGTAAACAGTAAAGAAATACTCAGTCGATAATCTGGATGATATTAAATGTAATTTTATTTAACTAGAGAGACTATTTTCTTATTAAGTCTATTCAGCATATATACATATATATAGACTTTAATATAATATAATAGAATTAAGAAGATATTTTACAATATATATAACATTTAGAGGTATTAAATATATAAGTAACATGGAAAGAAAAAATTTGAAATGGTTTATTGAAAGTATTAAATTAAATGTAAAGAATTCAGAATGAAAACTACCTTAGAATACAATCAATGTTTCATGCCTGGTTTGAGTTTTCTAAACCAATGTGTTTAAAATCTGTAACTGGAGCTCTTCTACAGAATGCACTATTACTGGCAAGGTGCTAGTTAGTTTTATGTAGCATTTGTTCAATGCATTTAGAAACAATGATGCAACCAAATATTTAAATTGTAAAAATTCATTTTGTAAGCTATACCAATGTCTTACTTAAATTTTGTGTTTAGAACAAGAATGTCTATAATTTGAGGGGCTTTTTTTTTTTAACTCATTTTTAAGCTCTTTAACAGCAACCATAAAACAAAATGAAAGTCATAAAACAAAAGTGAACTATGTGATTTCATACTTGAGAAAATATTTAAAAGTAATCACTATTATTTATTCACTTATAAAATTTTGTAAAAATATGAGCAAATACAAATTTTTAATTTAAAAGTATTGACCTTATTCAACCTCGAGAAATTAATGACAGAAATATAATCAGGATAACATTTTATAATTAAAAACTGCATTAAAATTTAGCCATACAGAAGCTGGCATGCTCACTAAAATATTTTTTTCAAAATATATTTTCTTAGAAAAATAATGAACAAAATAAACATAAAAACTAAGAATGAGATAAGCAATCAGGATATTTTCTCCAAACTTTTAGTTTCAAAAATTTTAATGTACAAAAAAGTTGAAATACAGTACAGCAAACATTCACTTGTTCTCCACTCAAAACTTTTTTTGCTTCATTAACTATTTTTTCCCTGAATCGCTTAAAAGTAATGACACTCCTAAATTTTGCAGGATGCATCTCCTATTGTTTTACATAACTACAATAACAGAAAAATTGAAATACTTCTATAAAATCTGGTTATCAGAATATTTAAAATTAATTATAGATTAATGAGATTTCAGGGATAATTAAAAATATATAAATCTTTAATGGCAAATGCAACTTTATTGATCTATAGAAACACTTTCTCAATTACTTTAAATTTAAATTCAGACTTAACAAGTTAATATTCCCATTGAAATTTATAGATACATTTTGAAAACAAATACCAAACTATTAGCTAAGTGTATTTTGATTTAGGAAAAACTTTCAAAATACATGAACAACAGCGCCCTCTACATTTGGATAGCAAATGATGAAAAAGATTTTACTAGTTGAGAAAAGGAACATTTAACAATAATCACTGTGGGTTTGGGGACAAATTATGGGATTGTAATACATTACAAAATTACATGGGAATGTCTCACATGAGCTTACAGTATTTTAAATCATTGATTTAGTATAGAAAATCAAAATCTGGAAACTCGATATTGTACCATGTAGCAAAACACTGACAAAAATAATAGTTAAGAGGAAATAAAAGGCCCTCTAGGAAAACATAAAACCTACTTAAAAATGAATTTAATCATATAATTTAATACATTTTTATAAATCAGTTATAAGTAGTTAAAATTGCATTATTTTTCCTTCTTGCTTATATAAGCAGAAACTTATGATATTTTCAAATTCAAAGATAATCCAAAGTCTTTTTAAAAATGCTTTCTAGTTACCAGTTTCTACCTATTGAAGAAAATACAGACTTAGAATCCAACAATTAACATGTTTTCATTAAATGAAATGAATTTAATTGGTAATTTTAAGTTCTTTTGAAAATTCTTTTTCAGATGTCATAATAAATTGTTTATAAAATTATAAAGACATACGAAAATATAAACATACTTAAATCCTCATGTCTGTTACTAATTAGCAAAACCATCCCCTGAACATTTAGTATATCATCCTGCAAACAATTCAGAGGAAAAGTATGTGCATATATAAATAAATTTAAAAAATAGATTTTTGTATCACAAAACAAAATTAGAAATACATATTTGTGTTTCCTTTTTCTGACTATAAACACTTTATGGCACCTGGATTTTTATTTGTCTATAGTCAACTTAGTAAAAAAGATGTACTTAATGGCAATACAATTAATTCCATGTATTTGCATTTGGAAGTTTTAGTTTTCTGTTTAATTTTGGGTTTTTTTTTTTCAGTGCAGTTATTTCACTTAAGATAGTATGCTTATTTAAAAAACAATATTTTGCTTAAATATGTTCTTTTAAATACATTTGATACTGTGTCACTATTAAGTTTTGAGGGCAATTTAAATGCTGTATCCTAAAATAAAAACTTTTTAGTAAATTATTTGTGAGCCATCAGTGGTTAAAGAGCAGATTAAAATAGTTAAAAACTGGAAAAATATTGTATTTATTTATGCTGAATTTAATGCAAGAGTCTCAATGTCTAAGATACTGCATTTTAAATGAAGAGCAGTAACACAAAAATTAAAAATGAATAAATGACAAACATATTTTGGTTTAAAATTTTCAACAATTATAAGATCTAAAATAAACTTCTGCAAAACTATTTTGTCTATCTTAAGTTACAGGAAAGCTGCACAATAAAATATCTTGTGAGGGGAAATAAAGGAATGCTCTTTGAAATTATCCTTTTAGTCTTACCCTTGGCTTACAGTGCCATGAAAAATCCTAGAACATGCTCTAAATTTCTAAAGACAAAATGCCAGTGACTCTGGGGATCATCTTGTTCATTTTAAGAGCAAATTAAAACAGTGAAAGAATGGAGCAAATAATTGTTTCATATGTTCTTTGCTTGTGACTGCTGTAATCATCGGGCCTGATTTACAAATGTAGACTTGAAGGTTTCTCAGCTTCCTGCAGGGTAGAAGACTGTTACTTTGGCACTCGCCCTCTCGCCCTTGTAATCACCACTCAAAACTGTGCCCTGGTACTTCCAATTCCCAGTCTCTTGATTGAACACCTCATTCTGTGCTAACAAGGTGTCCAAGGTATTTGAACAGGGGCTCCAGTTGGAAAACTGTTAATGGTTTTGCTCATTAAGAGTTCCTGCACCAGTTTTGGTAATTTGATAACTGTCTAAATTGCAAGTTGATTTTCCCCCCTTCAGCTTAAAGGGTGCTAAATTTAAGACAGGAACAGTAATAGTTCAGTTTCAAAACTGACAAGGGAAGTTGAATGCTGTCTGTGTTATTTTGCAATAGTTTCTGTAGGATTAATAAAATTATCTTGAATGTCTAGATTTATTCTCTATTTATTTTCAAGATTTTATTGAGCATAAAAAAATTTCATAGGGTGCACCTATGAAATAGCTAAGACTTCCTGGAAGTTTAAGGGATAAAAAGAAGCAACAAAAATGATTTGTTTCAAAATGTGAGAAACAATAGAGCTACAACAGCATTTTTAAATACTTTACATTAAAATAAAATGGATTAATTCTATTTTTGACACCTACACTATTTCTACAATATGCAAGTATGTCTAAGAAATACAATAGTCTTTTTTATTTTTTAAAAATATAAATAATATTGATTTATTTTACTATTGGAATGACTTTTCTTGATCATTAATTATAAAGTCAATTTTTATTCACATAAAAAATGTAATAGATCTATATTTTAGTGGAACAATTACTTAAAGAATAATTTCAGATGCGGTCTGAAGGCTTAAAATTGGCTTTTAGAAATATATGTAAAATCCTGAGACAATTTTTTCATGAGTGAAATGGATTTGCCTCATTGAAATGTCTTAACAATGCCAAATTATTTTATTATAGAATCTATTTTTTATATTTCTGTACTCTATAAAAGATATATTCTCTAAGTGAAATTAAGAAAGCCAAATTAAGAGAAACTCAATATATATAGATTATTTGATTCAGTTTAAGACATGTGATCTACCTTTTCGATTCATATTTAAAAGGGAGAATGTTTCCAAAAGGAATTTTTCTTAGTCTTTATTTGCTTTTTTCTTAATCATGAAAGGCCGTTACTAAGTTTGGCAGCAGCATCTCCGAGGATTTCTTTTGAACTGTTTTTGGTGATTTGGAAACTTGCCATGTTATGATAGAAATGAAAAGGTGGGAGAGGAGATTCAGCTGAGGATGGAAGTTTCTCCCTATATGGAGCAAAGGGATGTTTTAAAGTGATTTATGTGGCAGTTTTCTTCTGTGTCACCATTATGTCCCTGCTGCCGGACTGCGACAACGTGGTGCTTGCTAACATTTTGGTAATAATTTATTGGGATGAGATTTTTTTGGGAGCCTGAAGTTCAGCCTGCAATCATTTTAACACTCTGCTAAAAGGCATACGTTCTCTACAGGCTTACTTATTTTTCACTTTGGAACTGTGCACTCACACAAAAACCTGCCTACATAAATCTGCAACTTTTCTTTTTGAATTGAAAGTTGAATGCAGACCATGACTTGTGCATATAAAAAAATGCAGAAATAATGCCCCCCTACTGTGTAAGTATTTTTGTTTTTCATGAATCAAGCCCAAAGTTATTTAAATTAATTCTAGCCTCATCAGGGTAATACAATATCATTTTTTGGCTTCTTAAAAATACTGATGCATGAATGTAATTTTACTGGTTATTTGATCAGATTTCTCATACATCTTAAAATTATATAACACAAAGGAAAAAAACTGATGGCTACAGCTTTATGTTAATAGACTTTAATCAATCAACATTAAAATACAATTTTTGATGTTTATAAATTACATTTTATTATATTTTTGAAAACGCAGACAACAAATAATTTATAAGGTTTTTTTTGTGTGTATAAAGCTGTGCAATTGATTAATCAATCAGGGACTTCTTGAAATTTTGCTCATTGAAATTGTGTATCAGTTTAGAAATTCTATCACCCATCTAAGATGGATGCATTTGTTTGAAAATAAAAGCCCCAACTTCCCTACATGTTTGGCTATAAGAACAGGCAGATTAACATAGCTTTTTGTGCTAGGCTAAGAGTTGTAAGTGAAAAGTAAGTTACTTTTGTTTAACTTCAAATTTTCAACAGCTTATTTGATTGATTTTTCCAGTTGTTTGGGACTGTAGAGAGATTTCAATTTGCCTATGAATATTTTAGGATAATTTTTGTTATTATTGGTGGCAAGTTGCTGGAGATTGGATTTTTCCCTCCCTTGGGGATCAGTCAACAGATTCCTGCTTTGAAAATATCATTGACTTCATAGTTATGTATCTGTAATTAGGATATGATCAAGCCAAAAATTGAAGTTAATAATAACCAATGGGAATTCTAGGCTTTTAAATTTACTTCTAAGATTTTCTATTGGCTATGTGATTTTCCCAAAAAAACTATGTACTGCCGAGTCAAAGAAGGTAACATTGTTTTATGATGCTTTGGCGAAATGATATCAATGTAGAGTCAATTTAGATAATCGATTCCTATACCTGATCATGAAAATCCCTCAAAATTTAGTTATATTTCTTGTATGGGCAAAATAATTATAAAATACAATAAAAGAAATTTTTATTTGACTTGATATTTTAAATGTGTTTACTAGACATTTTAGCACTGTGACTTTTGTTATTATGTTATGTTATGTCCTCTTAATCATGAGCACCCTTATAAAACAAAGTAAGCTTTACAAAGGAAATGTCACACTATTTTTTCTAATGTGAGAACTTACCTTGCTTGTGGTTGAGTGCTTAATGTATTTTTTTTCTTTAGTAATTGTTGAGATGCAAGCTCATAGTTAGCATTCTAATTTTTATCAGAAGGTAATGAATTTAATGCTTTAAAGCCTAGTATCTCACAGTGAAAAGCCCATGAACATTTGCTTATTTTCATTAGTTTTGTTTACGTTAGTGCAAATAACAATACAATTATTGTTCCAATGTTTTAGTTCTCAAGTTATTGTTATAGTAAGAAATCTAATGACATAGTTCACTAATCTATAGAGAAAACAAAAATTTTACTGTGATATGATGGTATTACAAGTTATCTTTTAAGTGACTAAAATATGATTAATTTCTAGGCCTGAGAACATTTTGGCTAGAGTGAGTTAATTCTGGTGGGTGTTTGAGAAAGCTGGCTTAGTATTGATGTTTAGCAGAATTCACATTTCTTTCATCTCATCTGTCATAATAAAGCAAAGTCAGTGTTGGAAAAGATGTTCAAAACCAATTTACAAATAGGCAAAATGAGATCGACAGCTAAGGCAAACTTAGACATGATCTTTCCTTATAGATCTTGACTTTTCAAATCAAAAGGTACTTTTAAAATGAATTAATTCAGGGGCTTCATTTTAAAAGTGAGGAAGTAGAAGACAGAAGAGGTTCAGGAGTCTTTCCAAGGTCCCACAGCTAATTAGCAGTCCCAGGACTAGAATCTGAGTTTCCCACTTCACAGACCAATATTCTTTCCACTTTCTCTAACCTCTTCAGTCACATCAAAATTAATGTCTACTTGAGTGGTTACACTGAATGGAAAAATAGCAGTTGTGCCTGTGTGGATTCACTGACCTATTGAAGATGACTTGGTCCTACTCGTCATGTATTTGTGACATGTAAAACATCTTTAAGCCATTTGAATACACTAACTCATGGTGCAAAGATCAGAAATAGGACAAAACGACATTCTGCTAAAATTACTAGCAAATTTAAAAAGCAGATTACTTGTATTTTTTGTTGAAGTTTTCTTTACTATGGGAATATATTGAAGAATGGAAGAAATTTTTAGGAGCTTGACAGTGGTTTGATTTTCATAATATTTTTATGTTACTGGAAAATCACATTTTAGAGGAAGGATTTGAGTGTGTGTCTATGAGCGTGTGTGTAGTTGTTAGGGGATATAGGGTTCATCTATTATTCTCTATGTTACTTTCCAGAAGCAATCAATACTAGTCATGATTATGGGAGGCAGGGAAATAGCTGCAGGGAACAAATTTCTGAGATCCAGCCAAGCAATGAGGGCTTTTATATGATTGTGTTCTGTGGAGGTAAGGCCTAAGACTACGGTGATAGAGATAGAGATAGAAGAGCTGTTATAAAATCAGAGATGGTCACAAAAAGCTAGCTTTGTAGCATTGTTTAAATTTTTTTTTTTTTTTGAGATGGGAGTCTTGCTCTGTCGTCCAGGCTGGAGTGCAGTGGTGTCATCTCTGCTCACTGCAACTTCTGCCTCCTGGGTTCAAGAGATTCTTCTGCCACCCGAGTAGCTGAGATTACAGGTGCGTGCCACCACACCCAGGTAATTTTCATATTTTTGGTAGAGATAGGGTTTCACCATGTTGGCTAAGATGGTCTAGATCTCTTGACCTCATAATCCGCCCGCCTCAGCCTACCAAAGTGCTGGGATTACAGGCGTGAGCCACCATACCCGGCCTGGTTTGTTTTTTAAAAACATAGTACTTTTGGTAAAATAAAATAATTATCCTAACATATCAATTTAATGCAAGGATTATACTAGATGATTAGCAATTCCTTTCCACCTTCATTTTGTTATACTCAGTGTGCTATTATATATTCTGATGCCGAGCCTCAGACTGAGCCTTGATATTTGTGCCACTGTGGTGGTTTGGTTTGTCGTCTCTGAAATCTAGGTGCCTGCCTGTGAATTCTACTCCTGCTCCTTACACTGTGAGTAGGTGACGTAAACCCTCTAACCCTTATTTTCATCAAATGGGGAAAGATAATACCTAACTTATAAGGAAGTTTTGAAAATTTAATGAGCTAATAATCTAGAGAAAGTGTTGAATATAAATGTCTGACACATCTTAAATTCTCAACATTCTAACTTTCTTCAGTTGTACTGCATCCAGGATGCTGCAGTGGATTTCCTTGGGTAGTGACACTTGCTCTCTTTCCCATATTAGACCATAAAATTCTCAAAGGCAGTGTCAAGCCTTATTGTCTATTTATGCCCTGGATCTAACACAGTACTGGAAGCTCTCAAGAGTTCAATTGTCCTATGAAATAGAACCACTTAGAGAGTAAATGAGTGCTTTCAGAATTAAACAAGTAATCACAGAAATATAAAATTTGGTAGACAGGGTGGCATATAGAGCTAAGAACATTTCCTAAGACATGGGGGAGAGAAAACAAAAAATGTGAAAGAATGATCAGAGACATGGAGATTGTAGTGCAAATGTTGAGAGGCTGGACCAGGCCTGGCATGTTGGAGGAAGAACAAGGTGTCCAGCATAACTATAGTGAATGAGGATAACAGAAAAAGGCAAGGTAGAGAGCTATCAAGTGGCTACCTGCAATGGTGTGGTTCAGCAAAGTTTCTCATGCTACTTAGTACACAATTAAGAGATATAACTTAAGTTTTACAAGAAATAGACGTGTATTATTTTATTCAAAGTTTATTTACTAATTATAATTAGGTATATAATAAAACATTATAAAAGTAGATAGATAGTATTCAAAACAAAACAACAACACTAAAGGAGATAGTAAAAATAAAACTGAGTTCCTTATCTTTCAAGACAGAGTCTATAAATGTGTGTAAAATAATAAATTGAGAAAAATAGGGTATTAGATTATTTACTTAGATTCATGGGATTAACTAAAAAACTAGAAAACTCATTTAATTCTAGAGAGTCAAAGAGGGGATAGTGAAGGATACTTTTGTACTTCATTTAATACTGTTCTTTAGTATTTGAAATGGTTTATCAAATGCATGTTTAATTGTATAATAACATTTTTGTAGAACAAATAAATAAGTTGAGCCTGGGTAACAGAGGTAATGGCATGTTTGGGCTTTCAACCTCTGTTCCTCAGAATTCTGGTTCAGGTACATCAAAGGCAGTTCCAAGAGTTCAACGTTGCTGAGAAATCAAACATTATGCTTCATACGCTACTTTACTAGAGAAGTTGGGGGCTTTTTATTATTATTTTTTAGGAGAATCATCATATTAGATTTCACTTGAAGAAAATATCTTGTTTATATTTTCTCTGTTTCTTTTTCCTCCTTCCCTCCCTCCCTCCCTTCATTTCTTTTTTGAAAACCACTGCCAAAGTGAAAAGTACAGAAATTTCAGATACAGATAGGCTTATAATTTTTCCTGTGGCTTGTTAATTGTGTGATATTAATGTAATCCTGAACCTCTTAGCAACTCAGTTCCATCTAGAAGGCCGTCTAGAAGGCCATCAGTTGCAACACTCTGACCTTTGCTTCTTCTCTGACTCTGAACATACTCCCTCCCTCTTTTACTTATAAGGACCTTTGCGATGATACTGGGCTCACCTGGATAATCTTGGGTGGCCCTCTATCTCAATTTCCTTAATTTAATTACCTTTATAGAGTTCATTTATGTAAGGCAACACATTCACGGAATACAGGAATAAGGATGTAGACATCTTTGGTGGGATGTGGAGAATTATTGTGCCCATCACAAGACCAGCCAGAATATTCTTTATAAATGTCCATCTCCCCACCTCAGCACCTCCAGGGAAGAATATCACTTTTGTGAAAAATCTTTACGTGGGCGTTTAATTTCAATTTATTTGTATAATGAATTATCTCTTTAAAATGCTAAAATGTAAGGGTTCTATTAGTATGCTTGAATGCTAATTAACAGGGACACTTGTTCTTATTTCATTTGACTTTCATAGGCTTTGTCCAACAATAACTACACTGTAAGATCTTACTTTTATTACCTATGTGTGGCTTCATGCTAGCCAAAAGATTACATGTCACAATTATTTATGCTAATCTCAATTTGCGTTTATGCTGTAAATAGTACAAATAAAGCTGTAACAATTGATTACACATCATTGACAGCAGAAGGAACATACAGTTTCATCAATGGAAAAACTGAGTCATGTTACAGCTCAATAGTTGTGTGCAGCCTCATGAGAATGACAATCAAAACCAAGTCATAATGATATGAATATTTATTGGGTACCTCATCCTGGTTTGGTGATTTTAATAATCTGTAAAACAAAAAGTGTAAAGGCAAGCTTTTCTGTTATTATTAAGTACTCCTTTTTAATTATAGTGTATTCACATTGGAGGTTAAAGTACTTTTATATTGGTTTTCTTGTTTTGGGGTTTTATTATTGTATTTGATTTCATCCTAAGAATGTATAAATATCAAATTTAAATACCTGTATTTGTAAACACACTTTTGTGACTCAGATTTATTGTTGTCTTTATTGAATACTGTTTTAGTAAATTAGGCTGAGGAATAGTTAGAAATGACATAAATCAATAAAAATGATGTCTTAAACAGTTAAACACTTGTAAAATTTGTTCATCAAATGTCTAAGGTTTTGTAATAACTTATTGAAAGGACAGAAGTAGAACGCAAAACTTCCAAACTGTTAGAGAGAAAGGAAAGTAAGAATAGAAAAAATACTCTTAATTCAATAAAAGACTGGAACATTATGTAATGGTAAAAGGATTAGACCAACAGGAAAATATCACAATCTTAAATATATGTGTAACTAACATTGGAGCTCCCCAATTTATAAAACAATTGGTACAAGACCTATAAAATGAGACATATTTCAACACAATAATAGTGGGAGACTTCATTGCTCCACTGACAGCACTAGACAGGTCATCGGGACAGAAAGTCAACAACGAAACAATGGACTTAAACTATACCCTAGAACAAATGGACATAACAGATATTTACAGAACATTCTACCCCAAAACTGCAGAATATACATACATCAGCACATGGAACATTCTCCAAGGTAGACCATATGATAGGCCACAAAACAAGTCTCGATGAATTTAAGAAAATTGAAATTATATTAAGTACTTTCTCAGACCAAAGTAGAATAAAATTGGAAATTAACTTCCAAAGGGACCCTCAAAACTATATAAATACATGTAAATTAAATAATCTGCTCCTGAATGATCTTTGGGTCAACGATGAAATTAAGTGGAAATTTAAAAGTTCCTTGAACTGAACAACAGTAGTGGCACAACGAATCAAACCTCTGGGATACAGCAAAAGTGGCACTAAAAGGAAAGTTTACAGCATTAAATGTTACATCAAAAAATCTGAAAGAACACGAATAGTCAAAAGCTCACACTTCAAGGAACTAGAGAAACAAGAACAAACCAAACACAGCAGAAAAATAGAAATAACGCAGATCAGAGCAGAACTAAAGATTATTGAAACAAACAAATGAGCAAAAAATACAAAATATAAATGCAACAAAAAGGTAGTTCTTTGAAAAATAAACAAATTTGACAGACCATTGGTGAGATTAACAAAGAAAAGAAGAGAGCAGATCCAGATAAGCTCAATTAGAAATGAAATAGGAGATACTAAAACCAATGCCAAAGAAACACAAAAGATCATTGAAGGCTGCTATGAACACCTTTATTTTGCACAAACTAGAAAACTCAAAGGAGATGGATAAACTCCTGGAGATATACAACCCTCTTAGATTAAATCAGAAAGAAATAGAAATTCTGAACAGACCAATAACAAGTAGTGAGATTGAAACAGTAATTTTAAAATTCTCCAAAAAAAGTCGAGGACCAGATGGAATCACAGCTGAATTCTATCAGACATTCAAAGAAGAATGGTACCAATCTTACTGAAACTTTTCCAAAAGATAGAGAAAGGGAATCCTCCTTAAATCATTCTATGAAGCAAGTACCATCACCCTAATATCGAAACCAGTAAAGGACCTAACAAAAAAAGAAAACTACAAACCAATATCCCTGATGAACATAGATGCAAAAATCCTCCACAAAATACTAGCTAACTAAATCCAACAGCATATCAAAAAGATAATACACTGAGATCAAGTGGGTTTTATACCAGAGATGCAAGGTTGGTTTAACATACACAAGTCAATAAATGTGATATAGCACATAAAGAGAATTAAAAACAAAAATCACCTAATCATATCAATAGATGCAAACTGATATTTGACAAAGCAAATGAAAACATAAAGTGAGGAAAGGACACCTTATTCTACAAATGGTGCTAGACATTGGCTTAGGCAGAGTCCATGACCAAGCAAATGCAACAAAAACAAAGATATATAGATGGAATTTAATTAAACTAAAAAGCTACTGCACAGCAAAAGAAATAATAAGCAGAGTAAACAGACAACCCACAGAATGGGAGAAAATATTTGCAAGCTATACATCTGACAAAGGAATGATATCCAGAATCTACAGGAAACTCAAACAAATCATCAAGAAAAAACAAAATGATCCCATCAAAAAGTGGGCAAAGGGCATCAATAGATAGTTCTCAAAAGAATATATACAAATAGTCAACAAACATATTTTAAAAATGCTCAGCATCACCAATTATCAGGGAAATGCAAATTAAAACCATAAGGAGATACCACCTTACTCCTGAAAGAATGGACATAATTTTAAAAATAAAAAAATAACAGATTTTGGTGTGATGAAAAGGGAATACTTTTACATTGCTGTTGGGAATGTAAAATAGTACAACCACTATGGAAAACAGCATGGAGATTACTTAAAGAACTAAAAATAGAACTACCATTTGATCCAGCAATCCCACTTCTAGGTATTTACCCAGAGGGAAAAATATCATTATATGAAAAGAAACTTGCATGCACATATTTTTAAGCAGCATAATTTGCAATTGCAAAAATATAGAACCAGCCTAAATGCCCATCAAACAATGAGTAGATAAATAAAATGTGGGATATATATACCATGGAATACTACTCAGCCACAATAAGGAAGAAAATAATGGTATTCATAGCAAACTGGGTAGAATTGAAGACCATTATCCTGAGTGAAATATCACAGGAATAGAAAATCAAACATTGTATGTCCTTACCTGTGAGTGAGAGCTTAGCTTTGACAACACAAAGACATAAGAATGACATAATGAATTCTGGGGACTCAGAAGGAAGTGTGAGAGGTGGGGTGAAAGATTTAGGACTACACACTGGGTGCAGTGCACACTCTTGGGTGATGGGTGTACCAAAATCTCAGAAATCACCACTAAAGAAGTTATCGACCTTAAACACATACTGGCTGTTCCCCAAAAACTATTGAAATAACTAAAAAAACCAGTAATTATACTTTCTCCTAAAACTATTATTGCTATACTAATTTATTGGTATTTATGATGTCACAGACACATTGCTAAACACTTACAGGTATTATCTCATTTTATCTTTAAAACAACCTTCCTTATAGGAAAAGAATTATTATCTCTGCTTTAAAGATGAAGAGGCTGAGGTCCCAAGTCATATTCCAGGGAATGAGAGACGCTGTCTCTTAGAACAATTATCTACTATCCTCTCAGTTTAGTCATTTATTCTGCAGAAAATTGTAATTTCTTTTCTAGGAGTTGTTCCAAATGCAAAATGTGACATGTCCCCAAATCAAGATTATGGATTACTTGTGTAAGTCCATTTTAGCATCTATTTTTAAATAAAGGAATTCCTATGGAGAATAGTCTATTGATCAACTGATCAATTCATCAGCAATCAATTAGCAATCTATGTGCCAGACACTATGAAGGCTAAAATGATAATTCCTAAAGTCAAGGAGCTTAGGCCGGGCGCGGTGGCTCAAGCCTGTAATCCCAGCACTGTGGGAGGCCGAGGCGGGTGGATCACGAGGTCAAGAGATCGAGACCATCCTGGTC